>NC_136809.1:30361867-30854367 GCF_951216825.1 Electrona antarctica | reverse complement strand
CCACAAGGGTCTGTCAAAAATCTCATTGTGCACATTCAATTCTCTTAATCTAAAAGAATGTATGTCCCCTCACTCAATTTCCTCTTGTTCCAATCTCACCTCTTCACAACCCCTCCACTCTTTCCCTCTTGCTGTTGACTCTGCTCAAATAAATTCGCCCTCTTCTCCAATATTGCTTGATTATCCAGATGGTTTCATTTTCATAACGGGGAAAAGAGGGAGCCTCAATAGTTTGAGGAGAAATACAGAGGGGTCAAAGGGCATATAGATGTCTGCAGCAAACTAGACCGGATGGGTGTGTGGGTGAAATTACATCTACATAAAGACAATCACACGCACACGCACACACACACGCACACAAATTGCAGTTAATGGCTTGAATAAATTCAGTATCCTCGTTTAATTGTTGATTAGTAGGCTGAGGATCAAGATGATGGGTTTGATGTGTGTGTGTGTGTGTGTGTGTGTGTGTGTGTGTGTGTGTGTGTGACTGAGTGAGAGAGAGAGAGAGAGAGAGAGAGAGAGAGAGAGAGAGAGAAAGACTAAGGGAATTACTTTGTAAACCAGGGTTTCTCAAAATGGGTGGCACCCTAGGTGGGTGGCACCGTCATGGAACCCTAGGTTCTGTGGAATACCAATTATAATTAGAAATATTCCTTGCGCCATATCCCAGGACACACACACACACACACACACACACACACACACACACACACACACACACACACACACACACACACACACACACACACACACACACACACACACACACACACACACACACACACACACACACACACACACACACACACAGCTGGTAATAAAAACCTTTGATTAACAGTCTTTCCAATACATGGTGTCAGTGGATGGCACCTAGTGATCTCTCAGACCCACATATTCAATAGGATTTTACAGCTTCTTTATTTCATCTTCCCCCGCACGCACGCACGCACGCACGCACGCACGCACGCACGCACGCACGCACGCACGCACGCACGCACAGCAGTAAGTGCAGTAGAGGATACACTTCTAACTCTCAGAACTGGGTTACTTGACAGTTTTCAAAAGAACAGTATTGTAAACATCTCTATGGTTAAAGAAACACTTTATAGTTTATATAAGAACAAATGGTCACAGGTTATGTTAAAAACTGAGAACATTTGTTATGGTAAAAAGCTGTTATGCCATGCAGTCAAAAGTACTTGAAACTAGAGGGGTAATAGAAGAGCGGATTTGCACTTACTGTGATATAAACAAAGTTACGATACTGAGAATGAGTATCATTTTATTTTTTACTGCCCTTTGAATCATAAACTGAAACATGAACTTCATTTTCGAACATAAGATATTCTGGTAGCACTTTACAATAACGACCTTGACCATGACCATGTAGGCCATGTATGGCCTACATGTGTGCAATGCGCAAGTTGGCACCTCGACAGAGTGCATTTCTAGTTTATCTTTGTTGTTTGTGTCTTATAATCTCGTAAGGGATGGGTCTTTTTGACAAGACATGAAAATAGAAATTCATTCACTCCTCACACACACTCTCGACTCTTTCACTCACACGCACGCACGCACGCACAAACTGACTTGAGTAGGGGCCCCTACTCCCTCACACAAAGTGATCCTTATAATGAAGAAGGCTAAAATGTTGAGTGTTCATTTATCTGATGGCTGAAGATTTGAATGAGTTGCAGCGTAATGTCTAAGGTTAGACAACACACTCCATATTTGGCCGTAGCAGCATTGGGAACTCTTTATATGGTTAAGGCTGAGTTATGGTGACATGAGTGTGCCATCAGAGTTCCGCCCCCTGGCCAGCCAGCCTTCCCCTAAGCCAATTTTAATAGAAGGTCGACCCGCTTTGCGGGTCTCCTGTCTAGTGGCTCTTATTTTTGAACCGATCAGAAGTGAAGGGTTCACGTTCGCCTTACTTAAAGGCGAACGTGAACCCTTCACTTCTGATCGGTTCAAAAACACATGCAAAAAAAAAAACACTCTTATTTTGAAGTTCGACGATCTGTCATAATCAAGCAGCCGTAAGCTACAGCCTATTTATTTCTGTAACACCTCAACAAATTAATTTGCCATAGCTATGGAATCAACTCCTACATTATCTATGTTATTATTAACAGTTTTATCGTGCCAACACTAGAGGCAAGATGAAGATATTTGAAATTTTACTGGCTTTAAATGACAGTAAAATCCTCAGTGTTAATGTAATGCTTAAAGTGTAACCATTGACGTAAGTGGACCTGCCTGGGTGTCAGCGTTAAATTAACACTGCCAGGCAGGCCAAAAGGCAGGGATTATGTTTTCACATCTATCTGTGTGTCCATGTGTCTGTGGAAAGCTAATTTCGGACACTGTTTGACTGTTCACACACATTTTAGACCTATAGATTTTCCACAATTTAGCAGAACTGAATATACATTTTATTGCGACCGTAGGTTGCTATGAATACTATGAAAACCTGCAAAACCTGTCAGTCCGTCTGTCCGTCATGCCTTCATATATGGTTGTCAGTCCATCACGCCTCGTGACACGCTCCATATATGGCCGTCTCCATATACAGTATGAAGATCACGACACTGACCTCATCGAACCCTGCATAGCCATAAATGGAGAAGACTGAATCATCACCTAGATCTGCATATACAGTATGGAGCCGGCCAGCAACTCTACATCTGACTTCAAACCCTTAGATCTCCATATATGGAGCTGACCTGTTCTGACATTCCATATGTTGATCCTTCCTCACCCGTCCTTCCTCTTCGATGTCTCCCTATTGACTGTTACCTGGCCCTACCTGGGCCCTCATTAAACCCTGTACACTCATATACAGTATGGCAAGTACAGAATTAATTCCATATGTTGATCTGACCCCCACATGCCAAAGCCCCTGCGCTCGCCCAGCAGTCTGCCGTGACCCAGGCGGATGCGTGCACAAGGGCGAGGTCGCTTCTCGCCCTCAGGGCGTCTTACTGGTTTTACATGGTCACTATGTTAGATAGAATCAAAACCTACAACACTATGATAAACTGATATGTACATCTGTCTAGCCCAGGGGTGTCAAACTGGCGATCCACGGGCCGCATGAATGTAAAACGTGGGCACTCTGGGGTTTTTTTTTTTAAAGTGGTGTGTGGGCACACAAAGTGTTAATTGCTTAACAATGAACAGCTGAGTACCAGGAATGTGTGTGTGTGTGTGTGTGTGTGTGTGTGTGTGTGTGGGATGGAAGGAAGGAATAGCTATGGTCTAAGCCAGGGGTGTCAAACTGGTGATCCGTGGGCCGGTGCGGAATGTTGTCACTGATGGGCTCGTTAACAGTCTATTCAACTACTAGTTGAGTTGTTGTGGATTACTCTCCTCACACTCTGATACAGCAGGACATGGAGAGGCTAACCATAGTTGTTACAGCTCAGTAGAGTTTCATTTCCCTTACCAAGTGAGGAATATAGTCTACTTACACACGATAGTCAAAGCAAAGAGATGCAAAGTGTCAGATTTCATGATGGCTACATGTCAATTTGCCATTTTATTGGGTCTTTTTTCCACATCTCATACCAAACGTCTTGTAGCCTACAACTGTAATACAAATAAAGTCAATTTATGTCAATAAACAGTCTAGAAAACAAAGCCAAGTATCAAGTAGTGTAAGTCAACCCATGTGAGCTGCAACTGGCCGCGGCCCTCATCAAGTCACCTTTCGCGCAATGTGGCCCTTGCCCCAAAATGAGTTTGACACCCCTGGTCTAGCCTATTTCAACACACACAGACACAATGAAAGCCATCTACTCCCATCTACTCTCATCTACTCTCTAAAATATATAATAGGACCCCACACACACACACACACACACACACACACACACACACACACACACACACACACACACACACACACACACACACACACACACACACACACACACACACACACACACACACACACACACACACACACACACACACACACACACACACACACACACACACACACACAATGCCCTTGTTTATCAATTAACCAAAAGCAATTTATCTGTCTAATTCAAGAGCCAATGAATAAACAAGCAGATGAGGAGGCTGGTTAGGTTACGTGGATAACCACCTGGGACCTTACATCTCACATCTGACTGCATCATTTGGCGTCACTGCTAATGCACTAAGTTCCAAAACCTGTCTGGGATTGGGATATGCCCGATTTTGATTCCACAGGGATCTTAACTATAATTTGCAGGGTATGTCTGCAGAAGATAACAGATCAAAGCTTAGCTGAGCTGTGAAATGTTGCACACATCTGCCCATCCATACTTGGATAATTTTGCTAAAATTGAGACCTTCAACTCTGTAACTCTAATGTTAATTATCTCTTCAGGACTGCCTATTGATCATTCCCTCCAAGGTTCATGAAAATCAACACACAGATTCTCAAATGTTCTTGCTAAAAAACAAACACACTCACAAACCGTCAGGCCCATTTACCTTGCCATGCATTTCTGCATGCAGGATACAAAATTAAGAACTACACGCATGTAAGAATTAAGAAAAGAGATGGATATGATACCAATATCCACCAACTGTGGCCATTCGTTGAGTACTTCTCTCTACAGTGTTTATATGATAAAGAGAGACCTCATGAGCTCAACCAGAGGGAGCAGGGCTTGGATTCATTTAAGAAGAAATCATTTAGAGATGGTACAAGGAGAGACAGAGTTATGAGACAAAAGATCATTTGATAGATGTCACAGAGGGATCAAAGCAAATCTGATTGTAAAGATAAGAAAGACCCTCTACTGGGATGGAACGATAAATTAAAAATGGTTGTTTGACATACGCATGATAAAACACGCACAGGCTCACACAAGCACAGATGCACATAGGGCTGTCACGATTATGTCATTGAATACAAATGAAAATTATTTTCGTTTGGCTTTTAGGCTACATAAACAATAGGTCCACAAAGGCTGATATGACAAATAACTTACATTATTTAATAACTTTATACTGCAACAAAAACATGAATAGTCAAGTGGAAATAGCCGATCTACGCGTTTTGAGCTTGTACAGGTATATGCTATTTCAACTATTTTTTTTAAATGTTATGTGTATATATGAACATTTTTCAACAAGGAGTATTATGAAAATTGAGCAAGACATTTTAGCGATTATCTCAAATAATTGCAATGACAGGACATGTACGATGTAGCATTGAAGTGTAAAAAAAGAGACACAGTCTCAATGTGTTTTTACTGGTTAATTAAAGGTTAAAGGTAAAAGTCTGTTGCTTCCAAATATACAAATAAAATGTTTTATTCCCTTCAACTGTAATGGCTTGTACAATGTTTACAATGTATATTATTGTAAAAAAAATAAAACATTTAAGGAGAACCAAAACATCTTCACATATTAAAGTGAATATGCATCAAATAATTACTCTTCAGCTACATAAATTCACACAGAGCCATCTCTCCTATGGGTCTCCTACTTTCTTCATTAAAGAACATATACAACGCAAGTCGACTGCCCAGTGCCCACTATGGGTGATATGGGTAATAAGTAAATAACGATATGTCAGTTCACTCATACTTTATTGTTCATTAATGTAACATACATTTTATGGACAATAAAGTTTTCTTTATCTTTACAGAGAACTCTGTTACACTTTAATGCACATGTGTTACATACAGTATGATTTGTTTTGACCATAGAATGGTAACTAGGCTGACTTTAAAACTTTGTTCTACATGTTTGTCCAGATGGCTGTATCAGTTAAGTTCATAAACATCTACCGCCCTGCCATTACCATCAGTGGATTAAGGAAATTAGCTTTTGAGGGAGGAGGATAAGGAAGCTGTTAATATGCGACACAATGATTATAGTGTCCCAGAGCTCAGATATCTGCCCATCACTGATAAGACTGATGAATTGATAATTTTATGGACTGTGTGCGTGCGTGCGTGCGTGCATGTATGCGTGCGTGCGTGTGCGTGCGTGAGAGACAGAGAGACAGACAGGCAGACAGACAGCTGCATTGCATTGTGTGTGTGTCTGCATGCGGGCATGGTCAGTAGGTGAGTGTAAAACCAGCAGATATTGTAGGTAATGCATTGACGTATTGAGTGAAGCTTCAAGCTTCACTCAAAGCTTACAGCCACACGTAAATCGTGTGGCTGTAAGGGGTGATAAGAACGTCAAAAGCTGTAGAGATGAAGGAAAGTCATTTGGTTTGGTGCCTGCCAACATGCTCTTGAAACGCGCCAACTGCAAAACTCTAAGCATGCATCATATTGTTGCTGTTGGCCAGAAACCTCTCCATAAACCTCTGTCCTACTTCATGGTACTACAGTGTCACACAAAGGTTAGCTATGTTTGTAAAAAACAATTAAGTAATAGTGAAAGTGGTTAAGTGTGTCTGTGGGTTTTATATTGAACCAATGAAATGTATTAATGACGTGTCATTCTTGTTTCCATTTTCTGAATAGTAACAGTTTTGGATATACAAGGTCTCCAGTCTTTCCACCCGACAGCGATGAAATGTAAAAGCATGAGCCATATAGCTCATATAACTCTACCAGCCATAGGTTATACAGATTTCCGCTGGTATTATAAAACCATGTTGATGTTTTGGTAGTGTGTAACACTAAATGGGGAGTGTCCGTCACAAATAAAACAGGGGAGTTCAAATCGGTTTACCTGAAAATGAGGTGGCTGACTTTGAACTGGGTCTCTATGACCCCAGTGGTCCGAAGTCGCACTCGAAGAACGTCCATCTCCGTGGGCACATAATCTGGAGCGATGATACGGCCCATGTTGTCAAAAAAACTAAAGGGGAGGTGGTGTGTGTGGGGTAGGGAGTTGAAATGATAGGAAAATAATTAATTCTAAAATAAAAACACGAGACACACCACTAGGTGAAATAGAAAACGGGAGAAGAAAATAACTAGTTTTAAACAGACAAACCTGAGATGAAAACAGTATTAAATCCCATGTATATAAACAGTAAAACCCTCAGTATTAATTTGACTCCCGACACGGTATCACAGGTAATCAGTGTCATTTGCACACCTGATAAAAGGTTACCGGCAGATGCTTTGGTGGAGCAGTCGCAACAGGTAAGAAGAAGACACCCGCACACTGCCTTCACTTGCTCAATAAAGAAATAACTTCACTTAATTGACGGGCCGAGCTTCGCATAATGTTTGTGTCGCTGCTGCATAGTCAATATAAATAAATGGAACGACTTGCGGCACTCCCGACATGCATGGCCCCAAGTAGGCGGGCAACCAAAAGGGCGCAGTCCTAGTATAATTAATATAAATTGACACTGAGGACTTTACTGTGTATCTGGAGCCCCAGGGGGAGCAGCGGCTCATCTACATGTTGAATATTCATGGCAGTGGGATCACCATGGCTTACCGTAATGACACACTGAGGCTAAGCTCTCCAACACAAACAAATTAGCTTATACCATATCAAGTGTAATGGGTTTTAATCTGTGCTCAGCTGAGATGTGACACACGCACACACGCAACAGTGATATTCTAAAAGTAGTCATTCTGGATCAGCTACAGTGGCACACCCTGCCGCTTTTAGATTGTTTTGCCTTTTAGCCTTTGCGTATATGCGAGGGTGTGTATGTCAAAAGGGAGTGGCGTGCAATAGTGATGCCCAGTGGTTCTCAGTGGGGACGAGAGGACCTGTCGTTGTAGATAACCCCACAGAAGTGGTCTTTCGCTAGGGTTGAGGATGAGAACAGACAGCCCCCTGGTGAGCTACAGCACCTTCTCAACTCCACAACACACACGCATGTGGACATGCAGACCTTCCCCTCTCCTCTCTTGGCAGATATCACTGCTCAGCTTTGAGATTTCTCTTAGTCTCTATTGTCTCCTTTGCAGTACACTGCTGCAAACTCATGATTTTGAGTGTAAAAACTGACCCTTAAAGGTCATTTGTTTTAATTTATTTATTCAAGGAGAAGTACAGAGTTATACAAGTTTACATAATTATTGTTAATGACACTCCCTTTTTTTCTTAAAAAAACATTAACAATATAATGTGCAACCCTCCCCCTAGGTTGGGCAGAATGACCAAGCCCCACCTACCCTCCCGTTCTCCCTACCACCCTCCCATGGATCCTAGGGGATCCTAGCTGTTCACAGACGGACGGACGGACGGACACACGGACGGACGGACGGACGGAGTGCAAAACATACTCTCTCCCCATGCCTTCGGCCTGGTGGAGTCAATAAGGAAAATAAAATAAAATGAAAATAAAATAAAATAATTAAAAAAGAAAAACGTAGCATACATACATATAGAAATTTAAACAAAAAGAATACAACAAAAACGATTACAAAATAAGTATTTGTATAATATAGCCTACCCATATACCTCCATGGGACATTGACATTGATATAAGGTAATTCAATTCAATTACGGCTGTGTTTCCAAGTTGCTGAAATGTGATATAAAGGATTGCCATCTAGCATGGAATTTCTCAACTGAGCCTCTAATTGTAAATTTTACTTTTTCAAGCTTTAGAAAAAACATCATGTCTACCGGCCAGGTCAGCCAGGTGGATATAGATGGAGGGGAGGGTGATTGTAACATTAATGTGTCCATGGGGACCCCGAAGATGGCTATAAGAGGGCATGGTTGAAGATCCAGTGTCAGGACATATGAAAGAATTTGTTTAAAAGAGACCCAGAACTTTGGGGCAGAAAAATAACATATGACTAAGGTCTGCAGGGTCTTGGTTACGTATTAAGTATTGCATTATGGGTTTGAGCTGACAGGCCCTTTTTATGTCAATCAATCAATCAATCAAGTCAACTTAATTCAAGTGGCAGATGCCATGTCATGTGATCTACCTGCACAGCCTTTGTGATCTACTGGTAGATCGCAATCTACCTTTTGGGCACCCCTGATCTGGAGTAAGGATAGATTTAGTGAGTCTATTGATTTTGTGTGTGTTTACGCATGCAAGAGGACTCACTACAGTGCAGAGTCGTTGAGCTCAAACTCATAACCCCTGGCCGCCGCGGCCCTCACGCCCTGGTCGGCCCACAGATAGGAAAGGGCATGTCCCAGGAAAGGAAGCAGGACCTTGTCCTCATCAAAACATCGTCCGCAAGACAAGACAGAATGGGCGTGGACCTAGACGGAGAGAGAGTGGCAGGGAGAGTGAGTGATGAAAGTGCACACACAGAGCATCACTCTGGGACAGAGAGGACCTTAAGAATTACAGACACAGAATAATTGTAAAGGGGTGCAGCAGACTGCGTACGTACATGCACGCACAGTACCGCTGCCATGGGGTGGCCATGGGAGCCACAGCGATAAAATGGCTGTCCCCCCCCCCCCCCCCCCCCCCCCTTGCGAGTCACATATGCATAATATGCTTCTGAGTATTATGCATAGTAGGCTTCCATTTCATATTTTATATTAGATACTATTCATTTAAATGAATCATATATATTTCTTTCTACACAATTGTTCATTTGTGAAAGAAAATAACGAATGCACAGCAAGACAGCCGCTTCTGCCCATTAATAATATAAAAATCTTAATTCATGGACGATTTTCAATGCTTGAAACTAAGAATAAATTAGAGGCATGCATCCCCCCACATACAGTGTTGTAATAAGTTGCAAAAGTGAATTGACCCGTTATTGACTCTTATTATTGACCATTAATGTATATTTTGAAGCCAAATACAAAAAGTTAGCCCTGTGTCTTCAAAAGATGTATCACACTCTAACGCTGGGCCTACTCTAAAGTACGTATGACAAGTTAATATTGCAGCACTCAAGAATCAGTGAGTGTGACCATTCATGAATATGGGTATAGGGTATATTATTATGTTGGTGTATTAATATGTATTGATAACAATAAATAGGATTCGTTCATACATTTTATGCAATCAGTATCTATGATAAACAACAGTTATGTCATTTCATAATCACAAGCAATACAAAACAATTACTGTCATCTGGGTGGCTAGCAGTTTTATATGAACTTTCTTTCAGTTCTCTCCTCAATCAAGCGGTTTGGCAGAGAGGAGAAATGGAGAGAAACAAACACTGCAACATGGGACCCTGACGAAGAAACAAACACTGCAACATGGGACCCTGACGAAGAAACAAACACTGCAACATGGGACCCTGACGAAGAAACAAACACTGCAACATGGGACCCTGACGAAGAAACAAACACTGCAACATGGGACCCTGACGAAGAAACAAACACTGCAACATGGGACCCTGACGAAGAAACAAACACTGCAACATGGGACCCTGACGAAGAAACAAACACTGCAACATGGGACCCTGACGAAGAAACAAACACTGCAACATGGGACCCTGACGAAGAAACAAACACTACAACATGGGACCCTGACGAAGAAACAAACACTGCAACATGGGACCCTGACGAAGAAACAAACACTGCAACATGGGACCCTGACGAAGAAACAAACACTGCAACATGGGACCCTGACGAAGAAACAAACACTGCAACATGGGACCCTGACGAAGAAACAAACACTGCAACATGGGACCCTGACGAAGAAACAAACACTGCAACATGGGACCCTGACGAAGAAACAAACACTGCAACATGGGACCCTGACGAAGAAACAAACACTGCAACATGGGACCATGACGAAGAAACAAACACTGCAACATGGGACCCTGACGAAGAAACAAACACTACAACATGGGACCCTGACGAAGAAACAAACACTGCAACATGGGACCATGACGAAGAAACAAACACTGCAACATGGGACCCTGACGAAGGCTTGTAGCCCAAACGCGTTAGTCCATTTTTAATGATCTTTGCCATTCCATACACAAATAAAGGCTTTTTCACTTGACTGGAACAGAGTGCCTTGGACCTATTATTTAGTATTTAGGCCAACATCCTTTCAGAACAATGAGTTAACATTTTGCCAGATTCAGTGAAACAAAGTGACAGCCCAATAATTGAATGTGACATACTGTAGGTGTGAGGGCCGCATAACAAACCTTGTGAAATGTGTCCTCTCTATTTACCAAACCTAACTATGAGGAGCAGTCGGCACTATAAATACAGCGTCTGGGGATCATTTTGGGGGTTGATTGCTCAGGGACACTTCTCAAATAGACTTGGCGAGTTATGGGACAAACCCAGAAACCTCCTGCTGTCCAGGTGAGCTCTCTTAGGCCAGTCTAGAGGTCTCTAATCATAAAGCAATGTCCGCCCATAAATACAGAACACACACACACACACACACACACACACACACACACACACACACACACACACACACACACACACACACTAGTACACTACAAATGATTGCTAGACAGGACGTGGTGAGTGGGTGGTTAGCATTTGAGCTCTGATAATTTTGACAATGAAGTTCAAATCAAATTGAACCTTACAATAAAAGCATCCACCCAGCCCCTAACATTATAACATAACACACACCCTTCCATTGTCAATGGATAATTGCTTTCTTCTACGGTTAAGTGGTTATTAATGCCAAATGGGGGCTCATCACAACCATGTAATTCAAACAACCATCCGCATCATACATTAACCCTTATGATCAGTCTGTGTGTGTGTGTGTGTGTGTGTGTGTGTGTGTGTGTGTGTGTGTGTGTGTGTGTGTGTGTGTGTGTGTGTGTGTGTGTGTGTGTGTGTGTGTGTGTGTGTGTCTCAAGCAATCTTGTGCATGGTCTGACTCTGTAATGATCTGGCTTTTTGCAAAAGCAGCAGCAGCAGGAGCATGATGCAGGGATGCTGCCCTCTAGAGGTGGTCTGGGCATAGTGCAGGAAGACCATAGCATAATACTGAGGGAAGATGGAAATAGAAAAGAAGAGCTCCATAGAGATTACCTTGTTCTTGTTGTTGGACAGGTTGATGCGGAGTACGCCCATCCCATGGAGGACAAACTTCATGGAGGTCAGGAGGTTATCTAGCACAGCAGGCTGTCAAAGTTCAAAGTTCACAGGTCAAGAGTAGCCTATAATGAGGCACAACATATTGTAAATAAGTATAAAAATAAGTCAGTGTAAGTCAGTGTAATAAGTGTGTCAGCACCGGGTTTTTATTTTTTTTAATAATTTGTAACCCACAATTTTGCAACCCACTTTTTTCACCCAGTGTCAATTATCTAATGTAATCCTGGGCGCTACACTTCCTCTGCCAACCTGGGGAGGCAGCGGACTGACCTCATGCTTCCTTCTATGCATGAGGAGTCCAAGCTGCTTCTTTTCACCTGACAGGGGGAGTTTCACCAACCGGACGTAGCGTGTGGAAGGAACACGTTATTCCTGCACAATATATCGTTATTGTATTGGTATCGAGGTATGAACATGCACAATATCAGTATCGCAAAAATGCAACGGTATCGCGATATGATATATGTCAATATATCGATATATCGTTGATGTGAGTGATATTGAGTTGTTATGCCGTTTTTTGAATGTTTAGTTTTCAATGTTGCAACACTTATCGTATATCGTATCGATATCGCAATATTTGGCATAAATACAGAGATATTAAACTTTATCCATATCGTGCAGCCTTATGCTACACTGTATGACCCTAAATGCTATACGATCTAAGAATTACATACTGTATTAGGTTACCCAATCTCACGTATTTTGTCTAACAGTTTCTGTACTATGAGTAGTTT
This sequence comes from Electrona antarctica, assembly GCF_951216825.1. NCBI lineage: Eukaryota > Metazoa > Chordata > Actinopteri > Myctophiformes > Myctophidae > Electrona > Electrona antarctica. Next base: position 30,841,669 of record NC_136809.1, on the reverse strand, counting down.
CAACTAAGTTGAAGTCGTATGTGTCCATGGCCCTTACAGAAAATTAGAGCTTCACCAGCATTATCTACAACCCTAACCACAACACTGTACACAAAACTAAGTTAAAAGCAACTTCTAGTAGCGTTTCAGTTTTGGGATGATGGATCAGTCATGTGTGCACAATTCTACTGCACAACATTTCTCTGTAGTAGATGTAGATGATTTATTTATTTTAATTCATTCCACAGTGAGACAGATAGGCGTCACAAAAAACATTTATAATAACAATACACTGACCACAGAATTGCATAGGCTGCAGTTCAGCTTGGAAACAGCCCCATCACTCCATCTGCACTGTCTCTTAAATAACAGTATCATAAGCTCTACAGTTATGTTTTAGCACTGTCCAATGTGAATGCTAGGCCTATGTAGTATATTCTAAACTAAAGTAAACAAGAAATGACACATATATTCATATTATAACAGATTGCACCAAGTTTTTTTGCCCATGATCCAAACCTTTTTTTGTGTGCATCTGCAGCACAAAATGGAAAACAAAATATTAAATGTAACTTTAAAGCAGCTATAGCTCTTCAAGCTAATGTCTGCAATTTGTTTGAATGTGTTTACAGTGAGCTAAACCTGACTACATGAACAGGAGAGAATAGAAATTAGTCAAAAGGCATTCCAAAAATCCAGGTCCAGGTACTGAAGGTGGATTTTATAGGTAAAATACCTTTATTATATTTGGGCTACAGTAGGTGTGGTGGTATGCACCTTGTGACCTAACCTGACTCCGCCAGATGGGGCAGCAGAGAGTACACTGGGTTCCCCCCTCCTGCTCCCATCTAGGAACTCTCAGGCAGACTTGATGCCCGGCCACAAAACGGCCTGGCCAATCAGCAGCAGCTTCTAGCAGCTTCTAGCAGCAGCTTCTAGCTTCTAGCTGCTGCTGATTGGCCAGGCCGTTTTGTGGCCGGGCATCAATTCAGAGAAGTAGAACGTTTTACACAAAGGAAAAATAAAGCGACGCATCACTGACTGGTTTATAACAGCTTTGAGTCTGTGTGTTACTTCCCTGTGACATCATAGTCGGATCCTAGGTATCTTTACCGTTCACATGTGTTCAGTGAGCAGCTGGCAGCAGCATAACTACAACAAGCTGTAGCCAATTTTGTCATGCTGGTGCTAATGAAACAAAACACTACACATTATTATTTCATCATGTCAAAACATTCAAGTATAATGTAACCCAGGTAAAGTAATGCGTCACTCTGCATGTTTAACTAAAGTGTAAAATGTCCAAAGTCACTTCTGAAAAAGACATAGGCCTAATACTACTTTAAATCATACTATCCTTGTTGATATAACGCCATTTAGGTCAATGATTATGTTGTGAATGATATAATAATATTTATAGCAGCGGGTAGGCTACTTGAGCCCCCCCCCCCCCCATAGAAAGGGTTGGGAACCCCTGGCTTAAAGATCCCTTTAAAGAACAGCCAATGGTCAAAACGTGTGGAGAAAGGTTGCTCTCTGTCCGTTTAGAGACCAGCCTGCTCTTCAAGCAAGCTGGTAAAGATATGTTGAAACATGTTCTGCTTGTGCCCTGCCCAACTCAACCCTGCCCTGACTCCTGGAAAACGCCAAGCGTCCACACAAACACAAACTCAACACACAGACACACATTTGACCGGTGTGAAAATAATGTGTCAGACAAGCAACCTAATACAAGCACATTCCACACTTTCGTCTCCTGCTCTGCATGCACAAATGTGTGCGTGCACAATTAAAATGAAATGAAAGTGTGTTTGAGAGACAGTGGAGTGGACACAAACAGAAAGTGACTGCTGTGCATATATATGCAGGGCAGACTTCCTAAAAATGTTACCCTTTAATCAAAAAGGCTTAAATTGTACGTCAACTGGAGCTGATGAATAACCTACATTTGCTCCCTTCTGCCTCATGGACTTGGAAGTAGAGATTTAGCGGTTTTAGATTTCTTGGAACTCTGAACTCTGCTGAACTCAAATGTCAAATGAGTCCATTTAAATTCAAATTACAAATATGCATTGGCACGAATCACAATGCGATCACAGAGTATGACCAGGCAACCGGACCTTTGCTTGAAGAGGTCCTGGCACAACTCCACTGGGCCGCTGCGGTTAGAGCTCCCAGTGGTCTGGAACACCCTTCCAGAGCACCCTTTTAAATATACTTCCTAAAATGGGCCTTTTAAGAAAGCCTTTTCATGGTGCCATGTCTAATGTGTAAAACAGATAGCCCTCGTCTTCTGTTCTGTCAAAGATATACAAGCCCACAATGTGTTGCAATGTTAGACATGTTCATAATCATGCATGGCGTTACAATGCGTAGAGGGAAAAGGAAGGGGACCAAGTATAGACGCTGAGGATCAGGATCCTCAGTCAAAGTAGTATATAGGGTTTAAGTGCTTTTAAAAGGATCTTTCCAAAAACGATTGGAGACTTCCTCAGTCTGAGGAAGAGCCTGTGTTTCTCAAGAATTTGAGTTTGTTTTTTAATGGGCATGTTATGTCTTTATCATTCCAATGTGTATAATAGTATTACTATTACCACCTAACGTTTCACACATGGGAATCCAAACATCCACCATTCATCCAAAAAGGAAACCCCCCTTGGCCAATGGAGACGGCTACACATACACCAAGTCATATTTCTCCTTGTATGCAATATGCAAACTTACTTTGAAAATAAAGGGGATTCTGATTAATGGGCACAGATCATTCTTACATTGCCGAGCATCAATATAAGAAAATTAAGCCAACTTTAACATTTTAGACTAAACACATTCTCCATATTTTTTCTCTTTCTGAAACCTGAGTGTGACTCTTCTGCTTCCTCCCTCATTTCTGTCATCAGTTAGTCATTTTTGTCCTTCTATCCATTCCTCCTTCCACCTCCTCCTTCCTCTCCCTCGTTAACCTCTCTCCCAAGACCTTTTATGTTGACAGATAGAGATAAAGCAATGAGAGGAGGGAGTCTGTGAGAAAGTAGATAGGCCAGGGGGGGGTCTGAGAGCTGGACATGGATTGAGTGTGTGTGTGCGTGCGTGCGTGCGTGCGTGCGTGCGTGCGTGCGTGCGTGCGTGCGTGCGTGCGTGCGTGCGTGCGTGCGTGCGTGCGTGCGTGCGTGCGTGCGTGCGCATGCGCAATGAATGAATACTTCGGAGTAGACATACCACCATTCTCATGCATTGCTGTAAAACATCATCCTCTCGCATGCACACACACACACACACACACACACGCACACACACAAACACACAGACACACACACACACACACACACACACACACACACACACACACACACACACACACACACACACACACACACACACACACACACACACACACACACACACACACACACACACACAGATGGTGGAGCACTGAGCAGCAGGTGTGTCTGTGTATGCCATGGTAACCTGATTCCAACACCAACTACACGTCACCTTTGTGTGAAGAGACCCAGACACCCTTGCTTCTAAAGTGTGTGTGTGTGTGTGTGTGTGAGTATGGGGGTAGGTACTAGGGGTAGGGGTAGAAATATAGTATTCGTCTTTTGTTGTTCCTGTCAGTTAATACCACTAAAGCCTGAGGATATGCTCTCGACACGCACGCACGCACGCACGCACGCACGCACGCACGCACGCACGCACGCACGCACGCACGCACGCACGCGCACACACACAGTGCCCGGTGTATACGGTGTTGTGGCACTGAAAGTGGGAACAATGCGTACAACTCATATTACAACAGCATAATCTCCAAATCCATCAAGAACACACTTAAACTATTGTTCTTCTTCAGCCAACATGCTGTTTTGGATCACTGCAGAACCTCCATCTCACAAAACACAGTAAAATCCTCCATGTTCATTTAACTCTGAGAGTGTAAAATGATTTACCTGCCAACATTCCACAGCAGCAGCCCAAACTCACTCTGAAGAAGAGAGTTCACCGGAGGGTTGGCTGATATGATTATTAATAATTAACCATTTACTCCCCATTATATACGTGGTAGGCTGGTAGCTTATATATCTGATATTTATTTTGAAAGATTATTGAACATTTAAAGAAAGTCACCTATAATGGCATGCTCAAAGTGTGTGTGTGTGTTTGTGTGCGCGTGTGCGTGCGTGTGTGCGAGTGTTAGACATTGTGTCCAAATGTGCATCGTCTAAGTTTTCAGCTTGACTGAAGTCGACTTGAACTTTCACATTTTTCGACATAATGTTGCATAGAATGAACACTGGAATTCTAGAAACAACAGCAGCCCACCCACACACACACACACACACACACACACACACACACACGTGTGAGTGTGCAGCCTTTTGGGTCCATGTGTACACGTTAAGAGTGAAATTAACACGTACGATTTTACAGTGTATGCAGTGGATGGATATGATTGAAAGGGCAGGAAAATCTCTGCGTCCATCCATTCCTGAGCCAGTCCACAGTAAAAACAACTCCCCCACAGCCTCAGGCTACGGAGCAAATAAAAGAAGGGTGAGACTGAGGGGAGCAATAATAACGACCCCCTCCCTCCATCTTTCTTCCCATTCTTGCTTTCTAAAATGTCTCTTCTGTCTCGGCCCAGCCACAGTTCTAACATAACACAAACCTGATGAGCTGAGTCAGACAGATAGAGAGAGAGAGAGAGAGAGAGAGAGAGAGAGAGAGAGAGAGAGAGAGAGAGAGAGAGTGAGACAGAGACCATGACAGGGAAACAGATCAAAGACAGGCAGCTGACAGGAAGAGAGAGAGATGGAGTGACACAGGGACGATAGGTCACTGGATCTCAACATGGGGTCCGGGCCGGGTACACCCATCGGTCATGAAGGGTGTTTCATGGGGTCCCCAGCTAAATGGTTGATACTGTAGTACACCCTCTGAGTTAAAGTGGGGATTTTACGGTGTAGATTGGGGTCCTGGAGATAGAAATCCTATCAAATGGGGTCTGTGGCCTAATGCACATCAAACTGGAGGTTCTTGAAATGAAAAAGGTTGAGAATGAAAAACACTGGTATTATAAGTCATCATGAAATGTCAGCAAAAGAAAACGCTTATAGGTTGTGTAATAGGCCTATCTCACAGCCCGCTTTCCACTCCCACTTCCGGTAAATAGTGGTGTCATTTAACATGGAGAATCTAAGTACATTTTCTAATGTAAAAATGTGACAGACCAATATTATTATGAAGCAAACAAGATGGTAAATCAGCTCGAACAGATAGAACAAACCTTACCTTGAGAAAACAAAAGTTGTAGACTTCTTAAATTACCTCTGTTAACATGTAGCGTCTATGGAGTGACGTCACGCTATCACCACTAACCCCGAAAGGGGGCGTATTAAGGGGGCGGGGAAATTCTGTGAGATAGGCTTATTGTCTTAATGAAAAGGATGGTGAGCTTGTGTGTCTGCGTGGGCGCGCGGAGGGGGGTGACTACATTTGCTGTGGGAGGTTATAGCTGTAGTTATTATATATACTGTTGGTTTGTGATGTGGAATGTTTTCCACTTGAAATTTAAAATTGATTTATAGTATGGTTGGTTGTGCATCATGTCTCACACAATGCGAAAATAGCAAATTAATTAAACTATTGTTTCCGCCAGGCCGAGACAATATGTGTTCGCCCCTTAAGGATCGGGAGGCCCCGTTCATGACGTCATCATTTTAATAATTAATAATAATTATTATTATTTCTTTTGTTAGTGTGTATTATCGGACTTCAAAGCATGAACAGCATACAGCACAGCACAGTAGAAAAATACACAAAAGCAGCTTGATTAAAGAATTATTTTACTTTGTCTTGAAATTACTGTAAGGTATAACTGGGAGGCAGCATAGGCTATACAATGATGCAATCGCAACTCTCAGCGCTGCTAGTGCAGTGAGTGCAAACACCGGGAAGTGGGAACAATTACGAACAAACACAGGTCAACGTGACATGACAGGTCAAGTACCTACAGTGATTATTAGCTGGTGCCAACTAGTGGTAAGTGGACAGGATGAGGCTGAATAATTGACAAGGCTGCGATGCAATGCAATACTACTACTACTACTACTTCTACTACTACTACAAATAATAATTACAATAATTATTTTGGAGGCCCCTGGAAGCTCGAGGCCCGTTTCAATTGAAACGATTGAAGCATAAGGCCGCCGCCACTGGCCCCTGTCCGTCTGTGCATTCTTGTGTGTGTGTTTGTCCTTCCATGTGGACTAATCACCGGCACCAGTTCAACGTGAAACTGCTCAACGATCAGCCGATCAGCGTGAAACTGTGCAAGCAACACTCCCTGGAGGCCAGAGCAGAACCTCTTGCCCACATTTTTCACATCGGCCAGTCATAGCGCCACAAGCAGGCTGATTTTTGCAAAACACGTTTTTGGCTATTATTCATACAGATTCTGTCAAACATCACGCAAATCGGTACACATCCTCTCTATAGTCATGTGATGCACATTCTCACTAGGCAAAAGAAGAAATGCGACCCTTTTCACATTGGCCTGTTATAGCGACACCAGCAGGCCGATTTGTGAAAAACACATCGGTACACATGGTCTCTACAGTCGTGTCATCAAGACGGACCTGTCCAATTTTTCATATTTCCTCCTGGTTAGCTAAGATTGACTTCTACTACCTGGCAGAGGCACATTTTTTTCATATATTTTCAGTGTGAAACACTGACACGCAGCTATATAAATCAGGTGTAAGGGGGTTACTATGAGAACAAAACTTAAAATCTACCGAGAACAACACTGATGAGAGCGATGATGAGACTGCAGCCGTGCCTCTGTGTGTGTGTGTGTGTGTGTGTGTGTGTGTGTGTGTGTGTGTGTGTGTGTGTGTGTGTGTGTGTGTGTGTGTGTATTACAAGATGTGATAAACTTAATGATATATAACCTCATTTAAAACAACCTAGTAGTCAGGAGTTCACTAACTCTTTTCAGCACATTCCAATAAAGGAAGCAAGATGATTCTGTTCTGCTGAAAAGGTGACTGTAATAAGAAAGGAAGGGCAAGAAAGAGAGTGAGAGAGGAAGCAAAGGAAGGAGGAGAAACAGTGAGAGAGTGATGAGGGAAAGGAATTGTGGCATCTTAATATTTAAGAATGCATTCCACCAACCCCAACCCCCAACAAACCATTGGGACCTTAATTTAGGGATTCCTCTGTGTGTATGTGTGTGTGTGTGTGTGTGTGTGTGTCTTGACCAAGAACAAAGTCAAAACTACAAAGAGTATTATTCACATGCATCTCTAGTCTCTATCTCTCACACACACACACACACACACACACACACACACACACACACACACACACACACACACACACACACACACACACACACACACACACACACACACACACACACACACACACACACACACACACACACAGAGTTTCCCCTTCAGATTTCCTGGAGGGAAGTTGGGTTATGGACTGTACACAGATGCTCCATTTCCCGAATAAAAAGGCGGGTGAACTAGGTTATTGGTTTTTATTATTATTTGTCCTCCAATGTATCATGGCTTCTGATGCTTTTAAGCTCGTCCCCTGGCCTTGTCTGTCTGCACTCTGTCCTGTCTGCCTGTACAGTGACTGGCTCGTTGTTGTGGGGAGTAAAAATGAATGTGTGATGAAAGACAGAGAGAAAGAGACTACCTCTTTGGTCACTTGTCCATCATGTGCAAACAACATAGAAACAGAAGGTAGAGAGAGACTGGTAGAACAACAGTGTAGTGGAGGGAGGGTAGTGGGGGTTACGAGAGTGAAGCAGCAAGCGAGACCAAGGGGGGTGAAACAGGCAGAATGTAGGGGGGGGGGGGGGGGGGGGCAGGAAGGAAAATAGGGAATGTCAGGTCTGGGTGACCCGAATCCCGACAAATTCAACATTTTCAACATTCAATGCTGAATTGTCCCGATTTCCCATCACAATTTAATACTTGTTTTTGAGTGCTTACATAGACCCCATCCTGATGAAACACCAGGTAGTTGTATATGTACAGGTATAAAGTAAACAAAGTGACTGTGTTAAAAAAAACAGAAAACCAGTGCATACTAACCTTAGTAAGACTTTATATTAAGGTCGGTCAATAATGCGTTATAACATTTATAAGGCATTATAACATGTATAAATGTTTATCAATTATGCATAACAACTTATAACAAGTTGCTGGTCATAATGCATTATAAACTTAGTGGAACAGCACATTATAACTTCCAGTTATCACTTTACTTAAAGAACAAGTCAATAATGCATTATAATCTCATTTATAATGCATCATAACACACTCATAATGTTTCATAACACTCGTAATACATTTTTATAATCATGCATAACAAGTTATAACAAAGACACTTTGTAACTATAGTTAAGGTAATTACAATGTGCTGTTCCACTGAGTTTATGCATTATGATAAGTTAAACGTTGTTATTAATTGCCATTTAGAAACATTGTTGTTATTGTCATTAGAAGTGTTATAATACATTATAGACCAGACCATTAAGTAAAGTGTCATCTCTCTCTCTCTCTCCTACAAGTACCCTGCTCATCCCACTGCTCTGCTCTTCTCTCACAATCTATTCATTATCCCAACCAGACTGTGCCACCTGGGAATTTTCCACCAAGGTAGTTTGAGGGCTGGTTTGGAGTCTGTGCCAAGTCTTGAATCAGTTCCTCACATTTCGACAGTTAACATTAAGATCTCTCACGTACAACACCACTCTGTCTGTACAAGCTACAATGATAGTGGCTACATGTCCTTCACTCCTCTATTGGACTTTTATATGTGACTGACTGTCACTTCAGTCTAAAAACAAAACAAAAAACAATGCCATCCAATTATTAAAAAGATGGAGCTTGCACAAAACCGAATTTCACCCACTGTTTGACACCTGTAAACCTGTGATGTGACAATAAAGTTTGCTTTATGCTAAAACAAGACAATTGTGTGTGTGTGTGTGTGTGTGTGTGTGTGTGTGTGTGTGTGTGCGTGTGTGTGTGTGTGTAAACCTTGAAGCTGTCTAGCTCTTGCTTGTTGAATCCATGACTGTGAATGATCTTCATCTGTTTGACCAATGTACTTTTGCCACTCTCTGCAGCACCTGGAGGGGATGTAGTAGGATTGGTGAAAAGGATGGGAGGAGGAGTATTTACTATTTACCCAAGTAACTTATCATTAATTCATCTGTGGCCTAATTGGACAACACACATACTGGTTAGATTTTACACGAGGGGCATAATATTAAAGTATTATTGAAATAAAGTTTGTATAGGCATTGTTGAAAAACTAGCCTGTTGTAAAACTTTTTTGTTGCCTAAATGTCTAAGGAACAGTTGACAGCCTGTCCCATAACTAGGCCGGTGGGCCAGCATGAAGAACAAATCCGTGATTTTCTCACCTAGCAGAAGGATTTTCACCACATTCATCTCCCGTTTAGCGTCTTCATAGAGGTCTCGGTCTATCTTGGTACTGTTTATCCGCGCCTTCTTCTCCTCCTCCGTTACTTCGGAACCGAGACACAGTCCCATGTTGTCCCATGTCCTCTCCGTCCGCTTAGAAACGGGCCAAACGGCGATACGATGCAGGGAATCACCCCCCGGTTTGCAAAAGCCTCATGTTCCTATATCGGGGCAATATTTACCAAGTGGGCGTTGTGCGAAACTTGGCTCTAGTTGGAAGAATGCTAGCAGATTAAAACTAAAGTATTTTTCTACTCAAAGCGTTGAAATATCCTTCAGCCTGTCCCTGTATGTCCCCGGGGCCCGGGTAAACATGCAGATTGAGCTGCTTTTCTTGTTGTCCCGAAGTTTCTCTCCTACCTGGGAGTCTGAGATAGACTTCAACTTGGTAAATCAGGGGTCGGTTGGTTGTCAGTGACCGTCCACTCACCTATTTTCTGATTGCTAGTCAGTAATCGTCCAAGGACCGTCCACTTGTGAAAAGACAACACTGTTTATGTCACAGTGCGCCACAGGGTTTAAAAGTGTGCACCGTCGTCCACCGTTAGCCTCGTGAAAACCCTCCTCCCTCTGTCTGTAACAAGACTATTCAATATTGTGAAAGTTTGGGACTTCCATGGGAAGTGACGTTCTTCCAAAGACAGAATGTGACACCTGAGTGCCCAGCAGTGCTATTCAACTAAAAACTCGTTTACAACCCACGAGGGTCGTAAACTTTGTAAACATACATTATACAACCCCACGGGGTCCCGCCGTTTGCCAGTGTGTCGATCCCTGCAGATGGGCTACAGCCGTTTCTCGCGAGTCGCGACGCAGATAATCCATATGATGTGCGTGGGTCGCGGATTAAAGGCCCTTTGTATTCGTAATGAGGTTCACTCAGTGAATGGGACCGGACCGGGAGGGTTTAGCTGTGTTCCTGAGTGTCTGAGTCTGTGGCCTCATTTCACTGACTCAGCGAACCGTAGCTCGCCTGATCCAGCAAAGATCACTATACGACACGCTATTGTGCTAAACTTCAGACCTAGACATCCTGAATGCATTTGGCTATAATAGACTATATCATATATTTAAACAAGCCAAGCCATATAACCTTTTATTTATAATAACAGTCTGGCGTATTGCACAAATTAGATTTACAACGAAACCACACCACTCACTCATCCCACTGCAACACAAAACGTTAACAGAATAGCAGTCAACCTGCATGCATCACCTTCAGTCAGACTACTCGCACCTGCACCCCCTTTCCCCAGTTGTGGCATTATTTATAGTCTTAACACATGCTGATTAGAGGACAGTAGCTTTTGATTCTCTCAAACATGTCCCATAAAGCCATAATGTGGTTTCTGTCTTGCCAGTCAATTTCATTCATTTTTTGACATGAGCTTTGTCATTCTAGCTGTCCGTGGGACCTAAAACCAAGTAAATGACTGTAAATGGTGCATTTATATAGCGCCTTTATCCAAAGCGATTTACAGAGATTGTGCATTACATTCACCCACTCCGATGCCGGAGGAAACCATGCAAGGCACCAACCTGCACATCGGGAGCAATTAAGGGTTCAGAGTCTTGCTCGAACTTCCGGTCACTCTACCCCATAGCCACTGTCACCCCCACTGTGTGGTCAAAACCATAAATACTCAGACTACCAGCATTGTTTTGGAACCACTGACCTCGATGCAAGCTGTTGAGAAAGTAGAATAGAGACCGTACGTTGTTTTTTTTGCTTTTACCCAACCAGGTTAAAATTCACAGCCCTTACATTGGTAGACTTGAAGGAATGAGGCACTACTATTATTTACAGCGCACACACTCAAAATGTCCATCCTTCAGGCACACACTCACATCCCTGCACATACACACATTCATTTGGTTTAAATCAAACTTGTTAAAATTGCATTACAGATAATCAAACCTAGGAGATTTTCTTCAACAATGGAGAACAGAGGGAACTAGTGCCCTCTGTGGACATTAAATAACATGATTTAATTTTGATATGTTAAAATTAGATCTTATTAATAATTGCTGAATACACATCTAGGATTAATTCCTTAAAAACACATAAATGTTAAAACATAAATTATACCAAAATAAAAAACATGTGAATAACTTATGGATAATTACAAACTCAACACACTTATGGACAGGTAGTGTAGGATTTCGAGATAAGATTAAAACTCCATCAACCTAAAAGCAACAAAACATGAATTCAACTTCTCTGCAGAGAAGAGAAGGCTTGACACTGTCCAATTACTATTCCTTATTTTACATCAGATTTGGGCTGGAATGGTCCAAGTGGACGGACTGAAAGAACCAAGCCCATCAGGTAAAAGATCATTCCTCACCAAAGAATCAATATATTCTGAGTCCAGTGAACTTGTTTTAAGTACAATAGTGTACACCCACAGTTGTGCCCAGTTTGGGCCCATCCTTTAGGTCCAGTTTGACATAAGGTTGGGCGTACCAGGTTTGGTACATTAGGCGTAGGATGGGTTGGATGCAGGTTCTGGACACAGTTGCCCCTGCAATCTGGATTCCTACTACTGACCAACCAGAGCTACTTCCTCAGTTTGCTCCTTTTCCTCTCTCCTCCTCATGGCCTCGATTACAGCCATCTCCTTAGCCTCTTTCTTCTGGTTCCTCGCCTCAAACTGCAGCCTGGAAGTGGACAAAGAGAAATAAAGACAACCATTTAGTCTAATTTATATTTTGGTGAAAAAGAGATCGAGTTAGTGAGTGAGTCCCTCACCTGTTCTCAATGATCCTCTGGACGATGTCGTCAGTGGTGAGGCCGTTCGCACTATCAATTGTGCGAAATATTCCCCTCTTCTTGGGCTCCTGAGGGCATAACCACAAATGCTACATCAAACTTGAAAAATGAATTGTTTATTTCAGATGCATACTTAAGGCATTCAAAACCCCTCACCCTTCTACCAGAGATTAAGTATGTCTGGCATTTACTTCGCTGGTTAATGTTGGTTTTAGTCAAGGCAATTTTACAGCTACTTTGGAAAATATGATCACTTTTTGGCTGAGTATTTTCTGCATATCTGCAATCTCCCACAGGTAAGAGTTTTTACATACATTTCTTTGATGTAAACACTGGATTGGGACTGTTCATGTGTAACGGCCACTAGAGTGCATCAGGGTGGCCTCATATAATCACACACCAAAATAAATTGTTCACTCACATCGTAAGGGTCTGACCCGTCTTTGTCTGGGAACACCTCTGTCTTTCCGTGACAGACCAGGGTCACCTGTATAATATACATACAAACATCATTATTGTGAAATAACCACAGATATAAATGGCAGACAAAGGGCTGTGTCCATAGAAAACATTTTGTGCGCCGCCAGTGCCTTTCTAAAGTCCAGCATTCTTAGATTGAAAGCTCTGGGTACCTTGAGTTGAAACATTTTGGAGAGGAGTGCCATTCATCAATATCACTTTTTTCTGATGAAAAAATTCCCACCCTTCCTCTCAATTCCCCAATGCAGAAGATCAACAACGTGAGAGGTTGATTTACAACCAGACTAATTAATTATAAGTGTTATTATAACTATGAGAAGCCCATGTTTACTTTACTGTTATTTCAGCTAGGTTATTTGTGCTAATAATGCAGATGACATGACATTCAAGCACAGCAACAGATGATAGGATTTAATGTTGTGTCATCAGTCAACAAATGCCCTGTGCGTTCAGTTTACTAAGAAGTGTTACAAACTTGATATCCAAAGCGCTCCTTTTCTCAAAGAAACATTCCCTGGCCCTTACAGTTCTACAGTTCTTACAGATCTACTTCACATTCAAGAAGACTGCCATTATACACATAGTATGTAAATACTGTCACAAAGTGTGTTTTTTTCACTGTTCAGAAATTCGGCCTTGTACACTGTACATGTTACTAATAATTTACATGTTATTTGAAAATGTAAATGAATGATTTATAAAGGACCAACTTACAAAAGAGGCAAATTACTATTGGCCCTAAAGGTGGAGTTTCTATATACTGTAAATTGTTGGTTTTATAATCTACGTCACCTGCACACCATTCTGCCTTTACTGTGTTTATGTTTTCATGTATTTTATGAAGGAAAAAACCCACAAGACTGCAATTTATTCAAACACTGAATTTCAAGCTGAATTTCAAGCACTCATAATATCATTAGACTCCAGGATAATAATAATAATAATGGATTTGATTTATAACGCACTTTAAATTTGTGAGAATCTCAAAGTGCTACAATGAGCAAATGCATACAATAAAAACTGAAGAAACATCACAACATTAAAAGCATCTAAAGAAATGGGGACAAAACATTTAAAAAATAAGGGCATAGCTATAAAAATTCCTTTGTTGAAAAGGAATGAGAGTGAAAGCTAAATAAAAGCAACTGACCTTGAAATGATCCAGGAGATCTTTGCCCACTGCATAGGGAGCTCCAATCACCACCTCTGATACATACTACACAAAGAATGTGGAGGAATATGGGTCAGAGGGTGACATTTTGACATACAAAATACACGTATTGATGCCACGCTGCACCTTTCTTGAACATCCAAGCAAAATAAAAAACACATTTTCCAGTAAATCACATCTCAATAACTCTTTCTCAAAACTGTTTACAATCCTGTAAATATCTTACAGTGTGCTGTAGTAACTTTGGGGAAGTCAGACTCAGAACATGAATGTGACTAGTTAAGACTTAGAGCTGTACTTTAGTTTAAGATTTAATCCATAGAGCAGAGTATTAATTCAGGCAGGTCACAATAGTCGAGTCTTGCATCAGCTGATGCTCAGCTGGTTCCGGCAAGCTTCCTCATCAGTTGACTCTTATCAAGCTTTGCTTGCTCATCCCAGAAAATATGCAGTTAAAAAAAAGAATATGTGTGTGTGTGTGTGTGTAGATACTGGGTCTTGGCAAAACATAGCTATAACAGATTAGGACTGCACAACGTGTGGTTTGGGAACAGAGTGGCATTCCGATGCCGTGGCTTCCGCGTGCGGTTAGGTTTAAGGGACAGGGTTAGTATTTGAGCACGTCGGATGGTGGGGAATATCGGGCTTCGGAATGTCGGTGTGTAACCATGTGGTTTGTGTAATGTGGTAACACATTAGTTCCAACTTGCTCGCACACGCGCGCGCACACACACACACACACACACACACACACACACACACACAAGTATCATTGTTCTTGCCCGTAGCTGCTCTGATCATTAGTGAATTGGAGCAGAAGCAGCAGAGTTTAGATTTTGCTGTGGTGAGAAGAACAAAATCAATCAGTGCACGTGTGAGAGTACCGGTACATGTGTCCGTGTAGGTACTCACCCTGCAAGCCAGGACACTTAGTGTTCTCTCATGGACATTCATAATTGGGTAGTTCTTCCCTTTATAGCGATTCACTTCCTGTAGAGAGCAGGGATAAGGACCACCAGTTTACTTTGGAACCTCGTTCCCAAGCTTTATCATAGATAAAGAAGTTTGATTCTGACACACACATATACAGCATATATTATTTTAGAAACAGGACCCATGTACACAGCACCCAATAAAGGCACCTACAGTATATTGCTGCAATTGTTACTGTACAGGGGTTGACACTAGGCCTCAGAGGCATTTGCCAATTGGGCAAGTACAGGTCATGTTCTACTTGCCCAAAGGTGATGCCCTCTTGCCCGAAAAGTAAATTGTCCATTATAATTGTCCATTATAAAATATATTGGTTAATTTTTCAAATTACTATTTTATTCTAGAGTATGCGGTGTCACTGAGCAGTATGGGTGGGAGGGTTGAGGGTTTTCTTTCTCTTTTTTGTCCTATTTTTTCTTTCATTTTGTTTTCTATAAAAGAACAATGTAATTCATATCACAATGTTTTATCTACAACAATTTATAATCTGTTCTCAATGACAAAAGATATATATATTGGTCAAAACATCAGCAATAAGTGGTCTAGGAATTTAGTAGGACATTATTCGAAATCAAAGTCTATCACAATTCATACACACCCAGAGTCAGAGACGCTTAATGTTTGTGATAACACATACCCAGCGTTCATGTACTGGCATGGTGAGCATGAAACAGTTTCACATCAACATTGTCGCAGTAAAACAAAGCTGTGTCAAGTGTTCCGTCTTTAGATCTAGAAATATAATGACTAATGACTCTGAGCTTTGTGTGCTTTAGTTTCAACTTGTTATTTCTGAAAAATAGGACTGAACATAGAGATCTTCAGTCAACCAACTCCACCAATTAGGACAAAAGTATTTCACTAAATGTTGGTGTGACTGAAGAGATGCATGTACATGTAACTTGACAAGTGGGCATTTCCGTGTGGAGCCTTCTGACTTGTAGTGGAGAGGCAGATCACAATAGCATTATTAACGGGCTAGTAGTTGATCCCATATGCTACACGGACATCTTGTGCAAGATTGTCTAGTTACGGTCCATAGCCTGACAGGTCACGTATTCCATAGCCTGGCAGGACAAGAGCTCAGTCTGCGATAATTCATTCACAAAAATAATGTTAATTCACAAAGCGATGTGAGAAATATTCAGAATTGCAGCAGAATTCCAAATATGACGCTGATCAGCCTAGTATTAGTCAGCTGTGAACAGACAGAATCTCAACTACTGGTCCATGAACTGCCTTCATGTTTCTTCTCAGCATCACTGATGCAGCAGTGTGAATGTATTTGTAATATGGTATTCTGCGTGCATGTGCGTGTGTGTTTACCTGATCAAAGTGCAGGCCTACGATGACGTATGGCTTCTCTGCCTGTTTATAGACCGTCTCTAGGAAATCAACATGGCCAATGTCTGACAGAAGGCTGATGTCAAGGCAAACAACAACATAACATACATACTCTTAGTAATGCCCCCTGCCTTGCTCCCACCCACTATAATTCAACCTCACGTTTGTCCCCGGTCGTGTTAGGATACGGAACAGGTCGAAGGCCCCGGCTACATAGATGATGGTGTCTCCAGGTTGGGGTTCCTTTCCAGAGGCAAATTGGATGATCTTCTGGGAAGTCTGGAGGAACTGAGACACTCCTGTCCATGGACTGTGCCCCTTAGGACCCTGAAAACAAAACAACATGAATAACCCTAAGCATTTAGGACTGGCATTTCACATTCACAATGCATACACTGATTTATGATTACTTCTGTATCATTTAACATCCTGGCACAAATTATGTTATCAGGAACATAATATTCACCTTGCCAAAGTTGTCTGTGTGCTGCTGGTAGTCTGAGTTATCCTGCAAAAATGTAATTAAGGAAAAATAACCTCAGTTAGAACCTCAATAAGGACACACGCACACACACACACACACACAATGGAAGATTTGCCTAGTAGCAAAGTATAAAACACAAGAAAACGCAAATAGAAACAAACACACACAGAGTCTTACAATGTTGCTATGATGGGCTTTAGTCATGAGCAGCATGCGGCCCACCAGGTCAGTGGTAGAGACTCCCTGCGTCCGTTTACACTCCCGGTAACGGCCCTCACGCTTCACCTCCGCATACGTATCCTTGCCATCCACCGTCAAGGTGATATCATCTGGAATACTTAAAACAGTCAGCTACAGATGAACCACTTCCCTGCCCTGTCACTACACAGAAAACAGAACTCACAAAGAAGTATTCACCTCCATGCACACAGAAATCACTGTTGTATTTGTCCAAAGTCTCCAGGGTGGTGACATAAGGTGCTCCCTCCACTATCTCATCCACCCACTTGATGGCCCGCACCATCTTATAGCGCTCCGACTGGGTGAACACTGGAGGACCTTTGTGTTTGGAGATCTCCGCTGAGAGGAGGGGGAACGAAAGATGACAAAGGACGAGAGGTCAATGAAGAGTTCCAAGTTCAGAGATCAATACTTTATTTGTGGGGAATCTGACTGAAGACAGACATGAAACTCAATATAAATACTGAGCAAACATTTTACAATTTAAAATGCATATAAAATAAATAACGGTAGTGGGTCGCACACACCAAGACTGCAGTTCAAAACATTTATTTCATTTTTGAACAGGGACAATTTAAAATGCATAAATTGATCATGAGTAGTTGAGTACATATTTTATGTTTGTTTACACACACGTGTTTGTACTGTACTACTGTTTGTTCTTACCATCTGTATGCACTCCAACTATGAGGTAGTCTCCCATACCCTTGGCCTGCCTCAACTGGTTAGAGTGGCCATAATGCACCATGTCATAACTAGGGAGAAAGAGAGACACACTTTAACTACATTGATTGATTGATTGATTAAATGTATGGCCAATCACATAATTAAAAACAGAAAACCAATATTAAAGTGAGAACTAATATGAAAATCCAATAGAAATCCAAATCCATTTTGTATTTAAAACTTAATGTGTAGTGGAATGGAAGGCTGTCCACAACATGGCAGCAATCTAAACGCATTAGGCATTTTATACGAATGCACAACAAACTGGTATTGTTTTATCTGAACAGCAGTTCCTTGAGCTACATGAATGTAGATGGAGATGCAGATCTCCATTTAAAAAAATTTATACTATTGGCCCATTGGCATCAGCTAAACTAAAGCCAAGTTGTTGCTCCAGCCTAGAAATGGTATCTGCATTTATTCAAGAAATATTTCACAGAATCTGTGCTATTTCTCAAAAACCCAACACCCTACTTTACATTCCTATCACTGCACTCATTCATATCTCACATAACTACAGTACAAACATAGTCATCTACTACTGGCCACTGATGACCTCCACTGGAGCAGCTGGGAGTTTGCCAGTACATGGTTGAAAGACACCTTGCCAGTAGTTGAAGTTGCCAGATTTTTACAGCTGTTACGAGGGTCTGAATCAGCCACCTCAAAGTCTCACTTGCACAATGTAGGAGGCGGGACTAAGGGGGACTTCCTGTTGGGATATCACCCCTGTGTTTGCTTCCTGTCCATCGGGAGTGCATGTAAGTCAGTCATTTTCTACGGACAATTATAGTATTTTCTCGTCACTTTAACGTTTAAAAAAAACTTTCATTCATATGGTTCATTCATTTACCATTCGTTTTTATCGTAATGTTTTATTTAGGGTTTTTTTCTCAAGGGGAAAGTTGTATGCTCCAGTGCCTGTCTGTGCTGCTGCACTATACATACAGGAATACAGTACAGTGGAATACAGTACAGTACAGTACAGTGGAGTACAGTACAGTACTGTACTCCACCGTACTGTACTGTATTCCACTGTACTGTATTCCACTGTACTGTACTGTACGCCACTGTACTGTACCGTACTGTATTCCACTGTACTGTACTGTACTGCACTCCACTGTGCTGTACTCCACTGTACCGTACTCCACTGTACTGTACTCCACTGTACTCCGCTGTACTGTACTGTATTCCACTGTACTGTACCGTACTGTATTCCACTGTACTGTACTGTACTGTACTGTACTGCACTCCGCTGTATTCCACTGTACTGTATTCCTGTATGTATAGTGCAGCAGCACAGACAGGCACTGGAGCATACAACTTTACCCTTGAGGAAAAAAACGCCAAATAAAACATTACGATAAAAACGAATGGTAAATGAATGAACCATATCAATAAAAGTTTTTTTTAAACGTAATTAAAAAAATTACAAGTGACGAGAAAATACTATAATTGTCCGTAGAAAATGACTGACTTACATGCACTCCCGATGGACAGGAAGCAAACACAGGGGTGATATCCCAACAGGAAGTCCCCCTTAGTCCAGCCTCCTACATTGTGCAAGTGAAGAATAGCCAGGCTCTAGGCCACAACAAATAAAAAGCAAACAGGAGAGAGTTTAACTAAAAATGTGTTTTTATTTACAAAAATATCACACAATAAAGCAGGCAAACTGACAAACAATTGCTAGGGCATGTGGTCATGCCCTAGCAATGTGGTCCAGGTGGAAAGAAGAGAAAGTGGAAGGGCAAATGTTTTATACTCTCCCCATGTCCCTGATTACCTCCAACTCCACCTTCCAACCAGCACTGCAACAGAGACGCGTAATAGCCCTGGCAAAGGCCCCAGAGGGCCGTCGCAACAGTTCTGCATATCCCTGGAGTGTTCCCATCAGATCAAGCAGCTTTATTAGTGACACTTGCCTGGTGACTCTCAGTGTCCAATAGGCAAACCTCTCTCCATTTCTCTCTAATGGCATTAACACAAGCTTCTCCTCAAATTCCTCTTACCCAGCTTGGACAAACTCTTTCCTAGCTGAAAATCTATCATCAGCATCATCAGTCACATATCCATGCATACAACTAAAGCCTAACAGTTAAGTTTAATGTACCTGAAGTTGCTTAATATAAATACATTACTTTTTAAATCATTTTGAAATGATCAGCTTTGCAAGCTGATAAAAATTAAAACAATAAAGACATAAGTGCTAGATTAAAATCAATAAAATGTTAAGCATGGGTTGACATCCTAACTAGACCTCGGTCCTCAGCTAGGAAAAGCTATCCTGAATAGGTGGGCTTTGAGTGAGGTTTTGAAGGGGGAGGGCGGGGGAATTTTTTATGTGGTTAGTGTATTCCAGAGGGCCCCGTCATCCCCAAGTATGGTACTTGGCCTGGGGCACCTCAAAGAGGTTGGTTTCACTGAAACCTGAGGGAACGGGAGGGGACACAATGTTGGAGAAGATTGTAGAAGTAGGGGGAGCCCGGTTATTGAGTGCCTTCTACATACGTGGTAAGCAGGATTCTGTAGTGGATGTAGTGTACTCTTAGTAAAACCTTTTATTAAAAGTTTTACTGGGAGCCAGTGTAGGTTGTGGTTGTGGTCGTGGAAGACTGTGTAATATTGTCCCTGGCTGGACAGGAGCAACTGGTGAGCAGACGGGCACTGAGTTAGCCAACAGGATGATATCAGATGGGATCCATCATCTACAGCCCTGTGTGCTGGATATGGGCTTGGTTTTTGGCCAGCCATGCACTTTCATTAAACAATGTCAGACAGATGAGTCTGCTGTTTCACCTTTCCCTCTTTCCTATGGCCTCCAATTGCTCTCCCAAATCCCAATGTACTTTCCTCTCAATATCTCCCGCCTTTCTGTCCAAAAGGGGATGACCCCTCCCTGGTCGTATGTCACTGTCACTGGACAGTGTGTTCTCTAGGTTAGTTATTTATAACCACTTCACAACATGACCCACTACTATGAGCACATGCTTCCCACAGTAGTGTGTGAGGCGATGACAGGGAATTGGAAATGATGTCTGTGGAAAAAGTGTCAGTTTGCTCTTTTCTACCCCTTGTGACCTCAAGGAAGACCACAATATTCCTTACCAGAAACATTCAATACTAGTTTGACTAGTTTAACTAGTTGCTAACTAAGCACAACAGACGTACATGTCATTTGGCAGAACATGCAATGGTTTTGGGAATAGCTGTCCGAAATGAGTAGGCTACATCTGAGTGAAAGCAGACACTGAAAGAACATTCAGTGTCTGTAATAAAAATCTGTTTAAAGCCCTATCAGACACGAGTTAAACTCATACAACTCAGTTTATAGAGAACCTCCTACACATAATCAGATAAGGGATTAAATAAGACAACACCCACTTTGGGTTGTCATCCATAACCATAACCAATTATCACGACCTATTGGGCCACATCAAGGCACGTTGCTGCACCCCATGTGCTAGGTTGAAAGACGAGAGACATGTCATGAGTTTGAGGTAACATGGACAGGTTGTGTAATAACAACAACAGGTGTGACTGCCACTAATAATGGGTTGGTATGTGTATAAGAATAAGAAACAATAGATGATTTAGCAATTCATCTTGAGTTGTGTATTGCCAAATATAAACCTTATGCGCAGAGATCTACCTTTATCCAATAATTGTATCCTGGTTAATGGTGGAACGATGAATACATTTACTCACTATCTCCAGAATGCAATGTTAGATTATGTAACATCCGAGTCAGAACAGACTACACTGTGAAGTCTATGTTCTGACCCGGAATCGGATGTTACATAAACATCTACCAACATTAAATATAATTAAATATATTATATGCATATAAACTATGCACAGTAGCCTGTTTTTCCACACACACCCCCACCCACTGACCGTATGACCTTAATTGTTTTACTACGTTGTTGTGAAAAGAGGACCTTGCTCCTCCTAGAAGGGCAGCTGGTCAACCGTGTTCCTACAACAACATTAATTTAGGCTATTTTATCAAAACGTACTGAAAGTTAATTATATTGGTTTTGGACTCGTTGCTACTACACTGCTACAGTGTAACTACAACAAGTCGTAGGCTAACGTTAGCATGCTAACCAACACCAACACATTCGTTGGAAAAGTAAAGTATCGAATGTGTGGTTATAAAGATCAAACGAATACATGTTCAGAAACCAAATATGAAATGCCTGTATGTATATGAGAGAGAGACAGTTTATTACTTACCAACCATCACACCACACCCGGACGACGCGTTTCCTTTTCTCGGGACTGCGGACTGAACCTCCCGGCTTATTGCCGTCCTCCCTCCCCGGTCCATTCGCAGCGTGGTGGCCGTTCTTGATCATTTTCGATGGCGTTGCCTTTATGCCTTACCTAAGCTAACGTTCAAACTCGAGGGAAAGTAGCTTCAACTGGTTTAATTTATAATGTATAGTAAGTTTATCCGAGGGGGAATTTAAGAAAAAGAATAGTGGCTCCGTAGCTTTCGAGGACCAGAATGCGAGGAGTGACGTTCGCGAAGCCGGGGAATGACGTCACGACCGGACGAGCCCTTGATTCACGGCAGATCTGCAAGCACACACTACGTCGCATTCCCAACGCTATGTGAGCTTGCAGATCTGCTATTTTACCATGCGCAACACCGAGTTTCGTCGTACGCCGAAACTCGAATCCTCCCCGATGGTTGCACAACTCCCTCATGTCAAATAACGTAATATAAACAGCTAGATGGTTGGTAGCTCTGTCTGGTCCATAGCCTGGCAGAATCGTAGAAGCAGTAGCCTTCTAGAAGGCAGCCAGTAGAAGCAGTAGCCTTCTAGAAGGCAGTAGAAGCAGTAGCCTTCTACTGCTTCTACGATTCCGCCCTGCAGGGCAGAATCGTAGAAGCAGTAGCCTTCTAGAAGGCAGTAGAAGCAGTAGCCTTCTAGAAGGCAGCCAGTAGAAGCAGTAGCCTTCTACTGCTTCTACGATTCTGCCCTGCAGGGCAGAATCGTAGAAGCAGTAGAAGGCTATGGACCAGAGCTAGATGGTTGGTATAATGACATATTCAGAACTCCAAAATAACAGATTTTATTGTCTCACATAGGCAACAGTATATTTTGCAAAGTACAGTTCAGTCACTAGAGATTTAGCAGCGTTGTTTTATCTTCACTCCGCCCCTAATCCACCCTTCATAATTGTGGGAGGTCTACCACCACCCTGATCAATAATACTAATGGATCTTCCTGAGATAATTTAGTATGTTTACTAAATCAACTCTGCAGCCTAGGTGACTTAAAATAATTGTACAAACCAATAAATAAAATTACCAATATTTTCTTCCTATAATATTGTAATAAAGGAGGTTGAAAACCACAAAGTGTAAGTAATGCCTGTAATAAAAAGGTAATGTAAACAAAATAATTACATTCAAAACATTTAGCACACATTAGTATGCAGCAGCACTGGTTTGCCAAGGTGACATCAAGCCAAGGTGTGACATGATTTATGGAGGGTTAAGTGTATACAGTATCACTCCGTCTGCAGTGGCTCAATACACTAGCATAAGAAAATGATTTAAACTCCTATTAGACCAATATTCTAAGTTAACTAACCCAATATATGATATGGGGGGCAATTTGGTGGTAAAAGTTAAGAGGGTAAATGATAGATTAACACCATATTGGCATATATAGCATCTTCACTGTTCATCATAACCATGTTACTTTCATTTCAAGATAATGGCATCAAAATGTGGCTTGTTGTGGCTCATCTATGCACACCTCTACATTGCCCTTGTTTCAGTTATTAACTGAAGTAAATAAAACAAAAAAATATGTACCTCCTCTCAAAACTATAGTTGCAGCAAACCTTGCTGGATAAGATCCAGTCAACAATATTAGACAAAGTGTAAACAATCTGAAAATCACCACAAAAAGTTACATTAGTTAACTGCACAACAAATAGAAGATTTTCCATCTCTCTTATATCTACAGTTTAAAAAACAACGTATCTTTGTACTGGGATTCAGGAAATACAAATAAGGAATTCCATGCCATTCCACAAGAGTCACTAGTTGTGCAACATTCTTGACAAAAACAGTGGTATGGTGATCCTTATCTGCTCGCTCCTTAGGAGCTCTCAAGTCCTCTCTTAAAACTCGTTTTTTCTCCATGGCTTTTAACTCTATTCGATTCTGGATTTCAAATTTGGTTTGTTTGATTGTATTACAACTGTGTAATTTGATGCTATTTTGTTTGTGTTGTTATACCATGCTATTTTGTCTTATTCAGTTATTCTTCTTTTATTTGATCTTGTCTTAAGAGTATATATTAATAGAGACGGCACCGGGAGGAAACCCTCAGGCGAAATGGACATAGTGGCCAAATTTGGCATTGCAGCTTGAGCCAGCACTTGTCCATTGACTATCATTGCGCACGGTCATGTTATTGGAGCATGACACGTGAACACTATGTTTCATACGTGAACGTGTGCAAATGGCACAATGATAGTCAACGGCACAGCGCTTTCACGATTTGGCCCAATCCATCCCAGAATATACTCCTCCTTCCTACCCGGAAGAAGGAGTGAAATCGCCTCATGCGCTTTTGAGCAACTTAATGCAAGTGGATGAGAGGAGAAATCCGGTGCAGTCTCTATTAATATATACTCTAAGGACCTTGTAGTGCACTTTGGTTGACATTTGGTCTTTGTAAATGTGCGTTATAAATAGTTTGATTTGATTTGATCAGTGCCTAATAAAATGTTACTGGTACTGCTTAATATTGTTATCTTGAGTCAGACTTTTCAATGAAGCTGGCCTCCAAATCTCTGAATAAAGATACTGTATTCTAGTCCAACACAGCTTGCATCACAGATGTTAGTTAGTTACTAGGTTGTTCTGCAGTCACTGAACAACACAATATACTTGACAGCAAACTAGACAAAGGTAAGAGCTACTATAAATGTTTTTTCTTCTTCCTTCCTTTGGAATAGCCTCGTCCGAACCAGCCTCCCTGCACTGCAGTGTCCCTACTAGCCTGACCCTGGTTATCAGGTAAACAGTCTTCTTGCCCAGCAGGGGGAGCTATAACTTTACGAGTATGGCTGTTCTCCTCTTCTGACCTCAACTGGGTAGCCAGGCTGAAGATGGGGTCCTCTGCCCTGATGACACAATGGGGGAAATGTGTGAAAGAATTCATGCAGAGGTTTGCCATGTGGTGCATGTTTGTTTGTGTGTGTGTGTGTGTGTGTGTGTGTGTGTGTGTGTGTGTGTGTGTGTGTGTGTGTGTGTGTGTGTGTGTGTGTGTGTGTCTTACTTGTTATATCCAGAAAGTTTAATGTTGAGGTCCTCCATCAAAAGACGCATTACATCATCACACTTGGCATGAATCTTCAATGTGGCATGGTCATCTTTTGGTGTCCACTGAAACAGATGAATAATTACATGATCCACCACTGAAGTACAGACAGTATGTAGTTATCTTCTTTAAATGATTTTGCTCTAGCTCACCTGCAGGTTAACAATGTAGAGTTTGGGTCTTTTGCTGGCTGGTCTGTTCATGCACCATAGGCAAGCATATTTTTTCAACACCTACAGGAGTGATAGACAAACAACTTACAGCTGACAAGTGACAACCAACCATCCAATTAAGTAGCTAGCTATATGAATACATATAGCAGAAAAGCAGTGAGAAATAGCTTTAAAGCGGCTATACGCAATAATGTCAAAATTTGAATTACCTTTTTTTTGGGGTATTCAGACAGCCAGCAATGGGTAGAACGCTCCCCAAAACAATGTAGTCTCTGTGACACATCTAGGGGCCTCAATCTGCATTCAAAGATTTTTCTAGAAGCTTTGTCATTGGTCGATTTGCCTGTCTGCTTCCTGATTGGTTAGTCATTGCGACCGCGTTTTTTTCCGACCAATGACAAAGCTTCTAGGAACATATTTGAATGCAGATTGCGGCCCCTAGATGTGTCAGAGACTAAATGTTTTTGGGAGCATTCTACCCATTGCTGGCAGTGGTGAAGAATTTTGTTTTACCAACGTTTCGGCACAAAATGCCATACCCTGAAGAAGGCATTTTGTGGCAAAACATTGGTCATCTTAAAAGTTTGTTGGATCATGACTACGAGTGCGACCTCTCCTCCTTGTAATGTAAACTATCCCATGAACAGGTCCACACTCCACAGCATGATTTTTGGAACCTACCTTCAGACTGGATCCAAGGCAAATTATGACATCTGCCTTCTCGGCTGCCTCAGCAGCTCCCTTCCAGTTGAGAGGCTGCTCCAGAGTTCCACGCTCCCCGAAATGTACAATGGTGTCCCTGAGCTCACCACTGCAGTAGGCACACCGTCGTCCTGTCCAATGGTGGTGCCGTGATGTCCGCTCCGTCACATCAAACAAACGTACATACTCCTTGGTTGGGGAACAGGATGTACACACCTGGGGAAGCAGGATGTTGTTTACATACAATACATAACTTACCCACAATGGCCAGGTCATGTTAACAAGGGAGTATGAGGTTTTGGATATATATTTTAACAAAACACCTGTCAATATAGCGTTATTATGGATTCCACCAACATTATAAGATAGACCCGCCTTAACTGTCGAACTGTTGGCTCCCTGGCAGGCATAGTTTTACTGAGGTTAAGGGTTAGGCATAGTTTTACTGGGGTTAGGATTAAGGCTAGGTTTAGGCATAGTTGCAAAAAATGAGAATTGTCAATCACAGCGACTACTGGCCAATCAGTGAGTCTCCCTAGAAAAGCGGTGGTATCCATAAGCACGCGTAAATATTCATTTCCAATATTCCCATATTGGAAATGAATGGAGAAGCTGCTGCTTGTGTGACTGAGCCCTTACATTTCATGTGTTTCTGCCTCACCTCAATAAACATGTTTCCATGGAGCTCAGATAGGGCATGTCTAGGAAGCCCACTTCGTAGATGAAGTCCATCACAGTTTTGAGACACCACATGCTGCACCTTTGAAGATGGATAAACAAATTCAATACAAATCAACCTCCACACACACACACACACACACACACACACACACACACACACACACACACACACACACACACACACACACACACACACACACACACACACACACACACACACACACACACACACACACACACACACACACACACACACACACACACACACACACAAGGCCGTAGCCAAGGATTCCTTACATACCAGCTTCTCTTTATGCAGCATTCTGATGCACATGTGTGTGAGGGTTGGTTCTGCATCACTCAGGTCAGATGTACTGGGAATTAAACAAAAGACAGTCACTGGGTCACTTATACGTAAAATGCTATTACCCCATCCCTGTGTGCTTACACCCAACATAGGAAATTTGGTGCAACCCTTAGTGCAACAATGCAGCCAACATCACAAGATGAGAAAGCATCTCTAACCTGACATCCCGGCCCTGCCGTAGCTGCGTCCAAATCCCATTCGGGCCCCTGTAGTCTGGGATAGATGCTGCCTGAAATACAATGCATACAATGCATTAGACCCAGTCAACGATCAGCACGAACATAATGAAACCTAAAGATCTCCAACTTCAGCCTACCGTGCTGATACCAGCTCCAGTGTAAACGACCAGGTGTTGTGCCCGTTTCATTTCCTCAGCCAGCTGGCTAACCTTGTTCCTCAGCTCTACAGCATCATCAAATACCTGCAATATCAATAAATGACCAACATGTCACATACAGACCACCTTGTATTACATTTCAGTTAAGGCCTCTCATTCAACTATTGCATCAATAGTCGTTAATTGTGTCATTCTTTCTTCTAGAAGGATAGAGATCTGCACAGATCCACACATGATCAAACTTAATGTTGCATACCCAGATCTTCCACTATCTTCGAGTAGTCGATTTTCTATGGATATGATCAATTATACTTACCATAATATCAGAAACCTTTAGTCATTAATATAATATTAATATAAAGTACGTTTTAGTGAATTCCATGTACAGTTTTTTGTGCTGCTCATGTGAGACATGCCATTGACCGGATCGGTGTTATTGAGTCAATCAACGGTTCTTCTAGGCGTAGTGGATCTAAAAAACAAACAAACAGGGAGAAGCTTCCCAAGGCGAACAAAATGTTTATATTCTACAGTTTCACCCCCTACCTCTTCTTGCTTTCTCTTGAGAACATTCCTGCGGACTTGTCTCTTGCCGAGCTCCTCCACAGTGTCTTGATGCCGAAGTAGCGTCGAGGTATCCTCTTCTGACCTCTCATCTTTTGGTTTCTTCAGGATCCTCGCGATCTAGTCAGATAAGAACCGTATTTTAAATTAACTGTATTGATAAGTACAGTAGTAACGACTGTTCATTACCCACATATAACCATCTTACGCAAACCTTGGTGTCTCACAAGTTTTAACTTTAGCCAAATAGCCACCTAGCTTAGCCAGTCAGACTCAGAGGAGAGTTCACAACACAAGTCTACTACACGCTCCAAATGAACTGGACTTTATCTTACCTGTTTAAATGTCTTCCTCTCCTTTTCTCTTTGTAGGATCTTAGCTTTCTCCAGCGCCTTTCTCTCCGCACGTGAAGATACACCGGTCTCAGTGCATTCTTCCATTCTCAGCTATGATCCAAAATCGGTTCCAAACATTGAAAACAAACGCACACTTGAGCCAACGAAAGCGAATGCAGATGCTAAAAATACAGCCGCCCAGCAAACAGCGCCACCTGCTGACCTACCTGGTTTTGATTGACTGATTAATTTATTAACAGATTGGAGAATTACTGTACATTTCAAGCACAACTCAATACAAAACTGTTAACTATGGACGAGACCATAAAGTATTACACTTGTTTACAATAGGGCCCACCATGTTCAATTCATAACAATGAATAGAGACGTACAAATATACTCTTCTATATAGCCAAAAAAAACATAAGTGAGGGGGAAAAGGGGTGGGTGGGGGGGATTCAGGTTTTACAGGGGCCAGTTTCGAATTGCAGCCGTCCGTAAGAGCGGTTTTGAAGGAGTCAAGGGATTTGCATGTCTTAATGACTGTTGGTAGGGCGTTCCACATTTTGGTGGCATAGGAGCGAAAATAATTGTCCCTCGTTTGTGCCCTTGTTGTGGTTAGTGTACCGATGTATTTATGAAAAACACATGACCCGGGTTTTAACACAAGCATTTATTACAAAACACGTACAAATAAATAGAAAATGTATAAATGATACAAATGTTAAATATAGTTTGGCTAGAGTTGCAAATTGCGGCTATGTTATCCCATATACTGGCATAAATTAAGTATACGGTAGCCTAACTAGTGAAAAATGACAAGATTTGAAGTGAATAATATAAAAACCCACTGGAAATGTCAGATAGAGGTCTAATGGTTGTTAGGCTCAATTATTGTATAAAAAATAAAAACTATTTGTAAAAACCAAAATAAAAAAGCAACTATTTGGTAGCAACAGGAATGTATTGACCCCATTCTCCCCTGGACTCACATTTGAAGTGGAATGCAGAGATGTTCAGTCTTAAATCCAGCATTAATTAAGCATCACTTAAGTTACACTAAGTGTTTTGCTAAAATTGCTACCTCAGCATTTTTTACTTCCAATAAAGTTTTTCACATCAGTGCATCCAGATGACAATCAATCACAGCTGTGTATATTTAATACATTGCATTCAATACTATGGTGCTGCTGCGACCTTGACTTGAGTTTGACTCAGTATTAATTAGGCTACTTGATTGTTACTGTATCAATAGCTTAAAAAGGTGACTTTATTTAATGACAGTTAGCATGGTCATTTTGGTTAACACATCGAAAACAATGTTATTTTGTCCTATCCCTCTCTTATTACAGACATCACCTTATGTGTCAATATTATATTTCAAACCCCAAGAAACTCAATGCTACAAGTAGTTAATGTTAAGACATATGGGAGAGAAGCTTCATCTGGGTCTACAGGAATAAGTGGTCTTGGGGACCCTCTGAGGGTTTGCTTTGAACTGTCCTCGCTTGGATTCTGATGGCTGCTCAGTCTTGTGTCTGGTCCTATTCACAGCCACGCTGTGGCTCCCTGTTGCCTTCTTCTGGATCCTGAGGGAGGGAGACAAAATTAATGTTAGTTGCTGATGACGACAATGGGACTCCTGCATGAAGCGGTTGCAAAATGTACCATTTTCTAATCACATGTTTAGTACAGTAAATAAGCCAAGCACAAGAAGTTTCATTGATAGAATTTTAACATACTACTTTTCCTTGATGTTGAAAATTGAAAAGGGGGTCAAAATGACCAGAGGACCCCGGAGGGTTAGTTAAAATCTGTATTTGTGCCTTGTAGTCATCTAGTGATTGCATGCTTTTAACACTGGTGCTGTAAACAGCCATATTGACCTATGATTGGATCCCACCAGAACCCGCTCTCCTTCCTATGTACACTTCCTAAAAGACAGTGTGCTATTACTGGCTCAGTTCAGTACTAATCAAGTCAACTACCCAACCTACTTACAAACATAATTTTGTTTTAATAAAAGTTTTGTGACTTTTAGAAAAATCTAAATGCTATGATAAGCATCTAGGTAGGTATGTCAATTTGAGTGGGGCAGCTTAATGGGCCGCCGGTGAGCTTCCGGTCGGCAGCCACTCATTCACTGTGAACGTACGGTCGTGATTTTGTAGGAATAAAGTTCAGTTCTTTAAACCACACTATTTCATTTGATTATGTAATGGCGTAGTTTTTCATAGTTTGTATTATTTGTGTTGCGAGTTCTTCCAGTTGTTACACTGCTGTGTTTCAAAACAAACAAAATGGTAGGAGCGCACACCAAGAGTAGGGAGGTGCTGACCACGGGAGACAAACTTTATAACAGAAAGGAGAGGTCGCACAACTCGTAGTCCCGATGCCAAAAAATATATATATAAGTTGCCTTATACCCTGAAGAAGGCAACTAGCTTGTCGAAACGTTGGTAAATAAAAACTATTTTTTGGCATCGGGACTACGAGTTGTGCGACCTCTCCTTTCTGTTATAAACACTGCTGTGTTTAACAGCTGGAGAAGAAGTAGGCGGAGAGAAAAAGTCCTTCAGTCCGACTGAGACGAGTGGACAGAAACACTGGACTGCAACAATGGAGGAGGAATCATCCAGTGAAAATAATACAATACAGTTCAATACGATCACAAATAAATGTAAAGGAATAAGCTGCCATGTCCTGGGCTGATGGACTTTTTCCTCTGAAGTGGTGTCTCCAACTGTTATACACAGCAGTGTAACAAACAGTGTTGCCAGATTGTGTGAGAGAAATAAGCAACCAGTTCTATGAAAAGAAGCCACTCCACAACTGAGCTACAATACACTTATATTTATACTCTAAGATCGGCAGCTACTTGAGAATAGCAGATCTACAAGCTCACAATGCGTTTGTGTCAGCTTGTAGATCTGATATTTTCCTAAATAGTTTTTGTTTTATACAAATAAAAAATAAGCAACTACACTTTAGAAACAAGCCCAAACCGCAACCTGCAATAGTAACTATGCCATCACATACCGGTAATCAAATGAAATAAGTGTGGTTTAAAGAACTGAACTTTATTCCTACAAAATCATGACCGTACGTTCACAGTGAATGAGTGGCTGCCGACCGGAAGCGCACCGAACTGAACGCGGAAGTGTTTGCTGCATATAGCCCATTGGGGCTAAAGGGTCGTTCCTACTAAGTACTTTAAGTACAGTAAAGACATAGTTTAAAAATTTATCCAATTCTAGTGGATGGCAGAGTTCATAACCAAGACAGTGGTTGAATTATATAGTTATATTGTTACAGTTATAGCGCTTGGTGGGAACGGCTCTTTACATCAGTTAAAATCTTGTGTGATAGCTTTCATCACTTCCTGCACAAATACACAAATAGTATACTAACATGCACATGCACTCTGACTCTAGACCTAAAAGAAGGGATTTTAATACTCACATCACTCCCCTCTTCCTCTCCAAGGATTTTTGCGTAGCAGGAGACAAAGAAGTCTTTCCCTTGGCACTGACTGCGTCTCCACTCTAAAAACACACATGCACAGTTGCACACACAACCATATAAACAATTGCATAATGTTGTTATTGGCCACTTTACATGTACCCAGTCCAGTAGTTTACCACACAAACCACTACAAATACACACACAAGCATCCATAAACAAATGAATGCAGTGATATGTTCATACAGTACATCAATAGAGGAAATATAGTACTTCAGCAACAGCAGGAACAAGCTAGTGAAAAATCAATTCCATCACTAAGCCTTCTTTAGTGAATGACATTTGGGATCAGGATGGCCAGCAAGTCTTTTATTCTTGTTAATTCATTAACTTCGCCATGCCAGAGCGGCCAGGGACAGGGATTGTGTTTCAGTGCGCCTGTCAGTCTCGGGCACCGCTGGACTGATTGGTGTGAAACTTTGCACGCACTCCCCAGTAGGCCTTGGAAGAACACATTCAACGTATCTAATGTTTTCTCTGATGACCAAGCTAAAACGGTAACATTACAAGGAGAAAACGCAAAAACCTAAGTGTTATCTTTGTAAACTGAAAGAAACAAAAGAAAAAATAAATAATAATTAGACATATTTGATCCGGTGGAGAAAATTCTGTTTTCAGCTTCACACATCTGAGTGCTGTCCACAGAGGAGGGAGAAGTTAGTTATTAGGGACTTTAAGCAACGACTGTTTCAGGGCGGCGACGCTATGCGGAAGTACGGCGGCTATGACGCCGTCGCCGTAGCTGTCAAAATCGTTAAGCAAACAGCCGTCGGCGACGGCGACATTGGTTCCCATGGTGACGTGTCTATGCAGCATGTGTCAAACATAAACACTTTTTTTTAAAACACCCCGTCGCGCGTCAGCTAACTTGCCGATATTGCTTAATTCTTACATGCGCTGGACATGATCAGCAGTGGAAAGAGGAAGGTGTTGGAGCAATCTGTGTTTACCGTTTTAATAAACATGGTTAATAAATATGACATATGGTATTAGTGTTATTTCTTCATTCAGAGCATGCCAACACATTACACAGCATAAGAGAGGTGATGGAGCAATCGGTGTAAATGTATGACAGCTATAATTTCAATAAACATGGTTATGACATGGCGTTGTAGACACTACGTGTAAGTGTAGGTTCTCCCGTAGTAGAAAGGGCTGCGACGGAGAGCAGGTTTATGTATCGAGCACTGATCCATTTCCGGTCGCCGTAGCCGACTGCCGTATCCGTCGTTGCTTAAAGTCGCTATTGTCTTGCTCAGGGAATATTGCCAGGGCTGGGATTCTGACCTGGGAACTTCTACTTGCCAGGCATGCTCTCTATCTATTCATCTATAGACGGATTGGACGCCATCATCTCCGTTTGAAGTTACAATTTCACATGAGGAATTAGGTTAATAAACCTTTTAAGTCACGGTTCTGCTAGCATAGCTTGACAAGACAACCCAATGTGAGCAGAAAATAAAGGGCGTACGACACACGACAACACGGGGTTGTCCCTGGGTGAATCACCTGGTTTTCAGGGAATCCCATACAGACACAGCACTTAAAAGTAACTGAGATATTGAAAAAAAGGGCTACCTGTCGTCGTCGCTCCCTCTCTCCGACCAGCTCCCTGTCCCAGCTGATGAGCTGCATCCTCTCCCTGGCAGACAGGCTGAAGAATATGTCATAGAGCTCGTAACGTGCAGAGCGCAGCTGAAGCAGAACAGAGCAAAGGGGGAGACTTAAATGAATCCTCAAAATGAGAGCATCAACCGAAATACTTAGAAATGTGCTTATACAGTACCTGCAGTGTGACTCTCTCAAGAAGCAAACTGTCTTGTCTGCTAGTCTGTATTCCTCTGCCAGGGGTCTGTGGCTGGAAGGTCAACAGGAACTGTCTAGTGTCCTGACACACACACACACACACACACACACACACACACACACACACACACACACACACACACACACACACACACACACACACACACACACACACACACACTTTTATTGAGGCCTGAAAAGTGAGAGTACTGCCATAGGCAGACATGACACTGCTGTCTCAGCTCACCTTGATGGTGCGCAGCAGCTGTGCCACTCTCTCAGTTTTCAGAAGCCGTCGAGTCAGGAACCCTTTAACTGCTGCCAACACCAGGGGGCGGTAGCAGTCTGGTACAGAACTGGGAGACTGGGGGGTGGGGGGTGGTTGCTGGGATGAGAGCTGTGAGTAATGAGAACAGGGAAAGAGAGGAGAATACCAATTCCATCAATGACGACCAATTAATTTCCCGCCTGGATTTTCAAGGTCTTTTTCAAGTTGGGCATCCTTTTAGTGCCTAGTGGTCGTCAGTCATTGTAAAAGGATGTAATACGACTGCAGCCGTTGACCTGTTACATGACAGAGGTTGGAATAACACAATTTAACTGACGACAAACTGTTAGGCCTAGACATTTTATTAAACAAAAAAAAAGCAGAGCAAGTTTGCTGATTAAAGGCGGCACAATACAAAGGTTAGTAAGTCTGATTTGGTACAGATTACACACCAAATGAAAACAGTTTGTGTCCCCCATCCAGTCAAGTTGAGTCAACAAGGTTCTCCAGCTTGCCAGTTGGATATCGCTGTCTTTACAGTTTACACATAATCAGTGGGATATTGCTGACACACCCACATCAGGAACATCACATACAAAATTATGGTTTTGTCTCAAAATACTTGGGAATCTCAGTACTGATGACAAGAGTTTGCTAGCTCCTGCATTAAACTCCACACCGAGTAGCTTTTGGCCGAGTGCACCAGCTTATTGCCGAACAGAGTCAAATAACAGCATGGCCTTCCTGTACAAACTTTAGCTAGTATTGTGCATTTATACCACTTTTATTCATGCATTACATTCACCCATTCAAACACACATTCACACACTGACGGCGGAGGAAGGCATCAACCGGCTCATCAGACACAATTATTTAGTTATTAAGTTAACTGAAGTGAACCATTTTTCTCCTGAACTTAGTACCACATTAAGATGTGCAAGGCTTTATTTAAGAACTATCCGGCAGTGGCTCAGAAAATAGCGTGGCTGGCTGGCCGCTTGGGAAACAGCAGTTCGAACCACAGCTCCCCATGGGTTAGTGTCAAAGTGTCCTTGACCAAGATACTGAATCCCTAACTTATCCCGAATGTGTGTCCGTTCTCTGCTATAGCATGTAGCAGCGTAAGATGTGATTATACTACATTGGTGGATATATACAGGCAGTAAAGACTGAGTAATACAAATATTACTCAAGGCATACATGTTCAATGAGAAGGGAAGGTAAAACGTTTCACTTAGGTGACAATAGTAAGTGAACATGGCAAACTTTACCTGGGAAGAGAAGGTGCTGGAGAGAAGGGAGGGTGAGATGGAGACGTCCCCCAGACGGGAGCTGGAGAGAGGGCAGGGGAAGGACACGCTCTGGAGGAGATGGTAACGCACTGCCAACGCCTGAGAGAGAGAGAGAGGGAGGAGGGTTGTGGGTTGATCAGAAAAACGTGGAGATGCAAGAAAGAGATGAGGGAAGGGAGAGGGAGAGCATGATGGCAAGATCTAGAGGGAAAAAAGGAGAAAAAAAAGAGAGCACTAGGGCGTTGGCGTTAAGGGTGGAGAAATGAAAGAAAAGAGGGTGCATGCGTGTGTGGTACGTGCACACAGTAGTACACACCCATGGGGATGAGAGAGGGAGACATTGGGAAATACTGAATTGGAAAGGATGGCAAATGAGGCAGGAGGAAGAAATTAATTGAGGGTGGAGAGAGAGACAGGAGGAGGAGAGATGGGGCACAGATGCAAGGGGATGAGACGAGAGAGGGATGGAGGAAGGGGAGAACGAAGAAAGACAGAAAACGAGTGAACGCCATGGAGACAAAGAGGGGGGGCATTAGTGGTGGAGCATAGAGGGACGAGTTGGCACTTAACCACAGACGCTCATGAATTAAACAAAATTATTGTTTGCTTTTCTGTGTCAGTTCCCTCACTCCACTCATCCCCTCTACCCTTCCAAACAGTCCATCCTTTTACCCTCGCCACATTGCCCAAGATGGAGCAGGCCAGGCAGCAAAGAAAAATGACAAAGGTCCTATTATTAAACAGCTTATGTTAATTATATTGTTGTTAGAGACACATAAATTAAACAAGAGTGTAATTAATAGGACAAGGACACTGCCCAAGAACAAACACACACAAGCGCCAACACACGTGCTGTGCTCACACGGGAAGAAACAAAGATTGGGTGCCAAATGAACAGTGGGTGTCCTTGGGAAAACACACAGGAACAGACACAAGACCACGATGCCAGCTCGCCTCTTAGAGATGCAATGAAACATTTATGGTAGAATCCCTGGGCTTCTTTACTGGGGAGAGTTTGAAGGTCCTGTTATAATGAGCACATTTCTGTAGTCTTTCCACACACAGGTCTCTAAAATCCCACTATAACAGGTAGGGGAAATGTGTTTGTGTGTGTTTCAGTGCGTGCGTGGCAGCAGTGCCAGTGTTTTACAAAGGTCTGGCACTATTTGCCGTCAACATAATATCATCAGTTGGGAAGTTCTTAAATTGAGATCATCTTCTCTGTTAAAAGGTCAAGAAGCGTTTTTATTATTACTGACCTTGGATGGAGTCCACAAATATAATATACATATACATACCACATTTACATAATGGGGTATCTGTGTTATGCAAAAGGTGGAACAGAGGCAGAGGAAGTATAAATATTAAAGTGCATGTCAAGGTTACAAGATATTATGCCATTTGCATGTTAACACTAATTTAGCAAGGTGTCTGTTATTGAGTAATTATTTATCACTATTGTTTTATTACATTTTCAGTTGAAGCTTTATTATTTTGATCAGAGTTTATCTCAAGTAAGCAACCATTGCCCCACAAAATACCCAAACAACCATTGTTAAACCAATTCCTTTTCATTGACATGTCTTGTGTCATCAGTACATCTCACCTGTAGCAGCTCTAGCTGTTTCCTCTGGTCATTATGCAGTGTTTCGTAGGCTGGTTTGAGCTGCTGCTCATCCTCTTGACCACTGTGGCCTTCATGCCACCGCACAGATTTTGAGAAAACAAATTATTGGCAGATTTGGCACAAGAAAATTATCAATAGCAGCAGCAGTCTTTAATATTGACAACAAATGGTTTTTGATGAAAACTGGACATGTGATAGAATACTGGTGTTCCTGGACAATGTATTGCTCAGTAGTCAGCAAATAAAATATAATACCGGAAACAGTAAACCAAGGCAAAACAAAATGCTGTTTGGATTTGCTATGGTTGAGGAGTGGACAATAATTTATTTTGTAAATATATCAAGTAGTATTCTGCAAACCAGCAGTTTGACTATGTCATTTGAGAATACCTCTTGTGATTCATCAACAGCTGTAGTTTGTTTCTTTTCTATATTATTTTGAATGTTATTTTGCACTTACTCATAGTCCTACCTTTAGAGGTGCTGGAGTGAGGTCTTACAATAGATACTGCTCTTCTGCTTCCATCTCTAGGTCTGTCCTCACTTCCCTCTGTCGCATGCATGAGGAGCCTCCGTTTGGCCTTGGATATCCCTCCATGACCTTCCCCTCCGCTGTCTGGGGTCAAATTCTTACCTTGAACATTGTGACCTTTTGATCGTGAGTCTGATCCAGACCCCAGCTGCAACCAAAGCCCGGAGGGTGTGTCCACATCGTATGATTGGTTGAGGGACAAGGAGTGAGATGATTCCTCCCCCTCTAGTACCATCATCTCCCTTTTCCTTTCCATTTGCTGGTTACTGGTGTCCAGTAGCACTGAGCCTGTATGTGAAACCTCGATTTCAGAAGGCACCTTTCGGAACACATCAGGAACATGCATCCTCTGTGCCCTTGAGGTGATGCATGGCTGCTGTTTTTTGAAGGACTCATGCTTTCTAAAACTGATCATGCAAAGGTCGGTAGCTAGCGGTACTCTATCAGACAACTGGACTCTACAAGGGGCCAGGCCAGATGCAGGTTCTTCTCCTCTACCTGTTCCATTGACTTCCAGTTTCTGTGTAGCTGTGATCTTCATTAGCTTCCCCCCTCCCTCATTCAATGTCTCTTGCCATCTTACATTGGGGCTTGATTCAGGCTCCATATCGTTGTGTTTAAACTCTTTTAATGGTCTTCTTTGCCACTCACCATCCCTCTCCTCTTGACAGTTTCTGTCATAATCACTTTGTCCAACCCGAACAAGTTGGCCTTTGTTAATGTTCTCAATGTCTTTACCAATGAAGTGACCCAGAAAATTGCCATTTTGAATCTGGCACCCGCTCTCCATGTTCTCTGTAATCGTGGCCTCCAGATCTGTGATCAGCAGTTTAAGGCTGGAGAGGTTAAACTCGAGCTGATCGATCTGCTGTGCCTGATCTGAACTTCTCCTGGATGACAACATTCGCTCTACATCACCTTCCTCTGCTAAATACAAGATGGAAGAAGTTGGAGGTGCCACTGCTTCATTGTTTTCCTGTCCCAAAATTACTTTCAGCTCAGTATTATCATTTACATTATGGCTTGTAGAGGTTGGGGGTTTTGTCTTTGGAACAGTAGTTTCATTAATCGCTCTTTCAACTTGGGCTTTACTTTTACAGTGAACTGGACTCATACAGAACTGAAGGATGGGGACAGTCTGAAACTTTCCAACACCATTATCAGTAGATATACTGAAGGTGTTGCATGGTTGTTCAGCTCTGACCTCTGGGGTGCAGTGGAGCTGAGTATTTCCAGAGGCGTCATCTTCCTGTGCTCCACTCAATACCTCAGTGTCTTCAACTCCAATCAAGTGCACATTGCCTAATTTAAATGTTGCACTTACTTCCTGAGATTCTGTCACAACCCCTACTTTGCCTTTTGGTGAGGTTTTTAGTGATGAGGAAAAATGTACTTGGTTTCCCTTATTCCCCCCTTTCTCTCTTATTTTTCTTCCCTCTGTGGCCAATGCTCCTTTGTGGGGGAACTCATCATTCTCCTTATCAGAGAGGCTATCTCTCTCCTCTCCTTTTCTCACTTGGTGTTGGGATCTCTCCTGGGTTTTGGTATTCTTGGCCTGGTTCCTTAGCATCCGCTGACACCGCCGATACTCCTGAGATTTCTTCAGCAGGACCTGGAGGCTCGGAGGGCAGAGTTCCTCTGGAGTTTCTGCTTTACTGACTTGGTCATCCTGTGGTTCCATTTGTTGAACCTGAGGTTGGTGTGCAGTTGAAGGGCAGTGAGTGACTAAGGTCTCTGAAGATTCTGGACTATCTAACGGACAGGTTGTTTTTACTGAAGTGACTGGGCATTCATCTCCATCCTGGTTTTTGTTTTTTTGGGTAAACAGAGCAATGTCCTTCAACTCTGGACTTAACATGAGAGTGCTTTTAGACACTCCTGTTGGAGAACTTCGTACTTGTGATGAAGCAAACTCTGCTGAGTGAGCATGTATGATAGAATCGTGAAAAGGTGAGATGCTGCAAACATCCTTTAGCAAACGATCATCAACGGAGGATACCTCGGCACGCCTCTCTAATTCTTCTCCATCTATGGGAGGGTGGCTGATTATATCTTGCATATTGGTGATTGTGTTTGAAGTATTGTGAAGAAAAAAGCCATTGGCCTCCTCCTCACAACTGAACCCATGGCTCTCTCCCCTTCTCTCAAGTCCACCAGAATGGCTGGTAGTACTTCCTGCATTCACATAGGTCACATACCCTGAAGAGATTGATTGATGGCTTATATCAATTAGGGGTTCTGCAGCTAGTTTTGACACCTGTTTATGTTTGTTGTGATCAACAGAACACTCTTCCTGGTAATGTTGATGTGGTGTGAGGTTATGTGGGGAAAAGGCACTACATAAGGATGATGCAACAGGAAGAACATGCACAACACCCATGCCATCACATGTTAGGCTAGATGTTGGCAAAGTCGTCAAACTGTCATTGGTCTCTATGACATCATCACTCTGAGACATTGACACATTGGTGTTGATGTGGAAAGGTGAAGATTGTGATTCGATAAGGCCCTGTTCTTCATTAAAGAACTTGTCCACTGTAGGTGCTTTCCTCAGCGGCAAAGCCTATAAGGAAATGATAACAATAATGTCAACGTTATTTTCCTCATTTGACAAATGTGTAACTTCATGGAACATAGCAATAAATAATAATGCTGAAATCAATATCATGTCTTTATGAACATACTGTTCTGGTGGTGTATTTAATGAGAGTCGGTTACGATGTAAGTTGCCATCTCTGTGGTGGTGTGGAACGTGTGTGTCAAATTTAAAGTATTTTTGTATGTATAAATTCACAGAATCTCTGTGTATCCGTCTGTCGAGTCTCGCGTAGCCAGACAACTATTCCACAATCTCTGAATGCTATATAGTCTGGAACTACACCAATCCGAGTAAGGAAGCAGACATTTCCGTTCACAAAAATGTTTTAAAATATCTTTAGAGCTTATTTTTTTTATTTCCATTTCTGCTAAGCAGCAAGCTATATATGCTTAGAAGATTTCTATTTACATTAGGATACATTTTTGTGCGACTGTAAAGACGAAACGGAAGTGGGGAGAAGGCTCCACTTCCACTTTATATTTTACTCATCCGTGCTCACACTTCCGTTGCTCCAGACCGTATGACGGAAGCATTTGGAAATTGCGAGAGGCAACAGCAAGACTGTGACCCCAACATAATTATCTTGAGCGCTGGAGTTCAAACTTTGCATATGTATCGCAGAGTGCAGAGTGGGAAGTCGGTCAGATCAGTGTTTGTCCAGAATTGAAAATGCAAAAATCTCTGTTTATCTGTCTGTCTGTCTGTATCCCTTTCATGCCTGTATATGGAGATTCCTGGTGTCATCACTGAGTACTTTGACAATGGGTACAAACTACAAAGGGTATTGCTTAACCCTGAGGCCAATTCTATAAATGTCTTCTAAAGCTAAATCCTAATAAAAGTTCTGAAAAACGTATGTTTCTGTATCAGTAGTGCTCAAACGTTCTCATGTCAAGGACCACCAAAATGGTCCGCAGGAAATGTATTTGCCTGCGGACCCCGCATTTCAAAATATTTTGTTCCAGGAATCCCGAGAAGCAAATATCTGATACAAAAAATGTATCGCTCCCTCTAGTATTGTGGCTGTCCCTCACATTTCTTAGGTAATTAGTCAGGTATGCGGGTACTGAGGGCAAAGCCATATTTATAATTTTGAATGTCAATCACATTTTTAATTGCTTAACTTTGTCTCTATCAAAATTGGTTAAAAAGAGGTGGGGCATGGGCCTCAGGCCGAGAAGTAGTCTAATTTGTTTGTTTTGGGAGGTTGTGGCGCATAATGGTGATATATTCGCATCGTCACCCAACCCTAACACATACAGTATGCTTTCCCAGTTTTAATACGTTAACTGAGGGGTGTGCGCACCCAACGGGCCTTGAGGGCAGATGAAGAGTCATGACTGACAGTGACATACCTGAACACTGTTTAGAATGTTTTCTACATAGGTCACCCTCGCGTGAGCTCTTGATTTTCTCTGGTCAGTGGTCCTTTGTAATGCCTCTCTAATTCTGTGCACCTCCTCTCTCTGTTGCTCTGACAGCTATTGAGATAACATACATAGCATAAAAGATTTAGTGGTGAGTCAGAGAGTTTGTTCAGCAACAGTAATTTGTCCCCCCTGGGTGAATACTGAATAGTAGCCCTGGTCCATAGCCGCAATTTGCAACTCTAGATTTTTTTATAATGGGATGAATCTAGAGTTGCAATACCCTCCATTGACTCCCCACTCATCATTTTGCGTTTGCGATCTGCTTGTCTTAAACGACGTTAAACTCACCAACATTGCAGCTGTAGTCCAAGCTTGAATTATTCTCTTTCAATCTGCAAAGCTTGTTTTTCATAAAAATCCCCCGTAGACATGTTATGAGCTACTTTCTGTCAAGAAATTCTGTGCAAGTGATTCTTTTTCTAAGTGCTGGAGTTTGGAAGCGCTCGTCGTAAGTCACTGAACGTCCCTGCATGCATCTGTTTCGCATTTGCACATAATGCAGGAGGCAGCAGCGCGACCCCTTAATAAAAACGAGCGCTTCCAAACTCCAACATTTCTTCTTCTTGACAGAAAGTAGCTCATAACATGTCTACGGGGGATTTTTATGAAAAACAAGCTTTGCAGATTGAAAGAGAATAATTCAAGCTTGGACTACAGCTGCAATGTTGGTGAGTTTAACGTCGTTTAAGACAAGCAGATCGCAAACGCAAAATGATGAGTGGGGAGTCAATGGAGGGTATTGCAACTCTAGATTCATCCCATTATAAAAAAATCTAGAGTTGCAAATTGCGGCTACCCTGGTCCAGTGCTTATAGCGAGTCTCACCAACGTGCTGGACCAGGGCTAGGTGAATAGTACTGAATGATGTTAAGATTATTTGTTTATCGCACTCTTCTACAACTGTGTTCAGTACGTTAAAGCACATCAAACAGGGTCTATAATTATATTGAATTTAGGACCAACTGTGACTGCTGGTGTTTCAAGTCTCTATGCTAGTAATGGTACCATTAGGAACTAGAAAGAAACCAAACTGTAATTATGAATTAGCTGCTTTCATACCAAAGGTGGAAGGATGGGTTGACCATAGAAGCTGAGAAGAGAAGGAGACCGACGACTGCAACTTCTCATAGCAGGTCTTCTCGATGGTCTGTTTTCCTCACATTGTCTCAGTTGTGAGAGATGGTGCTGTACAAAATCTTCATAATCCTCCATTCTGGTAGGACGACCTGTTTTCAAATTCAACACGGTGCAGGGTTTACTGCAATGGTTTCACTTGATAGCCAATATGAAAACTCTTGTGTTAGTTAGTGTTAGCTAGCCACACAGAGCTAACAACAACTGGCCACAAAAAAGCTAAGTGACTCAAGTGAGCACTCATGAAACTACTGCAACGGGGAAACAACACATTCGATAATGAATCAGAGATGCCTGGTCAAATATCATAGCATAATATAAATATATGGTCTAATTTAAGAGATTATACCTACCAACACAGTACGTCTGCCGCCAATGTTTACAACTACCCGCCTGTGTGAGAGTGTGACAGTTAGCAAAGCAAACATTCTAGATGCCATAGCCTGGATGGACACTCAAGCTGGCATTGGCTAGTTCGCTGTGAGGCGTCCATGGCAACCGTGGCAACGGGGGGGGGGGGGGGGGTAAAACGAGCGCACCCTTGGAAATGGTCGCCTATCCGAACGCGCCCAATCATAAGGGGAGCCCGCTGGGCGCTGGCCCCTATGCGCTGGCCAGGCGCTGGCCAAGTCGTCCATGATCATGCCACGAAAGCGCGTCGCGTGTTCGAGTCCTGTTCATGACGACCTTGGCTGCATGTTTCTCCCTCTTTCCTGTCCATCTTCACTTGATAGTTGATGTATACTATCAATTAAGTCAGAAATGCCAAAAACAAATCCACGACAGCGCGTTTGATTGATTGATTGATTGAAAATTGTATTAACAGTTTGCAGAATTACAGTACATTTCAAGCACAAACTCAATACAAAGGCTGTTAACTGTGAGTGGACGACCCAATTAAGCATTACACTTGTTTACAACAGGGTCCACCATGTTCAATTCATCAAAACATTTAGAGACGTACAAATAGACACTTCTATATAGACAAAGAACAGTACAGGAATTCATCATAATAGAGGTAAAAAGGGAAAAGAAACATATACAGTGAGGGGAAAAAGGGGGGGCGGTGGGGGGGGATTCAGATTTTACGGGGGCCAGTTTCGAATTGCAGCCATCCGTAGGTGCCCTTTGAGAGCGGTTTTGAAGGAGTCAAGGGATTCGCATGTCTTAATGACTGTTGGTAGGGCGTTCCACATTTTGGTGGCATAGGAGCGAAAAGAATTTAGTCCCTTGTTTGTGCCGAATCTGGGTTGAACATGATTCGTTGCACTCCCTCTGGTGTTGTGGGTGTGGACTTCGTTAACATTAAGGAAGTATCTACACAGGTACATGGGTATCTTGGTGGAGTATCGAATCTTGTGGACCAGACCCATTGCAAGATGCTGTACTCTGTCGCCGACCCTAAGCCATGACGACCTTGGCTGCATGTCTCTCCCTCTT
Organism: Electrona antarctica; assembly: GCF_951216825.1. Lineage (NCBI taxonomy): Eukaryota > Metazoa > Chordata > Actinopteri > Myctophiformes > Myctophidae > Electrona > Electrona antarctica. The sequence continues at coordinate 30,797,800 of NC_136809.1, read as the reverse complement.
TCCTGTCTATCTTCACTTGATAGTTGATGTATACTATCAATTAAGTCAGAAATGCCAAAAACAAATCTTAAAGCTAGAACTGCACTCTGTCAGTGCCTACTTTGCACTGTGCCGAGTGCCGCGTTGCACACAAGTAGGCCTACTAGTGCGCAAGCAGAGCGCGCAAGTACTGTCGACCGCTATGAACTTTCAAATCTCAGCCTTTCTGTAAAACATTGACTTTAGTCCTCTCTTCTCCTGGCTGTAATACTGAAAGTATATCTTCCTTATTTCCCTCGTTAAGTAATCTGAGAATCTGTGAAACGCTTGAATGAATTATTTTTCTGACCCTGTAAACGATTCAAATTCTTTATGAACGATTGTAAAACATAGATTGGTTACGCAACCAACAACAACCAATTAGGGACTACAAAGGTAAATGACGTAATTAATCTATGTTTCTAAATCATTTGATGGGTAAAAGGAATCGTATATTGGTTGTTAATGTTGTAGTAATTGAGATAGGTTTCATGTTTGGAGGACACAAGTACAGAAGTAGACTATGTATGGCTTATTTGTGTGTATCTCGCAAGTTGGTAGCTCTTGATGAAGCATAACTACTCAGCCAAACCTATTAACATTTTGTAGGAAGATTACATATTAAAAACAAACAATCTGATATAGAAAAGTCGCAATTTTGAAACATTGCATTGTGGTTGCCGCAGTCGCTTACATAGGCCCCTCCCTAATTTGAACATTTCTATAACGCTTGAATAGTTTGGTCTTCTGCCCCTGCAAGGGAATTTATGCCTTTATAAACAATTGTAAAACATAGATTGGTTATGTAACCAACAACAGCCAATTAGCTACTACAAACGCTCGGCCAATCACAGCGGAAGTTAGGTATAGGTATAGGTTACTCCAGAAAAATAATAATAAAGTGTGACTTTAGTCTGGTTGCCCTTCATCCTTCATGCCCAACATTTTCTGGTTATAACTGGCTGTCAATGGTGATGTAATTACGATGTTTCAATATTGGTTGGGTATAACATATGTATGTATACATGTATGTAGCCTAAGTTGAAAGTACTATACTGTGGTGGTCGACTGGCTTTTTTATGTACGTATGCTTGGTTGGTATCAATGTCCAATATATATACCTCCCAAGCTCACATGCATACGTCCCAACACGACCACAATACTTGCGCGCTCTGCTTGCTGCTACGGACTTTCAAATCTCAGCCTCTCTGTAAAACATTGGAATTAAATACTAAAGTCGGGTTATAAGTAACTGGCCGTCAATGGTGACAAGTAATAATAATATATATTATTATTATTTACTACAACTACTACTACTCAATGACAACAACAACAACACTACTACTACTACTACTACTACCACCCTTTGGCTGTTTGTTTCCCTGGAAACGGTCAACCAATAGCGGCACTAAACCCCATGTCACCAGACTTTCCACCTACAGCCAGCTGGTCGGCACCGTCCCTCTGAGCTATGTGATCTTTATTCCTTGTGTTTAAAGAGGCATCAATGTCTGATGCAGTAACAAATTAGTACACATGTTGACTTATCTATTATCCATTGGCTATATGTTGTCCTTAATCTTAAAATGATCAGCACTTGATTTTCAATGTAATTAAACAACTTCATTCAACAATCAGTTATGTATTGCACTCAAGAGTACGAACTATAGCTCCGTTTTAAAACAGGTTTATTGGTCATATACAAAATAAAGTAAGCTGTTTATCAACAAACATACAGTATATACAATACATCAATAAATTAAAAGATGTGCCAGACTTGGTGATGAAACAGTTCATTGTATGATTACCAACATTGTCATCATCACTTACGTATATCTACAAATTGCAACAGAAAAAAGTACAATAATTTAGTTGATGATAAATACTTACAAAGACTGTCACATTTTAAGTATTTTTTTCCAATATAAAGTACTGTGGTAGAATAACTTATTACACCCCATACAGAAATATTACAAAACACAGAATCTTCTATTACAAGGTCATTTTTGAATATGCCAGATCCACACAAACTACTTCTCTATAGCTTTTAACTGACCATTAACTGTATACTTTAGAAAGACAAAAATATCCAACTCTCCATTAGCAACCTGAACCTAGTCACATGCTCACCATTAGATGCCATGTGGTTTGGTGGGGGGTAACAGAAAGAGATGAGAGTGGATGGAGTTATTACCAAAAGGGGAGGGAAAATAAATTAAATGAATGAAAAGCAAAGAAATATGGAAAGAATAAAAGGCTGAATGAAGAATTGTGATAGGACACTGACACCTAAATGCTGACTAATATTATGTGTGTGTGCGTGTGAGTGTGTGTGTGCGCGGCTGTGCATGGGCGTTGGTGTGTGTGTGTGTGTGTGTGTGTGTGTGTGTGTGTGTGTGTGTTTGTGTGTGTGTGTGTGTGTGAGTGAGAGAGACTGTGCGTGCCTGCATGTGAAGGGAGAGTTGAGAGCAGAAAGACAGAGAAGGGAGACAAATAAACAGCGTTATTGATGAACACACCAAACAAACACGATCAAAGGAACTCTCGGTTCATTTACTTTCATCGATCGTCATCAGAGATGGGTGAAAGGGCTTTTAGAATCTGGTGGCGTGATTCACTAGACAGAAAAACAACTCAATGACTAGAGGCTGATTGGCCAAGCATCAAGATAAGGAGTTAATGATTTGCGTTTTCTAGAATAGGCAGACTGCCAGACATTGTTTCGGGAAGGGCAAGGTAGTCGAAAAGTTAACACCATTCCCTATAACGTGGACTTTTGTGTAAAGTGTGTATATATGGTGAGTGGGAAATTACTTAAGATCTATCATCAGGCATGTCTTAACCTCTCCTTCCAGCTACTGTAAATCATTTCTGAACAGCTAGGCGCTTTACAAGTTGCCAAAGGGATTTCTGATGAAAATAGCCTTTCATACTGAGGGCATGAGTGAGTAATCTCTATTACGATAGTCATGATACGTACAGACTAATACATTGGGTCAGTCATTTTGTCCAATACACATCTAAAAAAGGAAAGGCTTTCAAGACTCCAACCACTCCAGGCAAAACATAAATCATAAATGCCACTGATCACTGTCAGTTGACCACTTCTGCTAAGAGATCATTCACCTACTGTACTGTGGACAGTGAGAGAAAGCAGGCCTTTGATGGATATAGCACCTACAGTATGACACACTGAATCCTGTCTGCAGAATGGAGGAATCAGGGTTGAAACCCATTCCATCACATGCAGAAATAAACTATGTTAGTAAATCTTAGCATGGAAGAGCAAAACCATGGGAATCTTATGGGTTGACTGGGAGTCAAACATGAAAGCTAGATTGCATCCAATCTTCTTCCAAACTCAAAACGGGGGATTAAAAAGTAGTACAGTATTATTGAGTCTCTCCATTTTTAATCCAACCATATTTGCAACACTAGAAAACGTAAGGGAAGTCCCTCCACAATATGCCACATTTAAAGGCAGAGATAAACTGACATTTGATAACCAAAGATAATACTCTGTATAAAAAGCTACTGACCTCGTCACTTCTCACTGTACCTGCAGTTATAATGATGACGACAACATCAGACAACATCTATAGTATCACTTCTCCTGTATGGAGTACATGTGTTCTAACGTTGCCCCTTCAGAGGCCCTACACAGTTTGCATAATTAGAGGAAGTCAACACGTGTACATACTGTATATTCACTCACTAGTCATCCTTGCTGGACAACAGGGGAAGGGTAAAAAAATAAATAATAATAATCTCAAACTAAGCAACATTGGTACAACTGGACGGTGGCACATCATGTGTGACAAGCACCTCATTGTTTCATATTTGTGTACCTTCCAAAGCCATGTTTTTTTTGTTTACTTTTTTTAAAGATTTTTTATCACATATGACCCCATACCGCAGAACTTGCCAGTCAAATGACGGAACAATAACATAATTAGAAAGCAAATGTAAAAAACAAAACAAAAAAACACAGAAAGCGAGAGACAAAGCTTGTGTGAGAAACAAGATTACATGGAAAACTTCCATCAGAGCAATTTCACAGACCACCAATCAGAGAAAGGCGCTCTGTGCAGCCTAGATAGGGAAAAAAGAAAATAAATGTTATACACACACACACACACACACACACACACACACACACACACACACACACACACACACACACACACACACACACACACACACACACACACACACACACACACACACAGTGTGTTTATGTATGTGCGCAAGTGGTGCCAATGCGTTTCCTCACAGTTAAATGCCAGGTATGTATTGAGAATTTGAGAGACAGGAGGAAAGGTTTGAGACATTTTCACTTGACATTTGTAGCTCTCTAGTTTCATGCTTGATTGGACCTGCAAATGGTTATCACTTATCAGTACACTGACTTGTGGTATATTAACATTTTCCTTACCACCCACCTCCCATTGTCCCTGCTTTTGTCCCTGCTACCTGGATGAGTTTGATGCTGTTATGAGGTACAAATTAAGAAATACCCTACTGTTTTCAATAACTGCACAGCAGTAGGCTGACGAACCACACATTTCTTCTGTGTACTGTAGCAGCTCCAGTCAAATTTGGGAAGCTGAGTACTGTTTGTAGATTCTATTACAACAAACCATTCTTTTGAAGTCACACTCCCCTTAGGTTGCAGAATGCGTTTGAGGTGATTGAACTGATATGAAGCTCATTCTATGACTGATGAACCAGCCTTTGCTTCTTCTATTTTATAAAAAACAGCACAGACAGTTACAAAACGGTTTCATTTTCCTGTAATTTACGGAACAGTACAAAAGCAAATAAATAAAAACAAATACGACCAGCATTAAATATACATAGCAATAGAAAACATACACAGAAGAAACTAAATGTTATCTAAAACACACAGCACAAAAATAACTTACTGGAAGAGCAGAAATGATGCAGCCAGAGGCCCTATATGTGGGTATTCTTCTACCCAGCTACACAACCCTGCAGTTTACCTGAACTCACAAGATCCTCAGGCTTTACAAAGTTATTCATCCCCATTTCTTTAAGTAATACCTGGTCATATCAGAATGAATGCTGCAGTGCAGGAGTGTAATCAAGAGCCAATGCTCTGATCAGAGATATGGATATCTAATAAAATAAGTTTACGATGCCTTATAAATCATTATTAGTGACTGCAGATTTAAAGGTAATTAAACACAATATAATTAAGATCTGTGCCACTACTATAGTGCTAAATGCTGAGAGAACTGAGCTTCCAATGAATACATGAAGAGTCCAATTACCCATGGTTTCATCACCTGCTCTGGTCCAAAATCAAACAGGATCAAACATCACATCCATGAAATAGTGAACAATACAGTTACACCTCGTTACATACCAACACGACACATCACACGCTAGCCCACGGTTACACACACGTGCCTAGTTACTAGAGAAAAACAAAGCTATTGACTTCAATAGTTAAGCCACTTTTGGTACAATTGCAAATATAGAGAGAGAGATATCAAACAATTTTTGTTACACCTTTTTTCCCCAAAGGATTTTCTTTTATAAACAATGCAAAGATAAGAGTGTCTTTATAAAAGTCCAGACCCTACCATACATAGACAAAGATCATTTTGGGTATAACACCACTTATATTATAATACTAGATTTATGGTAAAGCTCATGAGTAAATGACATCCATTTGTATGACTGGGAACTCAGTCAAATATTTTCAAAATCATTAATATTGAAATTACTGACATTGTCACCTGTTTGCAATGTCAGTGGGCAAGCATTTACACAAGTGAGCTCAACGGTTAAAGGCCAGGGGAAAGCCAGTGGCTAACCACTTGGTTCCATGTTTAAATAAATAAAATAAAAAGTCGATGTAGGCATGGCAACCTACATTTCTGAACCATTAGCCAATAAAATTCACCAGTGAACTAAATCAATAATTCAGAAAGCAAGTTAAGCAACATGAACCCTTTCCAACTGAAAATCTAATTACATTGCCTTGCCACAAAGTAGCTTGTAACAGAAGAGGAAAAAGCCCTGTTCTTCAAAACATTTTAAATGCAGGCCTAAGTGTCTTCTTCAGTGGTCGATGACTGGAGAAACGCCAAAGTCACATAAATGGGTGTTATTATTATCCTGATAGCTACAGTACTGTACATGTACTACACGGCTCTCACAACACTACACAGCGATGGTTGTCGATTAATTGCTGTCACAACCTGATTCCTGATTGGTCAGTGCATTCCACTAAGCACAGGTCTGTAAGCATAGGTCAACAGACACCTGGGTTGAATCTCAAACATCTCTCCAAAAGTTCTTCTTGTTTTTTCTCTCAGTACATATCATAATAGACCAACACATCCTTTCCAGAGTATATTCATACTAATACAAGTGCCATGAACTAATGTCAATTTGCTTTCAGATAAAAGTGCCATCCTGTGTTGGTTTTGAGTAGTATCAATTGCTATCGTTTCCTCTTTCTGCAGAGGTAGAATAAATGTAATAATCTGTTGGGGTTGAAAATAATATAGAGAGAAAGAAGGGGGGTGAAGAGTTAAAGGTGAGATACTGTAGAAAAAGACAACTAAATATAGCAATACCAAAACAAACCACACCACAGAATTTCACAGAATTCCTGATACATAACAATTCACACACAGAGAATACACTTTGGACCTCATGTGAATGACAACACAGTACAAAACAGTAGAAATACAGTACAGTTACCACCGTTGAGTAAGATATATTTTTTCCTACAGTATTTTTCTCAAAAAGTTCAGTTTTTCTTTGCTTGGTGGAGCACTATAAGGAATTTTCTTCCTTCTTTGCAGACAGTGAAATTTGTGTCACCTGAAACCTCTCTCCTTTTGGAAACATAAAACCAGGGTTCCTACATCTTATTTGTAACTTAAAATCCCAAGATTCTTCCATGACTAATCAATAATAAATTATCTCCCAAATGAACATATATAGTTTTTCTTATGGGATTTCAGTGTACCGCACCTTGGTTTGACAAGGACAAACTAACACTTTTAAAGTGGTGTGTCAAACATGGAGAGAGAGTTGAATTACTTAATCATCTACTTACAGATCTACCAGTAGTCTTGGTTGACAATTTTGGCATTGTTTATGTTATAAAAGAAAAAAAAAAGAAAAAGAATAAATAAATCCAGGCCTAGAAAACATCTAGGAACCCTGTCTATTTGTCCCAATTGTCCTGTGCTCAATGATCATGCACTGACCAAGGACTGCATCATAGTCTAAGAAGCTTCCTCTACTTCCTTCCTTTCCTATATCTGTACTGGGAGATGACAGGTCTCAGCCAACATGGCTGAGGAGGGGTTGATTAACTTGCACCTGTCTCTCTCTTTTGTAGATTAGTGCACATAGAGGAGAGACGATGAAGTAGAGAGGCAACTGCACCCCATCCCCCTATCCCCCCCCACCCCCACCACACCCAACCACCAACTTCCAACCATCTGCCTCCTCCCCTCAAGACCGTGCATCCGTTTTTGACTTTACTATCGTGATGACGCTCGTTGCCGTCGCCACTTTCCCCGGTATGAAAGGCCCGATGACTGAGGACGCCACCCCTACCCCTCCGCCGGCAGCCCGAACCCCGACGCCGACTGCCGGGCTCCGTGCCACAGTCCTGGCGAAGGTCTGCAGGGCCTCGTACTTGGACCTGAGCGCATCCAGCTCCACACGCATCGAGGCATTCTCGTTAGCGAGTTTGTCCACCTCCTGCTGAAGCTGAGCCTTCTGCTTCTCCAGCTCCTCCTTCTGGGTGACACGCTTCACCCGGCAGCTGGCGGCATAACCGCGGTTCTTCAGCGTGCGACGCCGCTGCTTCAGCTGCAAGATCTCCTCCTTGGTGAGCCCCCGCAGGTGCTGGTTGAGCTCCCGCACTGACATGGTCACCAGCTCGTCGTCTGTCAGGCTGGTGCCATTCTCTCCCGGCTCCCGCTTCACCTGGGGTTAAGAGGTGAGAGGAGGAGGAGAAAGTGGGATGTAAGAGTTGAAGGAAAAAAGACGGGTAGAGAAAGGAAAGAGAGAGAGAGAGAGAGGACATTGGCATAGCAGGTGAGGGTGAATACAGGTGGAGTTCAAACTTACAGTGAAGGCGGTGAGTGGCTGCAAGGTTTGACTTAATTACCATTAAAGCATCAGACATATGTTCAGATAGTTCACAGTACAATAATGCAGTGTGCCTCTTACCTTCAAGGCTTTATTCCCCTTGTTAGTGGTCGTCATGCCACGAGAGCCTCGCTCTTCTGAACAGACCTTTGGAGGAGAAACAAACAAGTCAGCCTATTTGACCAGACAGACGTACGGAGCATGCATGGACAGGAGGTCAAGAGGAAAAGTCTGAACAGAAGACAACATTTTATAACCAGTTAAACCCCACATACTTAGTTGACCGGAGTCAACAAAGGGTCTATCCTATGCTCCCTCCTGTTTTGCCTCTACACTAAATATCTTTGCCAAAAATAGCTCACACCGTGTCGTGAGCTTGTAGATTGGCCATTTTCGCCGAATATTTGCCTCTGAATAGGGATGCTAGAGTTCATGTGGTTAAGTTATCTTTGGTCTCTGTGGGCAGACACCTCCCAGGACTGATATACACATCATTGCATCGAGTAGCACAGTTACACATAATCATGTTGCAATGTATCCTGCAGTACGCGTAACTTCCGTAAGGCTGAAAGTGAGGCAAACGCACCTTTTCTAAGAATGTCTCTGACTTCCTGTTTCCTTGTGGTTAGGCTGACAGTGCCCACTAGCTTAATATTATATCTAGAGCTCTTATTGGTTGGCTCGCAGCCAATAGGAGAGCAGTGAGTCAGAAAAAGTGGTAGAAATAGAGGGAAGAATCTTAGAGTATATATGACTAGAGACGGCACCCGGAGGAAACCCTGAGGAGAAATGGACATAGTGGCCGAATTTGGTATTGCAGCGTGGGCCCAAACACATGAACGTGCCGGTCCGTTGACTATCATTGTGCACGTTCACGATGACACGTGAACGTTGTTTCATATGTGAACGCACGTGAACGCGTGCAATGATAGTCAACGGCAGCGCGTTCATGTCTTTGGGGCAAATCCATCCCAGAATGCACTCTGTTCCTACCCGGAAGGAGGAGTGAAATCGCCTCATGCACTTTAGAGCAACTTGGATGGGAGGAGAACTCGGGTGCCGTCTCTATTCATATATACTCTAAGGAAGGAATCCAGGGGAAAACCAACTGTTAACAGTCATAACACGCGCACACATTACTTTATTCTATACATTCTAATCAAATAAAACTATAGATGTCATAACCATAAGTAGGCATGCCTGCCACCGAGTAATAAACAAGAGAGGCTACGAAATAAAATTAATCACAAGTCAACAAAGAAGAGTGCAAAAGATGAGATCAGTACTTCGAGCCTACAGCCCCACCGATGAGCATCTTCACTGCAGGCTCCACAATGGGATGCTTTATGTTGCTTGTTGGTCTCACTCTCATCGCTAAGATCAGTGTGTTTGTGTGTGTGTGTGTGTGTGTGTGTGTGTGTGTGTGTGTGTGTGTGTGTGTGTGTGTGTGTGTGTGTGTGTGTGTGTGTGTGTGTGCGTGCGTGCGTGCGTGCGTGCGTGCGTGCGTGCGTGCGTGCGTGCGTGCGTGCGTGCGTGCGTGCGTGCGTGCGTGCGTGCGTGCGTGCGTGCGTGCGTGCGTGCGTGCGTGCGTGCGTGCGTGCGTGCGTGCGTGCGTGCGTGCGTGCGTGCGTGCGTGCGTGCGTGCGTGCGTGCGTGCGTGCGTGCGTGCGTGCGTGCGTGCGTGCGTGCGACAGTGAGCGTGCACACGTTAGATGAAGGACAACTATTGTTGCTGCTGCTGCTGAGCGATCATCATGAGACCAGTCATGATGAATCAGCAGATTCCTGATCTCACTCACCCCTCTCTCCTCCCCCTCCACTCACATTTCTTTATCACTCTTCATCTCCCATTTCTGAACCCCCTCTTAACCCCATATTCCCTATACACCCCCATTTAAACTGTGAGAGACTAGCCCAAAAATAGCTACAGGACCGTGAAAAGGTTATTCGTAATTTATACTTGGCGAAGATGGCAGATGTACAAGCTCACAATGCATCGCAATGAGTTCCACACCTCTGCTGAACAGATGCTCAGACCAACCTGTAGGAGTTGCTGCTGGTGCAGTGGCAGATCCCCACCCACCTTTCCACCTGGCTGCGAACCAATTGTTTTCCTTGGAGCAGCCCAGCCAACAAAACACCAAATTCTAAACTACAGCCACCCTCCATAGAGAGGTGATATTAATAAGGTCACCGATTCACCTCCCGACCTGATCTATATATCCAAGTGTCATAACCATCTGAGCTTATATCATATATAGTATAACTATATTAGAAGGATAAACCCTCGTTTTAGAGGGGGTCCTTCAGCTAGGTGAAGCTGAAAACTTAATCATAACAATAATATTCATGATGCTTCACATTCAGCATGGTTTACAATAAGCAGATGGCTCAAGCAGATTTCAAAACATATGATTAGCATGACTCAAAGATTTTAGTCAGTGAACTTGTCAGGGAAGTGAAGTGATGCCTATTGCTAAGTGACAAAAGGGAAAGAGCCTTCTTGTTGACCTCTTCTGATGAGGAGATACTTTCTGTATCTGCTTCTAATTAGCGTGCAGTCTCCCCTGTAGTACAACTCTTTCAGTGAGTGAGTGAGTGAGTGAGTGAGTGAGTGTGTGTGTGTGTGTGTGTGTGTGTGTGTGTGTCTCCTGCCACAATGTCTACAGTTATAAATAGCCTTAGATCAAAGACAAATAAAGCACAAGTCAATGGGGAGATTCTATGCTACACGCACGCACGCACGCACGCACGCACGCACGCACGCACGCACGCACGCACGCACGCACGCACGCACGCACGCACGCACGCACGCACGCACGCACGCACGCGCGCAGCGCGCGCGCGCGCACGCGCGCGCGCGCGCGCGCGCGCGCGCGCGCACGCACGCACGCACGCACGCACGCACACACACACACACACACACACACACACACACACACACACACACACACACACACACACACACACACACACACACACACACACACACACACACACACACACAATGTACACCAAACACATAGGACATCAGCATCCTTTTACTACAAATGTATCAAATGTATGCATATTAAAGGACAACTTTAGTTTTTTTCAACCAAGGTTCATGTTTTAGGTTGTTATTAGAGAAAGTAAAAGATGAGTGTTAAACTTTTTTCATTTGCTGCTTTCTTTCGTTTTTCTTTCGGGGCATTCGAGCATGGGGCTAAATATGTATTCTTTTACATAATTTTATAGCGATTTATTATTTTATCATTTACTATAGTCCTACTAGACCCCAAGAAATTACATCTGGCCACAAAAGTTCACAGGATCTACTGACTATGAAGGTAGCCTATACTGGGGGGAAGCCACACTGTAATAGGCTCAATATGTCAGTTTGACACATTCAGTAGATCCCGTGATCTTTTGTGGCCAGATGTAATTTCTTGGGGTCTAGTAGGACTATAGTAAATAATAAAAAAAGAAATCGCTATAAAATGTTGTAAAGAAATACATATTTAGCCCCATGCTCGAATGTCCCCCTGCCCCCCTGTCAAAAACAGCTAAAATCCCTAAAACGATAGAAAGCAGCAAATGAAAAAGAATTAACACTCATCTTTTACTTTCTCTAATAACAACCTAAAACATGAACCTTGGTTGAAAAAAACTAAAGTTGTCCTTTATTAAGTGAAGGATAAAGGAAAAGAGCAGTGCTAGGCTATTCATCAGTTTATTATTGTTAGGTACTTTAAAACATGGCAGCTCCCTGACACTGCGCAGCCCCAAACAACATTAAAGTCTAAATCTTCTAATCTTCTAAATAACAACATACTACGATGCGACTAGACACTTGACTTCAGCTTGCTCACAGACATAACATTCTAGGTGCTCGGGTGGTGCAGGGGTAAAGTACTTGTAGGAGGTTGCACCACCTCACAGGCTCACACTAAGTTCAAACTTAGCCTAGTATGGATTTTGCGCACAATTACATAGTCTCAGCCACGCCTTTGGTCTGGCGGAAACAATGAATCAAAGAATGTATTTGTTTATTTTGAATATATAAAAAAATACAAAACAGAAAAAAGCAAGCATAACAAAACAACAATGTTTAAAAAGGAGATGGATGAAGTGTAAACGTAATCCTCTTATTACTCTCACCTATGTAAACTCTATTAACTGTTCAAAGAAAACATCAGTTATAATAATAAAAAAAATAGATCAAAACCAACCCATGACTAATTCAACCCTACATCCATTCTTCAAGCGCTTGTTGAGAGGGTTCAACTACAATGAAAACAAAAATAAAAAGTCTTTCTTACTTTGCATTTAGTAAGAAGATGCCTATTTGTACCACATATCCATATCAATGTCTTCTAAGGCTGGGCAATGTGAGAAAATCTATTATATGGCCTTAATAAGATATGATTTATTATTTATATATACACTAATACTGATGAACATCACAGTGTGTGCTCATATGTTAAATAACACATACCGTAATCAATCTCATCGATGAGGCATCATAATGGACCTCATGGTAATGGGAAGTGTGATACCATATCATTTTCAATGGACTATTTTGAAGAGATGTTTTGAAGAAACAGACTTACTGTTTGCTTTTATCATGAATTTAGTTTAGACAACAACATTGTGTATCGCAAGGCATTGAAAAAACACAATACGGATAACATGTGACGTACAGACAATAAACAATAAAAAAATCGATATAGCGCCCAGCACTATGTGTTCATTACCTACTGTATCTATTGCTATCTGGAGCGCAGTCAGTGTACCCCTTTCTGAGAATGGGGGTGCGCTGTCACAAAATGGGGTGGATCAAAGAGCGAGGGTGGCTGGGGGGGATGGGAAGACAGAGGAGGATTCCTGCCAGGCATCACCCCATCCCCCTCATGCCCCATCTGAGCATCTCCACACAAAAACAAACAAACGAACATGCAGGAAAACAAACACATGCACAGACCCGTTCCCACACCTCCATGCAAGTGGGGTGCAAATTTTATGAAATGTAAATGTCATTATATTAAACATGGGAGTACATAATTGAAGCATACAAGAAACATGTAAATATGTCATGGAAATTACGTCACTGAACAACACTGCAAACTCGTGTTAATTGGATCACTTGCGCTCTTCGTCAGAGTTAGTCACTTGTACCATCTTTGTCTCAACAAAGACAAACATGGTATAACCGCATACGCACTATTCTGGGTAGAGAGTAACAATGCTGGAACGGTTCCAATCCATCAATAGGCAGAGCATGGCGGTGAGGTGAGGTGACCGTGTATAACTCAGTAGGTTGAACATGGCACTTTAACACTCACAGCATTAGGGCTTTATTTCCCAGTAGAGCTACGCATTCTAAACACAAATGCACTCAGTTAATTGCAGCACAGCAGTATCACTGCACTGTGCGTGCGTGCGTACACATGTTTGTACACACAATGACCTGAGACCGCGTGTTTAAGTGTCAGGCGAGTCAGCCAGGTTTTAGGATCATCTGCTGAGCGAAGGCATGTCCATTCATCATGGGTCTGCACATATACATACACAAACGCATGCTTCACCGAAGGTGTCCTTGCCACCCCATGCGTGGCCGTCGCAGTGTGGTCACTGCCACAGCCACTGTGTTGCTACAACAGACTTTTTTTCTCTTTTTTGCTGTGGCAGGCTGTATTTTTATGGAGCAAACTGAAAGAACGCTGACAACTCAAGAGCAGAGCTGCTTACTGTTACAGCGGAGAGACAACACACAAGCACACGAACACGTACACACACACACACACAACAGGACAGGACGCATGGAGGAGAAGGAGGAGGTGAGGAACGGTAGGTAGCGAAGAAGTGGGAAATACAGAAGTGGAGAAAGAGAGAGCGAGAGGAGAAAATGAAATAATAGAAAAGGAGGAAGAAGGGAAGGAGGGGGGTGTGAGAGAGAAAATAGAGTAAGAGTGGGGAGGGGGGGGGCTGAAAGAATTGCTGACGTCTCCAGAGCTGATTAGCGGCGTTACAGCGGAGACATCACACCCACAGCGGAGGGAAAAAACGCTGAGTATGGAGGGAAGACAGAGTCGTGTGGAGGGGGCAAATGACAGGGGAGAAAGAGGGATAGAAGAAAAAAGACATAGGCTAGTGAGAGAGGAGGAGGAGGAGAGGACAGAGGTGCAGGGAGAGAAGGATGGAGAGGGAGGCTGATGAGGAGCAATAAGAAGGGTGTGAGAGAGAGGGAAGGAGGAATGGAGGGATAGAGGGAGGGAGGGGGGCAGTGAAGGAGGATGAGGGGGTGGGAGAGTGTTTGGGTGAAAATGCATCCTCAACACATTTGTAAGAGCTTAGCTGTTGGGTATGGGGGGTAGAAAGGAAGGGATAGAGGGATGGAAGGATAGGGGGGTTGGGGTCGAAAAGGAGGGAGTAGAAGGGGAAAAGAATCTACTGAACTCAGCAACGGCCACGGCTAAAACCTCCAATTAGAAAAAGTTCTGGAGTTGATCCGATGCAACAAAACTGCTGCCTCTCTCTCTCCCTGACTCCCTCTTCACTCTCTCTCTTTAAATGCTCCCCCTCACGCTCGCTCGCCCGCCCGCACGCACGCACGCACGCACGCACGCACGCACGCACGCACGCACGCACGCACGCACGCACGCACGCACGCACGCACGCACGCACGCACGCACGCACGCACGCACGCACGCACGCACGCACGCACGCACGCACGCACGCACGCACGCACGCACGCACGCACGCACGCACGCACGCACGCACGCACGCACGCACACACACACACACACACACACACACACACACACACACACACACACACACACACACACACACACACACACACACACACACGTGGACAAGTCTGATTCGAGTGAAAGAGCAGACCACAACCGCATTGAAAAATCCAGTGTTAATGACTTTGGACCCGTCTTTTTTGTTTGCTTGTTAAATAAAACCTGTGAATTTTAAGTGGTGCAACTACTTCCTTAAGTGACTATGTGTGTGGGTGGGTGTGTGGGTGGGTGGCTGGGTGCGTCTGAGCACGAAAACAGCATGGTTGTTTTTCACCACCTGTGCGCAACCTAACACACACACAAACACACGCACATATTAACTGTATATATGGTGATTTCGGGTGTGCCAGTACAGTACAGTACAGTACAGTTACAGTACAGTGGAGGGTACAGTAGAGGGACCCCCACACGGTAACTCTGTCATTTCTCAACCCTGGGTGCGTTCCTGTGGGTCTGGAACTCCCCCCCCCCCGGGGACCCCCACACGGAGTTGCACCACTTACTTACTGAGAGAGAGAGAGAGAGATAGAGAGAGAGAGAGAGCTGGTGATGTCAAGTAGTGTGGGTCATAGGTGAACTCACTTATCACAGAAAAGGATACTGTAGATTTAAGAAAATGACAGTCACCAAAAGATGACACAGAGCATGCTTCCATCAACATTGTGTGTGTGTGTGTGTGTGTGTGTGTGTGTGTGTGTGTGTGTGTGTGTGTGTGTGTGTGTGTGTTTGGCTCCAGACACAGCTCTAATTAATCTCGTTTGAGAGAGAACCCTTTGCTCTCGCCTCTACCAACTCACAGAGAGGAATTTCTTAGAAATACACTTCCTACTTAATAGCTTGCAAACGCCCTGCATGCACGATAGCCCTTCATAACGACCACAGGCTGGTGTCAAGTGTCTATATGAGCACAATACAACAGCAGTGGCGCATCGCAGATACTACCTTAGACTCCATCTCTATCCGGGTGTTTGGTAGGTATGGCAGTGTGACATTGATTCACAAAACTTATACAAATCACCAAAAGATAACCATGGTCAGCTGTCAGAGATATTTTGCAGTGTAACCAGCAGCGTCTGCATACCCTACCCACTATCAATTGAGGCTCCTCTGAGTACCTCGAGTCTAAGCAGTAATACCACTCGAGAAAATAAAACAAGACGGGCAAAGAGAAATGTGGACACAGGGTGGGAAGAAACTGTGAGTGCGAGGACAAAATGCTAGGACGAAGATAGAGCATGACGGAGAGGGAGAGAAAGATGTAGTGACACGAATGCAGAAAGAATTAAACCTTGAAGCGCTACAGCGCTCAATTCCTGGCTCCTCTGCCTGCGTAAAAATAAAGCAGTGCCCATTGATCCAGCGTGGGCTGGGGGTGTTAAGGGAGCCAGTAAATAATTAACGGTGAGCAATGTGCATGTGCAGTGGCTAATTGAGAATTAGGAATCTGATCAGTGATAACGGCAACCTCACAGTCTCACAGCAGAGATATGAGAGAGAGAGAGAGAGAGAGAGAGAGAGAGAGAGAGAGAGAGAGAGAGAGAGAGAGAGAGAGAGGGGTGGGAAAATCAAGGGAGGGAGATACTGATAGAAAGTGTAGGAAGTAAAAGAAGAGGAGGCAGGAGTTGGGAGTTTTCCATGTGGAGAGAGTAGGAAGCTATTAACTAGAAGGTACACAGAGCGTGAAATAAGCATGATAACAGACACAAACACACAGAGAGACAGAGAGAGAACAAGAGAGAGAAAAGAGATGCAAGTAAAAACAGGGAAAGTAAAGATCGGGACTATAGTGCAGACTGCAGAGTGCAGAGAATATGGAGAAAGAAACTATCACTTCAGACATTTCTTCTCAGGGTAACAAAAAAATCTATTGTGTGTACCGTTTCAGTGTGCACATGACAGTGTTTGTGTGTGTTATTAAAGAACAGAAAAAGTCCTGGCGTCGACACGTTTTTCCCATTCCAGGTAGTAAGTCGAAGTGTGATGACAAATTTCCCAACACAAGCAAAAAAACAGCATCGTCAGGCAATTGAGCGCTGGCTCCTTCTTTTTTTTCTTTTTTTTTGTATTTCGTAAGGGCTTTTTTGAGTGAAGAGAAACCTTGTAGGTTAATTTGGTTTCCCCCCACCACCTCTCTCTCTCTCTCTGTAGGTGTGCGTGTGTGTGTGTGTGAGAGAGAGAGAGAGAGAGAGAGAGAGAGAGAGAGAGAGAGAGAGAGAGAGAGAGAGAGAGAGAGAGAGAGAGAGAGAGAGAGAGAGAGAGAACACAAAGAGCTGCAAGGGAGACGGTGATAAGTTAAGCTAGCATGTCGTTTATTTCCCCTAGACTTAGTACATCCCAGGTCAGCAAAAAAAATAAAGGTAGAGAAACAAACCCCACAAAAACTGACTTGCTCTCAGCATCTAGTTGTGCCATTAGGTAAGCATAGGATGACCCTACGAGGAATAATGATTAAAGTTACATTAAAAGTCCTACTTTTATAACCATTCTATTCACCCAGAAGCAGTGACATCATATTTTGTGCATATTAAAAAGGAAACCATAGACAGGCCTTGTATTGTAGTCTGGAGATGGAGAAGCGAGAGTGAGTTTAGTGATGTGTGGGCTGGTATGTATGCCATGGTAACCGGTGGTCAGTGGCATGGAGATATTCCAGGTGGTGACAATCTTTATTCTTTATGGAGGCACAGTTCCTGTGTCTCATAGTAGGTATAGCATGACTGGCTATGTGACTCATGCACGCGCATTCACACGAGTAGTGCACACATCAATACTGATGTGTGTGACCAGACAATCAGAGATCTGATATGCGTAAAATAGATTATAAAGGGTCGCTCCTCTTCCCACCCGCATTCATTTTGCGATTGCATTCGCAACTGGAAATCAAAGATGGTGGATTTGAAATTTCTGAACTAGAGATTTCAAAACGGATTTGTAGAAACCAATGGGTGCCTTCGTCCATATTTTTTGGACATCCACATTTTTTGGACGAACCGAAAAACAGCATTGGGATTTTATATCTAATCTGTGAGAGTAGAAATAACTCAGCAAAGAGCAAACATTGTATCAGTAAGAGATATAGGAATGGTTAATCAAATTATGTCTCTAACAGCCAAAATCCAAATCTGATCGACTATAAGGGCCTCTGGATTTCTAGATACAAGGTACTTGCTAATGGTGGCACGCCATTAGCAAGTGATGTATCCCACGGTCATCAGGGTTTCGGGTCTCCCAACATCATACCCCTCACTCAGGTGACCCAGCCGGGGTGATCAAGTCCTGACTTACGTCCCAGTAGCTACCCTCGATCAGTCCCATTAGGGAAAAACCAGGGCCACACAATCCACTCATCCTGAACTACTCTGCCTTGACTGGGTATGCGGGAGGATCGCATCAATCTGGCGTGTGGAAGGACTAGGCTCTGTGGGTTGACTCCTGTCCGGCCCCTCCTACAGTACGTCTCACCAGGTCCACTCCTGCTCCCAGCACCAGGCACTTCATTCAGGAGTGGTGGATTCTCGAGCCGCAATGGTTCTGCATGCTCCACCTGGCCCATGGTGGTGCCGCAGGCTCCACTTGCGGCTTGAATGGCCCTCCTAAAGGCCTCACCGTGGGTTGTTGGGCTTCTTTCTCACAGAAGACAAAGGCTGGGGCGCCAACCCATCCTGCTCCCGGATGCCGTCTACATTCCGGCTGCCACCCGTCTCTCCGGTGGTCACCAGACTATTCCTGGTTGTCACGTAGTCTATTCCTAATTTCCTATGAGTCACTATAAATAGAATAACTAAAACAAAAATACATCGCATGGATGCACCTGGGACGTATCCTCAGTGATGTATCCCATGAAGTGATATTGGCAGGGATGATGTGCCTAGTCACCCCTAGTGTGTCAAACCAAAAAACTGAACTTAACTGTCGAGTGCGCAAGCACATGCACACAAGTCATAGCTGCGGTGTCACTGTATCTCACTCTGTTTATGTGCGGGCACACATGTGTTACATACTGTACATTACACTGTAATGATTACAGTATGTCTCTATATTTCTATGTGGGGTGCACACACAAGCGTAGTAGGTGTCTCTGTATCTGTGTGTGTGTGTGTGTGTGTGTGTGTGTCAGGACCAGTGGAGGCTGCAGGAACCAGTGTATGCCAGTGTTTCTGGCATACGGCCCGGGGACACCTTGAAGACTTAAGGTTGGATATGGCACTGTTTCCCAAGCAGTAGGTCGGGACCCATTGGTGGGTTACGGACAAATGTTTATGGGTCCCTTTATTTTTTGTTTCCTACATTTTGTTTTCAATTATTATTATTTCTTAACACTTCCAAAAATGATTCCCAAAAATGCATTTTTTCATGAATCCCCCATTAAATGGCAGTATCAATAGTTCAGCACAGGCCAATATAGATTTGTTATATTTCTTTAGAACGAGAGTTGTAAGATTTGGTCTTTGGCCTGGAGGCTATTTGTGAAAAATAAGTCAAATAAGTACTTGGCCAAGAATTACTTAAAACAAATTCAATGATTTGTTTTCAGTAATTTCACAAAGATAATAAAAGACAAAATCATTACAATACCATGAATTAGAAAACAAATGTTTAAGAAGTAGTGAAAATAGCCAATCTACAAGCTCACAACGCGGTTCGAACCGATGCATTGTGAGCTTGTAGATCTCCTATTTTCACTAGTTTGGGTCCCGGGCAAACCACTGCAATATGGGATCCGTTTTGCAAATACAGGTAATATTTGGTGTGTGCGATTCCTGGTTTTCACTCTTTGCACTGATCCCTTGTGAATTTCTTAACATGGTTCAGAAATTCATACCACAAGTCTCGGATCGTCTCACTGCAGTTAAAAACTGCGGCAAGTTGGCACATAAAGATGATGCAACTGGAAGACAACCCCTGGCGTGGATACTCTGGTTACCGAAGCTTTGCTTATCTATAGCTACAACCCGCTCTTAGTATCCCAAGACATCATGTAAAAACAAAGCATTGCTATTGGGGCTTATGTATTGTATTGTGCGTCTTTGTGCATGTGTGTGTGTGTGTGTGTGTGTGTGTGTGTGTGTGTGTGTGTGTGTGTGTGTGTGTGTGTGTGTGTGTGTGTGTGTGTGGAGATGTGGTAGTGTCCTCTTACATGTGCTGTACTCTCTACTACACTCAAGCCTTCTCAAAAAGCACACAAATAAACTTTTGTATGCTGGATGAGTCCTGAGGGGCCAAATATGAGAGCTTGAACCTCATGCCTGGTGATCAAAAAGAGAGGCTATCGATATGGCAAAGAAGCATGGAGATCATGTTAACCGTGTGAAGTAAAATACCACGAGAAACACAGTAAGACAAAGTTAGCCCCTAAAAGTAATTTGAGCAACTTGGCATAAAACTAAGAGTCAATTGCATTATTGACGATGATGCAATATTGTTATGTTGTAATGGGATCTCTTTGTAGGCTATTTTTGTTCATTATCTTGTAAATAAGGAGCATACTGTATGTGGGACCACATGTGTACACAGATACAAAGATGCACACACACATACTATAGACACAGCCAAGCATGTACTGTGCACCCCCCCCCCCCCCCCCCACACACACACACACACACACACACAGAGTTCCCTCTGTGACCACCATGTCAAAGACACAAGGAAGCAGAAGAACAGTGGAGCACAGCAGTGATTATGCACCGGATCTGCTTACACCATATTTCATCATTACTGTAGAGAAAAAAACACTCAAATATTGATCTACCCCACTCTCTCCCTCTTCTGATTTCCCCATTTTTCCTCTCTTACTCCTTTACCTGAATTTCCTTTATGCTTTTTGTCTACCCTCCCTTCTGTCAGCCTCACTCCTCACTTTCTCCCTCTCCCTACAAGCTTTTACATTTCTGCAGAGACATTTGCTAACCCAACAGACGTCTCTGAAACACATCTCCAAGTTGTAAACAAGATTGTGAGCATACACACACAGGGTACTTAAAGAATCTCTATCACACACAAGCCTAGGAAAGACAGCACGATGGAAAATAAAACATTAACCGAAATAACTAATTGATAGTACTTGCATCAGTGTAGCCCTTCGTTTCATCGGCGCAAACGCCTCTTGGTTTAATAGCTCCTGTCCGATTCATCATCATCTGACATACCTAGTGGAGCTCTTGCATACTGTTTCATCACATTGTAGGTGCACATAAGCACTCATTACTACTAACACACACACACACACACACACACACACACACACACACACACACACACACACACACACACACACACACACACACACACACACACACACACACACACACACACACACACACACACACACACACACACACACACAAATCATGTTTTATTTCATTGATGTTGAAGAAGAGGGTAATGCAATATGTATTGCTCACAGCAAGCACCAACTGTCTCATATGGCAACATTTTCCAAGTAAGGGAGATTGTAAAATAATTTCCCAATCGCCAGCCACATGAAATGCGAGCGCACACGCACACTCACCTGTGTGCTTACTGAATATTATAGGACATACAAACTAGTACATCCTAGGTCTACTCCCCTCTAGATCTTAGCATCTTGCAGGTGTGTTCTATAACACTTGCTCTCACTCTCTTCGTTCTCTCATGTGCGTGCACACTCATCTAACACTTGTGCGCGCACACACACACACACACACACACACACACACACACACACACACACACACACACACACACACACACACACACACACACACACACACACACACACACACACACACACACACACACACACACACACACACACACACACACACACACACACACACACACACCAATGCAAAGAAAGTAGCTGTGGTAAGTAACAAGTGAAAACGCCATCTGTCAAGCGTAAGAGCATTTGCTTTGCCTCAGCATTTTTGGGGGGAATGCCTTGAAGACAAAAGGGTCCTTGTTCTCAATCTCTCCACAAATCCCATCTCTCATTCTTCTCCCTCTTCCTTCATCCCTCGCTCTGCGCCTCGCTGCACTGCCACCATCAGCAAAGTTGCACACATAAGCATTGGTCAGCGTTCAATTACCGTGAACACCAGGGAGGGATGGGGAAGTACTTGACAGAGAAATGCACTTCAAGCACTGATTAAATACTGATACCATGTATAAAAAAAGCTTAGCCCCTAGGTTGTGTGCTGGTGCGGGTGCACTTGTGGGTGTGTGAGTGTGTGTGTGTGTGTGTGTGTGTGTGTGTGAGAGTGCGCACATGCGACTGTGTGTGCGCGTGTGCGTGTGTGTGCATTGCACAACATTTGAGGAGTTGATGGGAAAAGTAGTCTATATGGGTGTGCTAGGGGGAAAAAAATGGTGAAAGCATTTGTGTGTATGAAAGAGAGGGAAGTAGAAAAGGGGGACAGAGGGAGCGAAAGAAGAGAGGCAAAGAGAGGCCACTCCTCTCTCCAATACTGATACAAGTGTTTCATCATTGTGGCCCTCTATTACAGTACTTGCCAACTTGCTTACTACATACTTTTGATACACTCAGTAGAGTGCTGACTCCAACGAAAGCTGCTGATATGGAGTCATTAGAGGGTGAAGTTTCTGTTTCTCTTCAGCCCATATTGCTTCCCTATTACTCTTCAGTGTTTAAGATGTACAGTGTTCATCAAGGTTGCTACTAGCCAAAAGATAATGGCTGTTCAGCAAGATCAATTAAAGGGCATCAATGCGTATAGACCATACCCTTGTGAGGTTTATGTTTCATTTTGGTACTATTTGGTATTAGTTTTTTTTGTACACAGTTCATGAACACTGGCCTTTCAACAGAAACTGCCATGGATAATACGTATTGCACTTTAAATTCATCAGCACTTTTTTATTATTATTATTATTTATTTATTTTTACCAATGTTGTCTGCTGTCTCTCTACTTTTTAATGTGTCCAACCATGTGTTGCGAAAAACGGTATTTTGCTCCCTTGTATGCCTATGTGTATGTATTAAGGAAGTGACAATAAAATGTATTATGATGGGACTGCCATATATATATAGGCTATAGCCTATATAGAAATGATTTTTTTGTGGCTTTCGCCTTTATTTTATATTTTTTATGGAGGGACAGACAGTAGGCTGACATGAAATGGGGAGAGAGATGGGGGGAAGACGTATGCAGTAAAGGTCGGGATCGGGAGTCGAACCCGCGGCACACTGCCAGACTGGATTACCAGCCAAGGTGCCTGGACCACGGACCAGGCATACACACACACACATATATGTGTGTGTGTGTGTGTGTGTGTGTGTGTGTGTGTGTGTGTGTGTGTGTGTGTGTGTGTGTGTGTGTGTGTGTGTGTGTGTGTGTCTGTGTGTGTGTGTGTGTGTGCGTGGCTAGCCGCCTTAACAGCCAGGAATATCACTTTCATTGTCCTAGTGGTGATAAATTAACTTAATTAAGCAGTCACCGTCTCTGTGACATGTTGTTCTTTAGAGATCGTATAGAGATCGACTACTATGCAATCAAATAAATCTGTATACAAGATAATTTCAGATTTCAGAGAGGGAGGGAAATACTAAATTAACTGTTAACTACATTAAAAAAAATCGCGGGGGCGAGTTGGTAAAGGGGCGAGCAGTCTCGTATTCGTGGTGACTAATTAAGCCAATAGCAGACCAAGCAATAGGCTGTTCAACTGATATTTTACCACCTTTATTTCACGTGTTCACCAAAATAACAAAAGCTCCCCTAAACACAATTAAATGTCCAGCTGAAACAGTCGTGTCCACACACACACACACACACTCCTGTGTATACGAGTCCTATAGGACCCGTCACATTATACATATACAAGCATATATTTATTTCAAAGACTAGCCTAATAAACAGATCTCATTCGCTCGCGCCCAGACCTTTGTCCGCCTTCCGCCGGTGCCATATTGTTGTAGCGAATTTAGTAACCTATCGAATCATGAGACTCCAGCGCGAGAACTCGATCTCAGCAAGGGAATTTACTTGATTTGAAATTACACAGCAAGAACCAATCTCACCGTTATCAATAATAGCAATTAGGAATTTAGCATATGAAACAGCATATCACTATGCAGCATCCTACGTGAA
Source organism: Electrona antarctica (assembly GCF_951216825.1). Classification (NCBI taxonomy): domain Eukaryota; kingdom Metazoa; phylum Chordata; class Actinopteri; order Myctophiformes; family Myctophidae; genus Electrona; species Electrona antarctica. The sequence continues at coordinate 30,773,750 of NC_136809.1, read as the reverse complement.
TGTAACACATATAGGTAGGCGAATTGCCTATACCAAACCCCAGTATTTTGGTGACCTTCCAATCATGCACGCGCTGCGCATAATAAAGCAAGCGAATAGACAGGCAGTGATAAAACTGCCAAATCTGCAATAATAATAATAAACCTGGAATGTTGGGAATACATTTAATTTAATTCGATATGCCACCAATGTCAGTGTAACTTCATGTTGCCATGGCTCCCCTCATGCCTCCGCTCTGCTCGCGCAAACGTTCAGATAGTCTACAACGTTGTGATGAATCAGCATCTCTATATGGCCAGTCAGTCTGACTCTGAGGAAATATAATAAAACAGGCTTTACGTCATGCAGACCATTAATGCACGAGACAACTGAAGGCCACAAAGCAAATTGTGTAATTTCATTAAATGGCAATACTAAATAAATATAGTATTGCCACAGTTGTACTTGTACCCTATACCCTCTTGGCTCATATGGCAAATATTTGACACTTTGCCAGCTTTAGTTACGCAAAGAGGCGATAATGTCAGGGGGTCTGTTTATTTTTGTTGCTGCGTTAAGCTATAGGGGTTTGATTATGCCACATGCGAGTAGTAAGCAGGTGGAGGGAGAGTAATGAGTCAGTAAATATGGAAACTATATTTTCACCAATTACATCTGCGAACAGCTGACTAGATAGTCAAGCTATTATAGCCACCTTACCTCAGAACGAAGCAACAGATTATAATCAATGTGCAAGTGCTCGCTGTGTCCACTCCACTGTCCAGTACAGTAGTCGGGTCAATTATCTTCGCTCCGGTTCACGTCTCTCAACAGCTCCCAAGCTGCTTTCACCTGTCTACATGAGTCTGACACTCAAAATTGGGGAATCCCCAACCCTTTCCAGTTTCCATACTCTACCTATACTTGTCCTCCTCAAACTCTATCCCGGTAAATTCCGACATGCCTGCACTGTGCCTGGACAGTGGACACTATAGTGAAAGTGTACACAGCGGCCGCCCTCTTTGTCTACAGGCAATACTGTCTACTCTTATGATTCTGAAAGCTCCGGTTGCTCGGTCGGTCGGCGTGGCGATAGCAGCGACCGCTGGAGCGCAAGGCTGTGTGTGACGGCCCAATGGTGATGATTCAGCAGGGGAGGCTAGCCCTTTAAACAGCGCCTCATTGGTATGATGTCGCTCGTTTTGGGCTGTGATCCAGTCAGCATAACATAACAGCAGCACGGCACCACCACGCAGTGGCACGCACGCACGCACACACCGCACCGGGACGGGACGGGAGACGACGGCGACAGCGGCGTGGCAGGCAGTGGTGGCGTGCACAGTCAGCAAAACAATATATATATATATCTATATCCAGCATCTCATATAGAGCAGATCAGCAATGATTTATTTATACTACAAGTACTAACTAAACCGTACAAACTTACCCGACCAAAAGTGAGATGGTTCCTGCGCCCACCGCACCGCCAAAGGTTTTGATTTACCGCTGAATGCCCAGCCGGCGCTCAGAGCGACAGTTGGTGTTCACACCTTCTTGCAGATCGCGGATCTATCCACCCCTTCCTCGCTTGTTTTAGTCTATGGTAGGAAACGCCAGACGTCAGATGATGTTTGGATCACATGGTTTCATTCATGAAGGATCTACGCGACGAGCATTTAAAGAGATAGGCTAATATACGACTCGTATATTACGAGACACTACAAAATGACTACATTGTAATAGGTTGTTTATTGCAGGTAGGTAACAATCACTAATTCACTATAGGTATTTTGTAAAGTGTGACCAAGGGCTACCATACTACCCCGGTCTTGTGTTATTTTCCTTATATCAGAACTGTCCATTTCAGTTAATTAGGCTACCGGTAGACTAGGTACCTGCCTTGTACCGTGTGTGCAGTACAATATAAACATACCTGCTTTATACTAAATCAAGGTAGGGAGGGGAACTAGTAGGGGTTTAAAATGCAACCGTTCCAATGCCAGACAGACACCCTTAGTAAACATGATTAGCCTATAGCAGAAACAGAATTGGTAGCCCTTCAGGTGAGTTGCAGCCAAAATCTACAGAACTAGTCACCATTTAGGAAGTTGATCCACACAATCATATTAGACACGGGTGGTGTATAAACATATAGGCCTATATGAAAATATATACACCTCAGATAGGCTATATTATCTGATGTCCATTTATTATGCTTCACTAATCACTACCTACCGTATACAATCTGTAGTACACACTGAGCCCCAAAAGGAGGCCAGTATTGCATACTCACAGTTTCACACTCACTGTGTGGTAACCAACTTCCTCTGTTGCTATTTGACCAGACATCAGCACTGAAATCACAATCAACTGCATCAGACACAGCACACTTTCATGAAAAGTGCACCATGGTCCATGTGTCAAAGCAGATAAACATACAGGCTTCCCCGCACACCCACACCACTCTCCAGCATGTCTTTCCAAGTTTAGAAAAATATTAGGATGTTATGTGCTGGGTTGGCACATACCATCTACAAAGTCTCTCTCCCTCTCGATCTTTCAAAGAGGGGTGCTGAAAGCCACCCGGCTGATGACGGCCTATAATGAGTGGCAAATGGAAGACTCCAGGAACGGACTAATCTTATCAGGCAGCAACTGGAGCTAGCAGAGAATAACCCATTAAAATAACCGAAGAGGGATTACCTAGTCACTTCAGCAGTGGGGTAAAAACCATTGCACGCACAGATAAACATTCAGAGTGCTTTTGGAGTATGCCTGCAGAGGTTTAATCAAGGGACACTGGTATATTTGTTTAACGCAAATAAACTAATCCTACAACGGTGGGAAATTGTTCAATTATAATGAGGACATGGCTCCTAACAAACTCACACTCTTGCCATCATTTTCCAAGACTATTACTGCTTGCCTGTGTGTTGCTTGAATAGATATCTAGCCCTATCTCATTCTACCACAAAGTGGACCCATATGCCACTGTTAATCCCCCAACTGTTGCAGCCAGGAGTGAGTGTGCAGACTAAAATATTTACTGTAGAATTGTAATAGTTCAGTCTCAAACTCACGGTTTCAACTTTTCTAATTACCATATAATCCCATCTCATAGAGGTGCACTTAAACTCTGCCCCCATTACCACAAACACATTTCAAAACGACTGATATCCATCATACCCACAATCTGGGAAGTGGGAACCCATCAGAGATTAGTATACCCATAAACCAATCTCATGTTTCTGAATAAATGGGAGTAATAATGTGAAATAATGTGTGGAGGAGTGGAGAAGTGGGAAATTGAACTGATCCTAGAGACCAGATCATGACCCCACTCTCTGGTCATATGTCCTGCTGACAGAAACATTCTAAAATTGGACTCGTGTTTCCTCTTAACCAATCACGACCCACTTCATGGCCAATGAGGAACAACATATTTATGTCTATTTATGGCCTACATGCAGTCCATGTGTGCAACAGAGGAAGTGGATTCTTTGAAGTTCTGAAATTGTGAGGCACACAGGGGTCAGGGGAAAACAAGGCAGTTTGGGCGGATGAGTTGAAGGCGTTTACAGGTGAAACATTACACCATTTAGTCTAGTTCAGTGATGACAAGCTAATTACATTCACAGATTGTGAGTCTATTCTGAGTGAAGTTACTCCTATATAATATAAATCAGTTCAGGGATGGTTAAGACATGCCGAGCTGGTTCAGGTTGGTATGTAGAGATTAGAGAAGGCACACGGATACTTAAAGGGGGCCAAAACATAATTTGATTTCAGGGCACCATCTTCAGGTCTGTCTTTTCAAGATCGCCCTTGCCCCAAGTTAATCTCTGGCCTCTATAGATACACTTCCTCATGAAGGACTACACAAACTGAACGCTGGGGAAATATAAATGTGAACGTTGAAATTCAAGAGTAGACATGACAGATTGTTCAGAGCCAGACTGCATATTCAGAGCTATACTATTCATACTCGTGTGGGGGTAGTGTGTGTGTGTGTGTGTGTGTGTGGTGGTGGGGGGGGGAGAAAAAAAAAGGGTCTTTAACAGAATGTTCTCATTCTGCAGCACATTTAATATTGACGTATTCTTGACAGACAGACCACCACAGAAGTGGTTATGCCAACATACATGTAACATTATGAACGTAGAAATATAAGCAAATTATACAAATTACATCATTAGGACAGACTGGGCTTTTCTCAGATATAAATATTTTAAGTGCCAAAATATAGAGGACTACTTCAATACAAGTGTTTGGTATAATAGATTGTTTTCTACTAGCACTTTCAATAAATGATACAGCACTTTCAGAAAACAAGAAAAAAAGATTACTCGAGTACCTTTATGAGCTCCAAGACCAAAGTAATGCCCTGACAAAGACTGTCCAGTCTAATAAGTGAAGTAACTGACCTGAGGAAACCAATGGCAAAAGTGTAATAAAACTTGTGTTGACCGTGACATGTGAAACGCATGACCAAAAAGGGTCAAAGGTGACACAATGTAAATAATGGCAAGAAAAGGCTGGACTGCAGTAAGGCTGACAATTATCAGAAGTATCTGAATTATGTATGAAGATCAAAACAATAAAAACTTTCAAAAGCTTTTCAGTCTATATAATTTTCTTCATTAAGGGCATAATACTGTTGGCCAATGAACAATGAAAATTATACTATCAAAACATGCGTGTAATCAAAATAAAGTAAGATATTTGCACATTGTGGCTTCATATTGTTTTTATGAAAAACACCTACCCTTAAAAATGGTATCAGTCACCATCTGCCTCAGAATTCCAAGATGGCTCACTGGGCCATTATCAATGAATAGTTAACACACAAAGCCATAGACTTAATACCAAACAGGTAGACAGAGGATTTGCAAATGCCTTTTTTCTCACTAGTGCGTCTATTGAGTGGACAGCACAATCCTACATCACGCCCTAAGGATATAAATCTGTGCGCGTGTGTGCGCGCGTGTGTGTTGTGAGGAAGGTCGCAGGTCAATTTGAATTTAAACTTACATAATATACAAATACAATCAGCAGTATTTGGTGTAGGGCTCTCTGATGCAATTTCAGAACACGGTCTGTTCTCTTCACTTTCCAACTCTGGGTTTGTATATATTTTCCGGTCGTTTGTAGTTTTCAAAGTGTGGTGTTAAAGCTTTCCCTGATCCTTTTAGTTCTTCTTCTTGACCACAGGGCTGCGGTTGTTGAAGAGGCTGAGGCCTGACCTGCCATTAGCCGTGTCAGAAACAGTGACTCCAGGCTGCTGCATCACCTTGTCCAATGTAGTCTTCTTAATGGCTGCGGGAGAGATGCGTTCCTGGTCTGCCAGAAACTGCAGCTCACTAATAAGCAAATAGAAATAAAAGTGAGAATTGAGGAAGTTACCAGGCCAAAATAAATGGAACTGAATTGACCAAGTCTCAAAAAGGATCAAAATAAATTCCCCTCACTGCACCTGGAGTTGCCCCAACACCTTCCTCTCCCACAACACTTGTACGCCGATTGGCGCAAAAGTTAAAGGACTACAGGCTTGATCAAGCAACGATAATCGTTTTTAAATATGGCTCCTGACCTCTTCTGTTCTTCAGCCCCAACTTTGTGTCTTGTCTCACAAAGATAGAAATTAAAGTAATTCTTGAAAAGAAAGATGTAGGAAAATGACTTTGCCGATACCAAGACAGTACTTTGGGTTAGAGTTCTCAATCTCTGCCCGGCCCAAAATGCACGATAATTAGTCGGGCCGGTCCGAGCCTCGGGCTGTGATTTTCTGTGATTTTCTTTTTTATTATTTTATTTGTATTTATTTTTTTAATTTTATTATAATACAAATAACAATTATGTTGTTTGTGTAATGTATTTATGAAGAGGGCTGAGCTGGTGAATGTTGGCGATTAACTTTTACAGTTTAGGCTACTATACTATGTGACCGGACTGCATGGTGGAGGAGGCAGCAGCAGCGCACCAGAGAAGTGACAGAATCGAACGGTGGTTGTTGAACTTGCTACCGCTGTCTGGCCTCTGGTTTGCGAACCAAATGAGTTGCTTAGTGCTCAGCATCAAAGTTTATAACTTAAGTTAACTTGCCATATGCTTAAATGTTCTATACGACCATCGATTCATCCGAAATAGCTCGTTTTGGAAACGTCGGCGCTTAGCGCTGTACAGCAATTTAATTTTCCCATCGTAGCGCAGCGCGCCTCATTGTGTAACCAAAAGAACAGATCTGCAAGCTGTCGACACGCAATCGAGCGGCATGTTGATTGTTTGTATGTCTGTTCTTTTGGTTAGGCAACGCACATTACGTGTGGTATGTGGGTTTGAGAGGCAATGATTAATGTAAACTATATAGGCCTACAGTAGCCTAGTAGATTATAGCCAAGTTGACAGTCGTTAATAATATTGTATAGCTCTGTTCGGGACTGTTGCAGAACGTTAACCAACGGTGAATGATGAAAAAGTTGCACTTTGTTAACGGGGACAGTATTGGACATATTAACTGCGTCACATCAGAGGATCGCTGCTACTTGATTCAAAGATGTTTACTCACCCCTGGAAATCGCTGGAAACCATTACAATGTTGGAAATGGAACATTATCAGCCAATTAACGTGAGTTACATTAATCCTTTATTTCGGCGATTAGTCCGTTCACACTCGCCTCAATAACATTTGAACCACGGCGCAAGGCACCGCGGCCATATAGTGGCATTTTTCTTTTTTCACTCAGGCTTTTTCGGGTCTGCAGGCCTAACATTATGGGAATTTTTAGGGTCGGGCCGAGCCTCGGGCCGAACCAGTTAGGGTAGGGCCGGGCCTTAATTTTCAGGCCCGATGAGAACTCTACTTTGGGTGCACCGCTCAAGATAGCATGTTAAATCTGTGATGTCAAGTTTTGCCTCTTCAGATTCGCCTTGACACCCAAGTTCTTCTTAGAAGATATACAGTATAATTTTAAATGTCCAAATTATAGTAACGTGAATTTCCCAGCTCACTGTGCAAATGTCCGTATGCTTAAATGTCCAAATAAAAATAACGTGAATATCCCAGCTCACCGTGTTCTAATACACGAAGCTTCTACGGCATTGATGAGCAGACTACGGAAGCCGCCACTCTCCAGGGTGTGCAGGGCGAAGATGGTGGCTCCTCCAGGGGAGCACACATTATCCTTCAGCTGGCCTGGGTGCTGCTCCGAGTCCAGCAGCATCTTAGCTGCTCCCTTTAAAAAAAAAAATGGGTGGGGGTGAACCATAGGACAAGATGAGGTTAGTTTAACTGGGTCACATATCTCAGAGAGTCAGAAATACATCAGACACAGTATAACTGGCCTAATCTGATACTGTGCCAAGTTTTGTTAAGTAGAATCAGCCAGGTTCTGTGCCAACTAAGGAAACCTTGTGTCCAAAGGTAATTCAGGAATATACTGAACACTCCTTATCTCATGGATATAAATATATTAAGAACAAAATATACGATAGTAATAACTTATAGCCTAGTGGTTGATCCTGGGAACAACATTTTAGCTAATGATGAATAATTGATTCAAATTTCAGATTTCAACATTTGTTCCAAGGACAAAATCAAACCAAGAACACCTTCAAAACCACTACGGAAGGAAACAGGATATCAAAAATAAAAATACATAATTTATTTTACACACAGTAAGGTTTTTAATAAACATTTTCAGACCACATTTGTGTACATGTAGCTCAGTCTTTAGAGCACTCGCCTTTCGACCGCAAGGTCATGGGTTCGATTCCGGGCACCGCCAACTCAGCGTATGAGGAGCACGGCTTGAAGTCGTGCAGAAAGTACTGAGAGCTGATGGTAGGTGTTGCGCTCCACCTCTGTATTCCATCTCCCAGAGGTCTAGCGCATTGAAACGGGGATAGACTCCCGGCTGATACCGACAATAAGCCTCTCTGACTTACTTACAGACCAAATTCCAGCAATTACCACCTTGACAAACTGGTAGCATGCAATTTAACATTTACAGTGCAGACAGAAACAGCAAGAGAGACACACAAACTGACCAGAAGGGCCTGAGCTCCAAGTCTGATTGCCAGTCTTCTGGGGAGGCCCATCTTCACTCCTCCATCGGCAAGGGCTTCTAGAGCCGTAAAAGCCTGTAAAGATATACCAACAGTACCATCACAATGATTACTACACGGCTTGATTGAATGCTTGATTCTAATTGGTCAATCGCCAAATTCAGCTGTTATTTCTCGATAATGACCGCTCCGCTCAATAACAGGCCGATGTCTAATCAAACGCTCAGAGCACCTGGCTGCAGTGGGTACAGGCTTTAGTTCCGACATACTATTGATCCGAAACCTCAATCCCTAACCTAACCATAACCGCAAGCACGGGAGCAGCGCATGTCAGACCATCGCATTTTCGCATCGCATGTCCCTACGCTTCGGACCTTTGGTGTGTCGGATCTGCGTGTGCACCCCGCTGCAGCCACTGTGCTAAGCCTAAACAATTTACTTGTGTCTCCCTGAGTGGTCTACAAGGGGAGACACGTCATGATCCAAGGAATCATTTTGATTGCACAACCTACAGTTTTAAGAGTTAGACCAAAATGTAAAGCAGGCCTGACCAGTAAAAACATAAACTCCGCCTCCAGCATGGCGGAGATAACGCATTTATCCCTAGTTCGTTGTCCGATTCTGGGTCTGGCTGCCCACATGTCCCACAATCTCTTTATTTTGGGGATTACCAGGTAAGTATTTCTAATTAGACAGGACAGTGAAGACATAGGTGACCCTATTCCCCGCTTCTGTCATACAGACAGTCACTTACGTAGGCGGGGCCACTGCCGCTCAGTCCAGTGACGGCATCAATGAGGTCCTCCTCTACTTCAGTGCAGTAGCCCACACTGGACATCAGCTGCTCCAGAAGCTTGCCATCTTCCACCTAGAGGATGGGAGACAAGCAATTTAATAAAGTAGGGAAAAAAGTTTAGCTCAACCTCTTTGTCATTTGTATTACCTTTGTCAGGGTTGTGGCATGATCCATGATTCGACCGATTGTGAGGTGACAATTCAATCATTTTCATTCACCACTGCTATGGTGCCTTATGAGTCTACCATCACATTCCTACAGTAGATGAAATCCCTCACCCCATACAAAGCAATTTGTACTCGATGGACCCCCATACCCAGTTCATCACACCACAGAATAATGTGTAACTAATTAACACAACCCAGTCAAATTTGATTGACAAAAACATTGGTAAAAAACAAACAGTATTTTTTCTGCTCTGAACGCATGCCCACTGAAGCTCAATATGTGCATTTACCATGATGCACTTGGGTGGCAGGAAGTGTATTTATATAATTATGGGAATATGACAATTCTACACTTTTTTTTGCTCCCGATTCCAATCATTTGATTTTGAGCATCTGCCGATACCGATTTTTCCCGGTCCGATATTTATATTTTATAGAACACGTTTATGTCATATCCCAATAGTACAATATCCCAAATCAGACAATTTCCAGTCTAATATGATATGGATATAACTTTGATACTAGGGATGTCCTGATCACGTTTTTTGGCTCCTGATCATTTGAAAATGACGTGATCGGCCCGATTTCCGATCACCCGATCCGATCGGGACAACCCTAATATAAAGTGATCGGTTGGCTGCCGAGACAGACACAAGTAAAGTGTCTTTCAAATCATTCATTACCCCGATTGCAGCATCTATCCCTCCCTCGCTCCCTCCACACCTCTGCATGTGTTCCTGTGGCGTAGACTGTAGCCCCCTCTCTCACCACCACTGGAGTATTAGTCATACACCTCATCACCTTAGGAGCCGGACGGTACTGGAGTAGCTTCTGTAAGATGACAACAGGGTAGATAAACACGACAGAAAGAATGAGAACCGAGAGTACCTCTACTCTACCGAGATGGGGCCTAATCAGAACACTGCCGCACAGTGCCGTCTCTTGGACACATGCCAATACAATTTTAATTGAATTGAACCTGATATCGAGAGGGAGTAAAAGGGAGAAAACAAACATGTCGATAGGGAGTTAGAGAAGCCTGAAAAGGAGACAGGAAGAGCTGTTGCGTGGCTCAGTCTCTAACAACAGATAAGGTAATTATGCAAATTGCTAAAGAATTTTTAGCAATTGTGGAAATGGTGACTTAACAAATACAAACAAAGACCAACAGTCACCAAGTATTATTTTCTTCATATCTCTGCCACCAGACTTGTGACATTTCAGCAGTGTAAGTGAGGGACTAAGAAAGAGAGAGGCTGCTGACAGAGAGAGAGAAATGGGGAGAGATAGAGTGTAAGCCAGAAAATGGCTGAGAAACGAACGCACTGCCAGTGAAGACTAGAGTAGAGCTGGTAACAGTTGAAGCTGACCTTCTCTATGGAGCTGATGGTGACTCCTGCAGCACAGGATACTATGAGGTGGCGGTCCTCAATTTCAGGTCCAATTTCATCCAGGACAAAGGGGATGATGTGGGGCTTCACAGCCAGGAACAACACATCACTCTTACGGACTGCCTCCTTGTTACTCGTGGTCAGGTTCACTCCCATTTTCTACACATGTTGACACAAGGAGTATCATAGAATCAGCAGCAGACACTTTATTTGGGAAACTCAGTTCTGTCATGGCTGATCACATCAAGCCACAGCAACATCATAAAGTCTTGATGACAGGTTCTCATGTGTGCTCAGATGAGACAGACCAAGAAGAAAAACACAGATACCGTTTATCTATCTCAGAGATTGCAATAGGTTTTAAACTCCTGGTCATCATAGAATGATTACAGTTCAGTTACAGTTTATAGCGTCTGATAAAAAACAGACAATCATTTTCAATGCATGAATGACAAGCAGGTGCATAGGCGTTGCCAATGTGAGACTGAAAATTATTTGAATGTAAAAGGAATAAGCCTTGCCGAGCCACAAAGCCCATAGGGCAGGAGCCTATCTCCCTTTACTGTAGCGTGAGGCAGCTGGACATGACGCTAGTATGTCGCAGGGACTGACCCCCAATCCAACCCTTGATGCCGAGTGCCAAACAGAGAGGCATTGGGTCCCATTTTTTGTGTCTTTGCTCATTTGATTTAGCTATTTTGTCTCATCTGTTTAAGGAAATAGGTAGCTGATATATTGCACTTTTACCTTAGCACTAGGTATACTCTTGGTTGCTTGTTTTTGCAGAAAATGCACTAAAGACTTCTGGTGATTAGTAGTTTTTGTTCCCTACCTATGTTGAATACACTTATTGTAAGTCGCTTTGGATAAAAGCGTCTGCTAAATGACTGTAATGTAATGTAATGTAATGTCTTTGCACTTTATGACCTGGGGATCAAACCCCCAAGCTCAGGGTGGACACTTAAGCGCAGGTCACGGAGCTGGTGTATAGGAGAAGGCTATGGGGAAAGAAATGTACAGCTTCAACTTGCTAAAAGATTCATTATCTAATATCTACTTTAGGCTTCAAACACACAGATTGTGTCTGTGGCTGTGTGCGTAATGATTTCTCAACAACATGTTGCAGCATTAGTTTCATGCTAACGCATGTTTTTCAGGATAATGAGCAATAAAAGCCAGGTCTGAGTTTCAAGGGCAATGCCAATAGTGGGTAACATTGATTTCTCTCCATCCATAAGTGATACTGGATTCAGTCGTTGGGCTGATAAGGGTCTTAAAACCATAAATCAGTTATTTGAGGGAACAACTTTTAAATCCTTTGCTCAACTCCAGACGAAATTTAAACTCCCTTCAAGTGATTTATTTAGATATTTCCAAATAAGGCATTATATCATGGATCATAGAGAGAGAGAGCTGGTTAGGAAAACCCCAAACGAAATTGAGGTGTATTTCATTGGTATTGCAGAAAAAAAATTCCCAACTAAAAAACATGTTTCTAATTTATATAAAGCGCTGGATGATGTTTCTCAAAATACATGGTACATTAAGGATAAATGGGAATTGGAATTAAATAATAATTGAAGACAAAACCTGGGAGGACATGTGTGAAGGTTGTCACAAGGGAATAAATAGCCAGTTGTGGAAGGAATTTGATTGGAAACTCAAAACTAGATATTTCAATACTCCTCTGGTCATTTCTTCATACGTGAAAACACCATCCATAGAATTATGTTGGAGAAATTGTGGGGGAGTTGGAGACCATACACACATTTTTTGGGATTGTCCAATAATTTCAGGGTTCTGGAAAAATGTTAAAAAGGAAATTGAAAAATGTTTGGGGTTGAATATTCCCTCTGGACCCGAGTTATTTCTGCTGGGAATTATACCCGAGGAGTTGCGTGGATGGAGTTACATATTAAGGATACTTTTACTGATTGCTAAGAAAATGATAACAGTAAATTGGAGGGAGGTAAAACCACCTACTATAACCCAATGGAAACAGAGACTGAAGCAGGTTTATATAATGGAGGAAATGACGGCAAGGTTACAATTAAAAATGGAAAGTTTCATACTTAAATGGACTTCTGTAATATTGTACTTGGGTGTTTCGGTGTATGTGTAGAGGTCTAAGAGTGCTGAGTAGGGGTTGTTGAGTCTATAAAAATGCTTCGAATGTTGGATATCTGCTGTATACTGTATTGTATTGTGAGTCATGTCTGTACTGTCTGAAGAATGCTGTATTTTTGAAGTTTGTCAAGCTGTTTTTCTGTTTTTCTTTGATTTCTTTTATTGTCTCTGTTTTTGTTATGTATTTTTGTTTTCTTGTATTCACATTTATGTTTGATTTCTGTTTCATTGTTCGTGTTTCATTTTTTGAAATAAAAACAAAGTTAAAAAAAAAAAAAAAGCCAGGTCTGTAGCAGTGCAAATCTTTCATTAAGTTGATTGGTTCATCTGGCCATGAAATCAAAATATAGGCTATACTCACAGGTAATATCAGGTATGGTCATATGGTGCATAAACCATAAAAACAAAGAAAGGAGTAAACAAATGGACTGAGCAAGAACACACACATCCTGCATAAACTTATCTTCTCACCCTTAATCCAGCTACAGTAGGCAGGTCTGTGTCTGGGGAGCTGGCTGTGATCCTGTTCGTAGCTATAACCCCTGGAGTGAGGTGAAGTGAGATGAGAGGAAGATAAAAATAATGACAGTCAAGACTTTGATTATTAAGGAATGCTGCCATCACAAAGTGTGTGTGTGTGTGTGCGTGTGTTAAAGTTGGGTGCTGTATCCAATCAAATGGTGCAAGCAAATATTTTTTAATTGATTGGATACTTTGTCAGAAATGTAAACAAACAGCACATGGTACAGTCAGACATTAGGCTAAATCAGTGGTTCCCAAACTGTGGTACGTGCACCCCTTGCGGTGCGCGAACGCCTTCTAGGGGGTAAAATATATTAACATATTATGCCAATATATGGCAGGTATATGCAGAATATAGCCTATGCTGCAGTATGTGCCATATTCAGGTCCATATATATGTGCATATATGTGGCTAAATAGGAAATATATGTCTCTATATAGCTTATGCAACTTATATTTCCATGTGGGGGGGGTGCGTCAGCTAGGTCACGAGATAACAGGGGGTGCATGGCCAAAAAGGTTTGGGAACCGCTGGGCTAAATGGATAACACATACGTAATGGGGACTGGTTTCCATTGTGATCCTATGTATCCAATTCAACATACCGGTAGCATAGAAATCACACCCGTGTGAACTGAGTGGTGCAAGGTCTTATATAGCCTGATCAGCTGTGGTCTGACGTAATGTCAGTGACCATAGTAACCATGCTCATTTTTTTGGTACGAACACGGGTACACGGGTACAAAGCCAGTTGTTAGAGTGGTTTACACCACTCAAAAATAACACAATACATACATTTTATGATAAGCCTTTATTTTGTTGCCGTCTTTATTGTATTCACGTGACGCTACTGTCTTATGTGTTTGTCATTTGTCATGATGCTGGTGGTACTGTATGAGTGTATATGTACGTATCCATTTCCCTGCGGGGATAATAAAGTACATCTCATCTCTCATTTTGGTAAGATTAAAAATATTGAAATGTTGGGAAATGGGTGGATTTCTCCAGCGGGGTGTGAGTGATCAGTCATCACTGACTCACCTGCAGCAGTGAACCCTTTCACCAGTGCGTGAGCCAGCTGGCCAGCTCCGATGAAACCGACGCTCATCTTGTTGGGATGTGTGACTTATTTGCCCTACAATGCAAATTCAAAAAGACTAGGTCATTGTCATTCATACATTATTACATTTAAAAGAGTCAAGCACATATCCGCTATGCAAACAAAACGTGAATTTGCTTTCCACGTGGCTTTTGTATTAAACGGATACCAATAGGCTACTACTCTAACCTAAGTTTGATTGCAGCAAATGTAACATCAAAGCAATGATTTAGTGATGCTAGCAGTTTGCTAGCATCACTAAATCCCTTTGCTATTGCTAAGCTCATTTTGACCACCAACCCGGCAGACATGCTATAGTGCTAACCTAGCTTGAATTCAGTACAGCACATATTTCATTAAGATTGTAAATTATGTAAAGGTGATTAACTTACCTGCTCGGCTGATCCCAGATGTTCCAACTCTTTGTGCCTCCTGGTCGACTTGGAGTAGTTACCGCTGTTCAGTCTGTGAATGATGAAACAAACCACCACTTTCTGTGTCAACGTGGCTTCCTCCTTCACCGGTCACCCCATCCGATTCATCCACAAGGCACCACAAGTGTGATCGATGGGAGGTTAGCCAATCACCAACGATACAGTGCTTGCTCGTGGCCAATAGCAAGTCACTCTTCTAGCTTTGGGCGGGGTTTTGTAGTCCACCACTCCTCCTTTGCATCAGTAACAGCAGAGCGGAGTAAGAAATGTAGGTCAAGAGTGAAGAGTATGACCATGACCATGAACGTTATAAAGTGGGTTATGTTTATTTTGGCAAGGGAAGCTCACGTAACTCCTATTCAAACTAATAGTCATTGCTTTGTCAAAGATTGTTTTGTTGTGTGTGTCCATCTGCCTTAGTAGTTTTTATTTATTTTTTACAGACTGATCTCATGTTTTAGGTTGTTCTTAGAGAAAGTAAAAGATGCGTGTTAATTTTGTTTTATTTGCTGCTTTCTTTCGTTTTAGGGATTTTAGCTATTTTTGACAGGGGCGGGGGCATTCGAACATTGGGCTAAATATGTATTTTTTTTACAAAATATTATGGCGATTTATTTTCCTTTAGTCCTTTATTTTTTTATTATTTACTATAGTCCTACTAGACCCCAGGAAATTACATCTGGTCACAGAGGATCACAGGATCTACTGAATGTGAAGGAGGCCTACTGGGGGGAAGCCACACTGTGTCATAGGCTTAATATGTCAGTTTGACACATTCAGTAAATCATGTGATCTTTTGTGGCCAGATGTAATTTCTTGGGGTCTAGTATGACTATAGTAAATAATAAAAAAATAAATCGCTATAAAATGTTGTTAAAAAATACATATTTAGCCCCATGCTCGAATGCCCCCGCCCCCCCTGTCAAAAACAGCTAAAATCCCTAAAACGAAAGAAAGCAGCAAATGAAAAAAATGAACAGTCATCTTTTAATTTCTCTAATAACAACCTGAAACATGAACCTCGGTTGAAAAAACTAAAGTTGTCCTTTAAGTTAATGTACAGATACTCTTCTATGTGAATAGTATCAGGATGGAAGTCAGACGCCTGAAGACATAGGCTACAGTAGTGGTGCCTTTGTGGTCATGATCAAATTAAATAAAGGTGATCATGATGATGATGATGATGATGATGATGATGATGATGATGATGAATCAAATATTTATAAATGAGAGCTAGATTACTATAGGCCATAATACTAGTGGGAGCGTGAACAACGATCTGGTGCCACCCATTTATAAAACAAATATGGGCAAATTCACCTTCCAAAGCACTGCTACCCAGGTGTGGAATGCCCTCCCCCCATCCCTCAAAACAAACAAATCACTGGCTTCCTTCAAGACAGGCCTAAAAATGCACCTGCATGTCAGCGTGTCAAAGGGAGAGGAGGTGATCGCCCCAGCCTCTTTATGCTAATAATCCCCTTCCGATTAACTTCGGCCCCAACCTGTGCATACTGTATATTTCATGTTTAGAGGAAATTCATATGTCGTTTTAAATTATTATTGTTATATCGATTGTTGTTACTGTGTTAATTTATTATTCATGTCATGTGTGAGTGGATGGGACCCGAATGGAAACAAGGCCGCAAGGTCTTTCTTCGGTGAAATCCTTTTTGGACAAAAATCCCTGACTGTACATTGTGCTGTTTACATTTATATGTTGCCTAATAAAATATTCAATCAATATTAAATTACATTATATTAAAAAGTTCCTACTTTCTGCCCTGGGTGGTAATTAAGTAATTATATATAATTTATAACACCACATGCACATGTACGATAGCCCATAATATTAGAATCCACAATAAATAAATGGTGGTTTGTAAAATATTTCCATCAATTTTCTTGTGGTTTCATTAACACAGTATAATAAAGCATGAATAATGGAACACATGGCGTCTGAACAATTAATGCATCTGAGATGTTGCAAGTCTTAAGTTGCAATAGATCTGTTTGATATACTGTATAATTGCCAGCCTCGGTCATTTAACCTCCTTAAACAAACAGTTATGTATCGATCAATGTCATTTTGTATTACCACCTCACATTAATATAACACAAAATAAATTATCTTTCAAATATGCTTTAAAGGAACACTTGTTACAGCTGACCACATGACCAGAATGTTATTCTTATTATGTTGCATTTAACTTTATAGAATAAATTGTAATTATGTATTTTCATGTATTTAATCTTGTTGAATGTATTTATAATTATGTATTTATGTACTTTTTGTATGTATTTTATATGGACCCCTGCAGGAAGATTAGCTGTCGCCCCGGCGTCAGCTAATGGGGATCCATTCAATAAACAATAAACAATACCACTGTTTGAGGAAGGTGATTCTATTTAGTTGTAGGTGCTTACCATTATGCGTCACCAAGTCAATGTCTATCCTTGTGCCTGCACATGAGTGCCCATATTTCAATATTGATGAACTTCAATGCAAATGCAGCAATTTGAATATACAATCAATAAAACATTTGAAGGGAGCAGAGGTGGACAGGGACCATGTATTTGAATGATGCTATTCAAAAACCTCTGTGTAGCCAAATGTTTTTGTTCTCTCATTTGATTTGACAGAATCTAAATAAGTTAGACCAGCGAGTACACTAATGAGGCACAGAATTTGAACAGAGCTTGGTTTCATATTTTATCCCTGGGTAGTTCTCTAATGCATGCTCTTGAAATTTGTCAGGAACTCAGCCTATATACCGCCTGTCAGTTTGATGGTAAGATGTGCCATGTGAACATTTAATGGACTTATGCACCTTCCCTCCCTATCTGTCTGTTTCAATCTCTACTGCCCATGCTCGGCCCCATATGCTATATGCCATGCCATGCTAAAATTACACTCCATTAGAAACATTCCATTTATTTCCTCTGTTGGGCAGGAATGCCTACTGAGGGATTGCAAAGACCAGTGTCTATATATACAGCAGAATGTATGGTCTGGGGTCACGTTCCAAACGCACCAGCTGTTATACTGCACTTTTTCTGTCAGCTGGGAGAAGTGACATATGATTTAAGCTTTCATAGTTTTGAACCATTGAACAAGCCCATACAGTTCTATTGACTTCTGCATTTTCTTCAAAGGAAAAGGGCAGTCATAGCTGATAGCTGTCATGTTTTCCATGTTGTTGGGGAAAATAGAGATGTTGGACAAAGTAGCCTACTCAAATCCAGTACTGGAGTGAAAGTGAAACATGCTGTGTGAATTTTGTACTTGAGGGAAAGTACTGGAGTACTTTCTTTAAAAAACAAACACAACATTAAAGTGAAAACAGTTAAAATGGAAGATCTACAATCTCACCAGGTGTTGCATTGCAACACAATATTTGTCTTTAAAATGTAATGGAGTGAATGTCACTTAAAAAATACTAATGTGCAGAGCATGGTGCACAAGAACATGTATTGTTACTGCAGGTCAGATGGTCTCCTCTGATATGATGTTGGAGAAGATAGAGATGTTGCCAAGAGCAAAACAACAGCACAGTGAGCAGAGAGGACCCATACTGTCTCCTCTTGTTCAGGTGACATTCAGAGAATACTGTTGGTTTTGTAATCTTCAAGTAAGCTGAAAACTTCAGCATTATATCCTTGCAACAGGCAAATCGACATATGCACACACAACACACACAAAGTCAATTTACCACTCACTGCCTCCGACTCCGTGCTATCTATCACTCAGACTCTGCATGTGTGGCGAGGCGTGACAGCACTTTATTTTTTATTTTTTACAAACCCCACATGTATTAAAAACGCCAGCCAAGTGCATGACTTTTTTTTCACCATAGAGAAGGAAGACGGTCTACTGTGGACGTCTACGTCCACAGTGATTTGTTGCTTGCAGTGATTAGGGCCTAGACATATAGGTGTGTGTGTGTGTGTGTGTGTGTGTGTGTGTGTGTGTGTGTGTGTGTGCGTGCG
The DNA here is from genome assembly GCF_951216825.1 of Electrona antarctica. Taxonomy (NCBI): domain Eukaryota; kingdom Metazoa; phylum Chordata; class Actinopteri; order Myctophiformes; family Myctophidae; genus Electrona; species Electrona antarctica. The sequence continues at coordinate 30,755,181 of NC_136809.1, read as the reverse complement.
CATGCGTGTGCGTGTGCGTGTGTGTGTGGAGGGAGTGAGAAAGAGGCAGCCTTGTCAAGTGAGAAGTTGTGCACCTAATGCCTAGACAGATAATCTCTTCCAGGAGCTCATGTCTCCCTCCTACAGTCTGAGAAGAGAATGAGTGAGAGAAGCAGAATACCAAAGCGAAGAAAACCAACAGACGGAACTGTTGCTGCTAAACCAAGGACTCCCACATGCACCTGTCTCATAGAGAAAGAAACCATGTGCCATTCAGAAAGAGAATACTACAATTGTATATATATGTATGTATATGTATGTAGGCCTATGTATGTATATATATGTATATATATGTATATATATATATATATATATATATATATAAAGAGAGAAAAATGTACAGTGGTGGAGTTAGAGCTTAGTTTATAGAGGAGCTATTTTTTGGGACTACGTTTTATCAGAAAAGATCAAAGCAACACATACGCACGCACGCACGCACGCACGCGCACACACACACACACACACACACACACACACAGTATGTACAGTATGTATGTATAGTATGTACCTATACGATTGCCCTTATAGTTTGGCTCCTCTTCCCTAGAGACCTCAGACAGAAAGAGAAACACACACAAAATAATGTCTTCATTAACGAAGGCAGTTTATTTACAGCTATAGAAATTGTCAGATTATTTCATAAGGGAATTCTGTGCAACATAAGCAAATACAAGAGTGACATGTTGTGTAGTTTCAGGCAGAACTCCAGATTTGGGTACAAGAGCGGCCTAATGGTCCTGGATTCATTTTTAGCCACAAAGCTGTTGCTGTGCTGTGTGTGTTGATGCAGGGGTGGTTTTCCATGGACTTATTATAGTACAAGTATTGTATTTACAGACCACCAGGGATGGGACTCACTGAGCTCTTGGAAGAGCGATGGAGCGTTCATGGAAAGATAGTGAAGAGACACAGGTGAGGACTTGTAAGAAGAGTGAAACAAGGAAGTTAAAGTTGCAATCCGGGACTCGTTTTAATAATTAAACTTCTATTGAGGAATTTAGACCTTGTGTTTTGATGGGAACTGGGAAAACTAATGGTTCTCAAGAGGTATTGACTGAATTTCAAAGTGCAATATCTCCCCTGAACAAGTTGGCGCTCTGTCTTAGCTCAGCAGTATAGACCAAGGAGCCTAGGTTCCCAAATCCCGGGAAGGAAATGTTACGGTCTGCAGCTTTAAGGAGTAGAGAACAGAGGGATGGAAAAAGGACAGGGCGAGAGGCATAAGATAGCATGTGGGGAGGTGAACATCTGCAAACCTTTCAGATCTTGTTATAGAGACAGAAGGACAGGGAGAAGAGGGAGAAAGACGGGGCACAGGTCTCCACCATGGCAGGTCAAGTTGTGGCCTCCTGGTATAATTGGATGATTTCAGGCATTTTGTTCCAAAAATGCGTTTTGCAAAAATCCACCTGTTGGTGGCGCTATAACAGGCCAATGTGAAAAATATATTCCTCAGCCTAGGAAAGTGTGTGAAAGATTTCACATAAATTGCACGCTGCGTTCATGATTTGAGGCTTTTTGTTCAAAACGGGTCAGTCCTGCAAACTTTGAAAGCCAATGTTAGCCAATTAGGATGGAATATGAAATATCGGACAGATCCGTCTTGAGCACATGACTATAGAGATACTGTGTAACGATTTGCAGGATTTTTGGACAAAATCTGGAGGAGTAATAGCAAAAAATGTCTTTTACAAAAGTCGGCCTCCTGGTGGCGCTATAACAGGCCGTTCTGGAAAATTGGGCCAACGGTGCCGGAGATTAGCTGGTAACGGACGGACGGACACTTGGATGGACGGACAGCCGGACGAACACACGGACGGGACGGACACACGAACGCACACACGGACGGACGGAAGCAAAACATACTCTCTCCCCATGCCTTTCGGCCTGGTGGAGACAATGAAGGAGAAATGGGATGACATAATGAGAGTCAGAGAGAGGGGGGGGGGGGGGGGGGGGGGGGGAGTAAGGAAGGAAGGATAAGGGGAAGGAGAGAGAGGTGGCGATCGAGCTGATCTGGCCAGATCTTTCTTTACTGTTTGTCCCTGGGAGTAGATAGTGCTGACAGAGGGGCTTCAACCAACTGGCAGCTACTGGGACCACTTTCTCTTCTTTACTTCTGAAGGGTGGAGGGGTTGTTCCCAAACTTTTTAGCTCGAGACCCAACGCGACACCACGTTGTAAGCTTGTAGAGCTGGTATTTCCACTACTTCTTAAGCATTGTTTTCTAATTCATGGGATTTCTTTGATTTTTTATTATTTGTGTCCATGACTCACAAATGTGTCCTGACTCAGTGTTTTGGAACCAGTGGTCTAGGATATTTACCATTAGACTGTAGGTTACACATGGAAAGCAAGGAATAGTCTAAAAAGTGTGTGTGTGTGTGTGTGTGTGTGTGTGTGCATGTATAAAAGCACACGCGTGCGTGCGTGCGTGCGTGCGCGCGTGCTTAGAAATTGTCAGATTATTTAATAAGGTTATTCTCTGCAACATAAGCAAATACAAGAGTTACATGCTGTGTAGTTTCAGGCAGAACTCCAGATTTGGGTACAAGAGAGGTCAAATGGTCCTGGATTCATTTTTGAGCCCCAAAGCTGTTGCTGTGCTGTGTCTGTGTTGATGCAGGGGTTTTCCATGGACTTATTATAGTACGTGCGTGCACGCGTGCGGGCGTGCGTGCATGGGGTGGCGTGGGGGCGAACCTCAGATTTGGAAAGGTGGGTGTGTATGGCTTCAACTGCCAGTGGGGCCCCTGGCTGGTTGGGTGTGGCTGGCTGGGCAGACCCATTTGTCTGCATGTATTTTTAGGGCGGGCAAAGTTCAATGGGTAAGATACCTCCCTGGGGTGTGGTGTGGCAGAGGAAGTAACAGGTCTGAATTGTTCTGTATTTGGGTCCAGTGGTGTCCTTACGATTGAGCCTTTATGTCTGTTAAAGATATTATACAATAAACAATAAAGTACATTAAAAAAAAATCACTTCATTATCCCTGTGATGCTAAACGCTGGGAAACTAAATGAGATGGCACACATTTCCCATTCACTGTTGCTATACCCGTGGCCGAGCAGAGGTCTGTGAGGAGACAAAACGTATCCTCTGGGAGTAGATCAGGTCTGTCACATACAGCCCCAGGTTAACAAATGAGAACACCGCCACCACTACCTTACTATCCCATGGGCACTTGCCTCGGGGACACGATGCCGGTCGCCATGGAGAGCCGTATTTGGTGTCAAAGCAGAACACTGTCCAGATCACGGATGCACTGAGGTAGAGCAAAACAGCCAGGAGGGTATAGACCACCACGAAGCGCTCAAACGGCAGGAAACGCACAGCCGTGGTCCTGCCGCATACAGTGAGGACGACCACCAACGTGGTCAGAGCGAAGCAGAGGGCATAGACGACAACGCAGAAGATTGTGGCAGCAAAGCGGTAATACTCGCTCCCATTGGCCAACGCTCCGAAGATGATGCAGGCCACGAAGCCTTGGACCACTTTGAGGAGGCCGGAGACTGTGGCCATGTAGCCCACTACCGTATGGCCCGGTCTGGCTCGGGATAGGACCACCTCAGCTCCGTAGGCCAGGGAACCGGCGATGGAGCAGACACTGACAGCGATGCGGAAGTCTCGGACCTCACAACCCGCATAAGGGCATTCAGTGCGGACAAAGTAGAGTGGATAGACCACAGAGGCTGTCACATACCTGTGGTTGAAGACAGAGAAGTAAGTATTGGGGTAAGTGGATGGGAAAGAAGTTGTTGTTTAACCAGACATTTCATGTGTAAACGATCTATAGAGTCTATAGACTATCATGCCCCCCCTATTTTAATATACCATATATTCTATGTAATTACAATTATAGAGTTTTACTTGATTTCACAGCCTGGCGACTGTTGCTGAACCCTATACCACATTGACAAATGAGGTAAGAGTTATAACTGGAGCAGTGTTGGATAGTAACATTAAGCCTTTTTTCCTCCAGTATCTGTACTTTATTTGAGTATTTGTGGTTTTGGATATTGACTTTCACTTCACTACATGGCAAAAAATATATTTATCTTTATTGGAAAGCACAGGATAAAAACATTACAATTCCAACACTTATGAAGTGCTTCCCATATTTTCCTTTTTTCAAGAACAATCGTGTCAAAGGTCATGTCTCACCTAGACACAGGATCTGACAGATTTTGACCTGATGGTCAAGATTCAATTCATCACCCGAGCAAGCAGGCGGGCTCTATTATCTCAATGGTAAAACAAATGTCAGCACAGTTGAGTAATACCTGACCAGGATTATCTACGCAGCGGTCCCCAAACATATTTGTTCGTGCACCCCGTTACCTCCTGACCTATAGCTGACGCCAAGTCTTGTTGTATTTGGCGGAAGATGATACATTTTTTAATATGATTATGGCAAATAATCACAGAATGTCACTGCACTGAGAGACATGCAACTGATGTATACTACCGCAGCTGCTATAGACATCTCCTTACAACATTGGTTTACTGGATTTTGCAGTTTGTGCTAAATAACACCATAAAACCGCCATTACCCTTTTCATGTCACGCACCCCCTAGAGGCGCACCACAAGGGGTGCACGCACCACAGTTTGGGAACCCCTGGATCAGGTATACTTTGACTGAATTACTGGGGTTGAGCACTTTGTCCATGACTGACCGGAGCGATACTTACATGAGGGTCGCCAGGGCAGCGAAAGCCACAGTCAGGTTGTCCCAGGATACCCGCAGGCAGCTGTAGAGATGAGTGGCATCCAAGAAGAACACCAGGGTTGTCACAGCAAAGCAGAGACACCATACCGCCATGCAGAACACACCATATGATCCACTGTAGCCAGCACTGTGAGTCACCATGGCAACAACTGCACAGCCCAAAGCTAATTGAGAGAGGCGAGCAGCACCAAGAGGCGAACAAACCGCGCTCTTGTTGAGATACGGACCTCCCTGCGAGTCCATGGTCTTGCAAGTCTGTACCTCGAGAGGGAACTCCCACAGACAGCCCAGATGGTTTACCTCAGGGGGCAATGTAAGTTACCGAAATCCAATTTCAGGCCGGTTCCAAAACTCACTGGTAGTAAAAGATTGAGTTGAGTCCAGGCGTTGTAATTTTTGATTTGAGTCCTTGTTTTCTGTAGCATGTAAGTTTATCTATTATACTTGTGGCCACATACATCTCAAGAGGCAATAGTTATGTTAAAAAAGAAAAAGCTCTTTAGGACCTTTCTGAAGTGCTCTTTTTCTTGTTTTGGAGGTTTTGGACAACTTTTTAGTTTTTACACCTGATCATGTGTCCAAAATCCTGTGTCCAATCTACAGGTACATGTTTCCCAATTATTATTCATCTGAAAAGTCAATTCTCAGTTGTACTGTTGGGTCTCTGAAGCGTGTGGTGCCCTGGAGCAGTGTTCGACAGTACTGTATATCTGGATGGTCAGTTGGTCTTAGGTAGTGTTCGCACCGTGTGAGTAGTACTGTATGTGTGTGGGTGTTGTAAAGTAAGCTCAGCATATGGCTGTCACCCCAGTGTTGCCCTCTTCTGTCTACACTGTTTGTTGCGTTGCTGAGGACTGTGAGTGTTTTCTGCTATTCTATTTCTGTGTGGGTGAGTCAGAGCATGTCACAAACAAAATATGTCAAAAACTCTCCTGGATTTCTGCACACACACACATACGAGCTGTGTGAGCGGACACTATAATCTATGCACAGTATATTCACACAGTAACTTCTGAATTTAGATACCGCGCTGACTCATCCCTTTGGATCAAAGAATACAAAGTAAATATCTAATCTCAGTAGCCTATATGATTACCATTCAAGACAGGTTGACATTCACAGTACCTTTTGATAAACAAAAAAAAATCACCTTCAAAAAAGTCCCCCTATGATGATATGTTGTGCGGTAAGTCCAGACTGTTAAGTGGCAAGATCACTAAAGTCACATATAACCAAAACAGAGCCCTTGACCTCTTCTATGTAAAATATGGATATAATCCACTCCATTCCTTAGACAAGATAGATCCCGATTAGTGTTGGCGTGCTCACTACTCCGTTCTTCTATCACTCTATCTGTTAGAGTCAACTATCTCTCTTAGGCATGCCATTCTCACTGACACACTGTTGAACCACGAGGCCATGTGGCGGCTTGAAGTAGCTCTCCAAATGCCATTTCTGCCACCCCCCCCCCCCCCCCCCCTCTCTCTCTCTCGGAGGAATGTGTGTGTGTGTGTGGGGAGGGGGGGGGATCAAGATCAAATATGCAGACATGTGCATATCTAAGACCTTAAGGAATGGGATGAGAATCTAACCTAACCCACTTCACATAGAGATTACATTACTTTATATTTCATTACAGGGGGTGTCCTCTGCCAGGCAAAGGTACCAGCTCACATCGCCAAACAAAGCCAAGAAGAAGACACTCAACGCCATGTAGCAGAACTGAGATATACATCTGAAAACCGAGAGCAGGAGGGCGATGTGGTCCTCAACCGGGTCTGAGGTTGTTTGAAGTGTGTGTGGGGGATTTGACAGCTCCTGGTGCCTTGCTGGGCAGTGATGTCTGTGAGTAGACCTACCTATATCTATAGGGGAGGATTTTGCATTGCGTGAACGTTCAACCTATCTGAGAAAACCAGCAGCAAGTTGATACAGCATACAGGAGCTTGATTCCCGAGCCCGGTGGATTTCTGCATGCATGTCACTTCCTCCCCTGTTTCCTGTCAATCAATCAATCAATCAATCAATCAATCAATCAATCAATCAATCAATCAATCAATCAATAATAAAAATTAAAAAAAATCACCCATCATAATGGTATATGTATAGCTCCTGGCTGTGCCTGTGAAGTTGGGAAGCACATGGAGAAAGTGGAAAGTATTCTTTCTCATGCAAATCATTTATTTCTCTCTCTCTCTCTCTCGCTTTTCTTTTTTATGGTTCTGGTATGGTTATGGTTATGGTATTCTTTATGGGTTTTTTCTATACGCAAATTATGCTGACTGACATTTAATTTGGTTTTCATCTAGTTTTACCACTTGCAAAAAATAAAAGGTTCTGAATATTAACCTATATTTGGTTGGTTGTTTAAAGTTACATTTAAGAACATAGACCAAACAATACATTTGGGAAAGGGAAATCAGAAATGTCATGTGTTATTTAATTGTGTTTGATAAATGGCTACTTTTTACTTAACTACCTGTTTAAACTTGAACATATTGAATATCAGATCTGGGTCAATTTACCATCCGTTTTTGTATTGACCTGTACCTTCGTTTGAAATGTACCTATACTAAATGTAAATAAACATTTCAATCAATCAATCAAACCCCGGGCCTTTGACTTAATAGATCAACTTGTCCCATGGGCCAAGTTAACCACAGGATCCCCCCCCCCCCCATTTACTTTACTTTAGATTTTATTTCGGTCTCATTTTGACTTGCTTGAAGCGTTGAGTTAACTTGTGGCTCAACAAGGACAATATGTGTCTTATCTTACCTGCTATGGTCCTCCTGGGGACAGGAGACTTCTCAGCATGCCACGGCCCACGGGTCATGTTAATCTTTTTATTTTATGTTTGGTCACTTATTTTTGGTTATTGTTTTATTATCCGAGGCGTGTGACGTGTCAGCCTGTCATGAACGTGTTGTTGGAGGAGAATTTGTGGGAGTTGTGTCCTGAGGGAACCGCGTGAAGTGGTAGACCGTCCTAGAATGTCTGTGATCATTCATATACTTCATAAATTCTGTATACACATACATAGATCGGTTGCACCCGCTCTTGGTTGCAATAAAACATGCGCGGCATAATTGTGATAAATGCTCTGTTTTACTCACCCATTAAATAATTCCAAAGTCGTGGAGTGAGATATTGTCCTCTAGTTTCACATCTATGTGAAAGTTCTGGCACAAAACCTTTAGTCAATTATCTTTCACGAGCCAATTTATTTACCAACAATTCCTGTTGATTACCACAAACATCATCACCAATTGACCAGGGAAGCACAAATGTTTGGGGCACACAATTGGCAGGTGGTGTGATTAATTACCCAGCACCTATGCAAGGCACCTGGTCAATTGTGACTTTGTCCAGCTGTCATTCCGGCCCCTCACCCCGAGAGAAAGCCGTCCGGGTGCTGCTCGTGAAAAAGTGGAGATAATTGACTAAATAGCCTGCCAGAACTTTCACATGGATGTGAGGACAATATCTCACTCCACGTCTTTGGAATTATTTAATGGGTGAGTAGCCTACAAACGGAGCATTTATCACATGTATGCCACCGTTCTGCCACTGCAACCGCAAGTCTTGGACACTGATCTATGGCTCTGCTATGTGGAATACTTGCAAATGTATGAAACGTAGGCTACATTGGCCTAGGGCTAGTGTGTCGGGATCAGGAGTGATAATAATAAACGGGACGGATGTTCCCGACAGGCTATTATTCACATAGGCTAAATACGAAACGGTAGTAAACTAAGACATAAAACAACACTTACAATCGCATAAGTGTGTGCGCCACAGCGGCCCCATGCATGTAAGTCTTCCAGTAGGTATCCGGAGAACTCGCCAGTTTACCACTTGTTTACCACTACTTGGCCTCACCCCCCGAACCCACCTCACCCCTGCCCACTTTGACAGACTGGAATGGCTAAAGGGTCGACGACAGAGTACAGCATCTTGCAATGGGTCTGGTCCACAAAATTCGATACTCCACCAAGATACCCATGTACCTGTCTAGATACTTCCTTAATGTTAACGAAGTCCACACCCACAACACCAGAGGGAGTGCAACGAACCATGTACAACCCAGATTCGGCACAAACAAGGGACTAAATTATTTTCGCTCCTATGCCACCAAAATGTGGAACGCCCTACCAACAGTCATTAAGACATGCAAATCCCTTGACTCCTTCAAAACCGCTCTCAAAGGGCACCTACGGACGGCTGCAATTCGAAACTGGCCCGTAAAAATCTGAAGCCCCCACCACCCCCCCCCCCCCCTTTTTTCCCCCCTCACTGTATATGTCTCTTTTCCCTTTTTACTATCATGAATTCCTGTTCTGTTCTTTGACTATATAGAAGTGTCTATTTGTACGTCTCTAAATGTTTTGATGAATTGAACATGGTGGACCCTCTTGTAAACAAGTGTAATGCTTAATTGGGTCGTCCACTCACAGTTAACAGTCTTTGTATTGAGTTTGTGCTTGAAATGTACTGTAATTCTGCAAACTGCAAACTACATATTTCAATCAATCAATCAATCAAACCAACTCGCCGCGATTTAGTGCATTTTAGTTTTACTTCACCTTAATTTAAATTGCATTGAATTGAGAGAGAGAGAGAATAGTTATTTAGAGTAAACACTAGAGAAAGTAGGAATGCTAAAAGTTTAAAGACCAAAGTAGGCCTACAGAAACAATGTAATTCATAAGTAAACAATTCCTGAAATGGTAGGCCTACTTATCAATCATTGGTATTCACATACTCACCTTTTTATCATCATCTAGCTACAAAAGTAATTTGATCACTTTGGAAATGAACTATAACATCTGTGAGTTTGACATACTACACTGATGAAGACAGCATGTTAGCATAACGATGAAGACATTGATGAATCTTCGCTGCGGCGAGTTGGTAAATAAAACTGGCGAGTTCTCCGGTATCACAATTGAAAAACTATATGGAGAATGCGGGCATCGATCCCGCTACTTCTCGCATGCTAAGCGAGCGCTCTACCATTTGAGCTAATTCCCCTGAAAGACTTCACCACTAGCTTCAAACTTATCTTGGAGCCATCTACAGGTGAACGCTACAACCACCAGAGGTCAGTACAGCTCTACAAACTATAAACTGATAATAAGGTTAATCTTATTTCTTGCGTGTATGCTCTTAGAGCATGCACTGCTTTCTGTGTTTCTCAAATTCTCTCCCCCTCTACATATTCTCCAGGTCACAGGTGTCCTAAATATCAGTTCCAGCTCTTCAGTGATCATTGCTCAACTCTATTATTGGTCCGCCAATAATGAGTCCACCAATCATCTCCAATTCCCTTCCAATAAAAGCACCTTTGTACTAACAATCAGCCCCTCTTCCTTCCACCATGTCAGACAGAGACAGCTCTGGTTGTGTACAGACTTCGTGTCAAATTCAGGCCTGCTTTATGTGTCTCAGCCTTCACTATATTGTTTCTGTACGATAAGTTTCTTTCAGGGAAATGCTGGGGTACTCTTAGCTCTGATCCATAGCGCTAAATGCGTTTAGAGCTATGGACCAGAGCTAGGGTACTCTGTACATTTTCAACACATTATTTTCACGTTACACGTTATTTTCTGTTAAAAACATTAGGTTAGGTGTGAGTGCCAGGTTTTGGTTTTGTAGCAGGTTTTGGTTCTGTCTAGTTATTTACATTTTTCAGCTGACAGAGTTTTGGTTTTATGGTATTTTAATTTGGCACTCACCAGTTTGTTTCCCTGTTTCCTCCATTCTTTCACTGGATAATGGATATGTCATACCCGGATATGTCGGGTGAGCAGTATGGGTTAGCGCCCCAGCCTGTGTCTGCCGTGAGGAGGACACCCAAAAAACCCACGTGAGGCCTTTTGGACGGCCATTCAAGTCGCAAGTGGAGCCTATGGCACCACCGTTTCCCAGCCAATCCACCACTCCCGAATGAAGTGTCTGGTACTGGGAATTTGGTGCAACGCACAGGTCCTGGCTGCACCTAAAAAATATAAAGGCTCATACATAGTCTGGATTTTCGGTTGTGAGGTGACCACCGAACTACAACATGACGTCACGAGCCGTGGTGAAGAGCAAACCAACGTGGCCAACGCCTTTCTGTTTTTACTCACCACCGCTCAATGTTATTTCAGCTCCGGTGGTCACCTCACCACCGAAAGTCCAGACTATGAATGAGCCTTAAGAGCAGGAGTGGACCTGGTGCGGCGTAGGAGGTGCCTGGCCAGGAGTCAACTCACAGTGCCTAGTCCCTCCACGCACCGGATGGCCCGCCCAGTACCCACCCAGTACCGGATGGCCCGCCCAGTACCCACCCAGTACCGGATGGCCCGCCCAGTACCGGCAGAGTAGTTCTGGAGCAGCGGACTGTGTACCTGGTTTTTCCCTAATGGGACATAACCGCGCTGCTACTTGGTTATGTTTAGGTTAGGAGGCTTGTCATTCTCAGTAGGCTCCCAGCATGTGCAGTAGACCGATAAGATCGGCTTGATAAGTAACTTACTGGGAATTATCGGTTGATTTTCACTCAAATGTTTTATCAATGCCAATCGCAGCCAGTAGGCTCCCAGACTACAAGCAGTAGGTCGATAAGATCTGCTTGATAAGTAACCTTCTGGGAATTATCGGTTGATTTTCAGATGATCTCAGACCCGAAACCCAGAGGACCTTGGGATACATCACTGAGGATACGTCCCAGGTGCATCCATGCAATGTTTTTTAGTTCTTAGTTTTTAATTAAAGCCCTAGACCGCCATATAGGGACGTAACAACCTGCAGATTGTAGACCTTCTGTAAAACATACTTAAATTAAATGTGGAAGATGGCTATGTTTTAAAGTGAGAAAGTGTTTTCAATGAGGGAGTCACATTTTGAGTCACAATTGCCTCAAATAATTTACAGTATAAAATACCGACATTGCTTTAAATACAAAAAAATATCATTAAAACACACATTACTAGTATTTCACAACCACCACTGACAACCATGCAGCCCTATTCCTTGTGTAGAATATTGGTCTTAGTAATGGAGATGAATATACACAACACTCTCAATTAATTTTTTTTAGGCCTATGCATGTTCATTGCCACTGCTTCTGTTGTATGAATGGAAAAACAAATTATTCACTCACATATAAAAAGTAACACAAATAATGGTTCTATTTAAGTTCTTTACAGTCTGACGCATTCTGACTCTGGCTCGGTCTCTGACGGATGTGGTTGTTCAATATAGAACATCTCCTTATTGACGGGGGGAGGTGTGCCAGGAGGGCTCCCCACGCCAGAGTCTGGGCTTGGGTCTGGAATGGGCAGGTGTCCAGATGTGTACTTCTTCTCTGTCTGGTTTAGAGGAGGAGCCTTGCGTTTGATTCCTGTGCCATGATGTTGTGCATTCCCGTGGCCGTCCCCCCTTGGCTTGAAGCGTTTGAGCTTGACCGTGTCTTTGGCTTCGCGGGTGCAGGGCAGTAAGACGGCCACATCCTTGCGGAACTTGGAGCTCAGGCCAAAATAGATGAGAGGGTTGTAGAAGCTGGCGGACTTGGCAAAGAGGCGGGTGAAGATACTGGTGAGACTGGGCACGTGGAAGCCCCAGGCAGACCATATGGAGACCACAGCATACGGCGACCATGCCAGGATAAAGGCAGTGCAGATCACTATGGACACCTGAAGGGAAAGGGAGTAGAATTCAGTAAATGGGTCCTGGGCCACTTTTGCGTGCCATCATCCAGCCAATCCAGTAGGCCACTGGTTCTCAACGATAGGTCAGGAGACCACCTCTGACAGACTAGTGTACAATGGGGTATCTGTGGAACCCTAATCTACTCTAAAATCTGCCATGGTCCATTTGGACCCCTGGTGGTCGCCTGTACCGACGTTGAGAACCAGTGCATTAGTAGGCTACTCACTATTGTGACATCTCTCTCAATTTTTCTCTGCCTGTCCGTCAGGTCGCCCTCTGAAGACAAGGCGTTACCCCTCTTCACTGTGTTGATGATGGATATGTAACAGAAGAGCATGACTAGCACAGGGATGAAGAAACAGCTGATCAGGATGGAGATAATGTAGGACTTGTAGATGGTGGAATAGCTGGCTTTAGCCCAGTCAATTTCACATGTTCCATAGCCACGATCTAAAGAGAAAACACACACAAAGGGCATGGAGGTATACACACCAATTTACTGTTAGATCGTAACGATTTTTCTTAAAGGGAGTTTGTAGTAAAATACTGTACACTTTCAGGGATACCAATTCTATACAAAATACAAATACTACAAAGATCATTTATAGTGTTCCAGTTCCAATTTTGTCTGCTATTGTTATTTGTTTCATCAGTTCCACTTGTTTATCTTGCATCCTGTATTAGTTCTCTCTCCTGATTGGATAACATTGGTATCCTGACCTGAAAATCTATTTTTGAGTGGTGTAAACCACTCCTACAACTGGCTTTGTTAGTCTGTGCAGAAAAAATGAGCATGGTTGCTATGTTCACCCTGTTCACCCGGGTGTGATTTCATTACGTCAGACATGATTTCATTACGTCAGACAGGCTATATAAGACCTTACACCACTCAGTTCACACGGGTGTGATTTTTTGTTGAATAAGAGCTGAATAAGAGATGGGGAGGACCCCTATTTACTAAACAAACACTCCTATTGCTATTGGAATTTAGAGCTATTTAACGCTTATGTTTAAAAAAAAGATCACCTTTTAATGTCATTTTACATAAGTAAACTAAACTGAACTGAGCTGAGCAGAAGTTGAGGGAAAACTGGTTGAATGGGTGGTTTTCCTACCTGTGTAACTGCCCCAGCCCACCAGGGGTGCCACTGACCAGAACACAGCTCCTAGCCAAATCAACACCAGGCAGATGACAATGGTAGTATTGGTGATGAGGTGAGCTAGCAAACAAAACAACAAATGTTTTAAATGATCACATTTGATTTGAATGTATCCAACGCAGTTGATATGAAAGGCTATCTATTCTCCATTGCCCAACCATTCTGGCACGTGTATAGGACAAAGTATTAGTATTTGACAAAAAATACTTTATAAAGAAAGAAGACATATTATTAACCTCAAGTATAAATTAGCCATCATTTCTCACTAAATTAGCCATCATTTCTCACTATCTATACTAGTCAGTATAGATAATCAGTTCAAAAACGAAAATAACCCCCCCCCCCCCCCCCCCCCCCCCCCCCGAAACAACTATGAAATCAATCAGAAAATATGAAAAACATTAAAACAGTTCTCTCAAAAGCATCAATAAAAGGTAGTCCTTCCAGCAAATTCAGTGCTTAAGAAAGTGAATTGCATGGATGGGAGGTGCCCTACCTCTGTTGGGATGACATCCTTTGATGTATCTGGTGACACTGATGATGGTCAATGTGTTAATGCTGCTCAGGCCAAATACCAAGGTGAAGAAACCATCCACCTGGTAAGGACAGCAACAAGTACAGTCACATTACAATACACTATCAATCTGATTAAGTAAGTAAGTAAGTAGCCTTGCCGAGCCATGAGGCCCATAGGGCAGGAGCCTATCTCCTGTTTCTGTAGCGTGAGGCAGCTTGATGTACAAGTACACCCCCTGGACATGACGCTAGTATGTCGCAGGGACTTACCCCCAATCCAACCCTTGATGCCGAGTGTCAAGCAGGGAGGCACTGGGTCCCATTTTTTAGAGTCTTTGGTATGACCCGGCCGGGGATTGAATCCCGACCTCCCAGTCTCAGGGCAGACACTCTAACCACAAGGCCAATCTGATTAACATTAACAGTAAATGTAAATCTGCAAAGGGAAAAAAACTGTGATAACTTGTATTCGTTTATGCATTTACAGTGACTTTAAAAGGTTTCTTTCAAGACCAGAGTAATAATTGTTCAAATCACACTGTCTAAATTGAAATAAATCACAGAATTAGTTTTAACCCTTGCCCTGTCCACAAGATCCTATGCCCCATATAATATGTGTGCAAGTACAGTATGTGAAGAAGAAGGAAATGTCCGCACACGATATACTGTTCTCCCTTTTTTATTTTAACCAACAAGCCAGTGTAGGTCTTCATCAGGTTCTGATGAAGCCCTACACTGGCCCTTAACCAACATTCAAGATTGTTGGTTAAAATAAAAAAGACAGGAGAGCAGTATAACGTGCAGAAATGTCCTTCTTCTTCACTTGATTATTTTTTGGATCCAGTGTTTAAGGAACTGTGAGGATCCTATACCTTTTTTCAAGTATGTACTATATTTACTCTACAAGTCCATGTCAATATGCCTCTGTCATTAACACGAACGCCTTTATGTTAGCTGCAGATGCTCTGGAAGATAATTCTGATTGCAATAAGTCATTACATAGACGAAATGGTCAACATGGTTGACAGTATCTACTGTAACAGTGAAGTCAAGCTTCCTGATGACCAAGGAGCTTATGTTAAGTCATGTGGTTGATCCTATTACATGGAGTTTATCTGTCTACACACCCACAGTTTTCATTCACACCTTTATCTAATGATCTTTGTCAAACAATATACTGGTAAGTTCAACTATAAGATCTGTTTGGGACTAGTGTTTTATAAATGTTGTATGAATAAGACTTGACACATCAATCAATCAATCAATCAATCAATCAATCAATCAATCAATCAATCAATCAATCAATCAACCAATCAACCAACCAACCAGATTACATCTATCTATCTATCTATCTATCTATCTATCTATCTATCTATCTATCTATCTATCTATCTATCTATCTGGGTGACAGAGGGTGACAAAACAGGGTCCATTTAAGGCTCATTTCAAAAATAGCTAAAATAACCTATCTACAAGCCCACAACACATTGCAATGCATTGTGAGCTTGTAGATCTGCTATTTTTGCTATTTTTGAAAAGAATATACACCTGTAATAAAATGCCCAAAATAGGGGAGCCAGTTTTAAAGTGATTCCTGAATGTATGGTTGCAGAATGTAAACAAGTGTCTGTGTGAAATTAAAGGGGGTGGCAATTACCATCTCCTGGAATCCCAAATGATGCCCCTGATCAATACATTAATATACAAATTAAATGAATGTTGACGTAATTACGCCTACAGACAGAGATATGTCACTGGAACTCTAATCTCTGGTTGTCTCATAAAAATAATAAACAGCCTGATTTAACACTGTTTGTGCTGCCATTTGGGTGTATGGAAAAAAAAGAAATGCCATTTTGGCAGAAATATAGAATCTATATCATTATTATTTTGTGTTTTCAAATAATTAAAGCAGACTTACAATGGGTGTTGCAATGGGTCTGGTCCACAAGATTCGATACACCACCAAGATACCCATGTACCTGTCTAAATACTTCCTCAATGTCAACGAAGTCCACACCCACAACACCAGAGGGAGTTCAACAAACCATGTGCAACCCAGATTCGGCACAAACAAGGGACTAAATTATTTTCGCTCCTATGCCACCAAAATGTAGAACGTCCTACCAACAGTCATTAAGACATGCAAATCCCTTGACTCCTTCAAAACCGCTCTCAAAGGGCACCTACGGACGGCTGCAATTTGAAACTGGCCCCCTGTAAAATCCAAATTCCCCACCCACCCCTTTTTCCCCTCACTGTATATGTTTTTTTTTCCTTTTTTACCTCACTCTGATGATTATTTCCTGTTTTTGGCTATATAGAAGTGTATATTTGTAGATTTTGTACGTCTCTAAATGTTATGATGAATTGAACATGGTGGACCCTATTGTAAACAAGTGTAATGCTTTATGGTGTCGTCCACAGTTAACAGTTTTGTATTGAGTTGTGCTTGAAATGTACTGTAATTCTCCAATCTGTTAATACATACTTAAATCAATCAAACAAGCTCACAATCTTCCCAATGAATACAGGTGTGCCTTGAGATTTGACTTTCCCTTTCGTGTACCTTGGGCACAACATGTTTGAAAAGCACAGTAGTAGAGCGTATGGGAGCATCCTGCAAATCGTTCAGCCCTGTGACTCCATACAGTGTTCCTATACCTGGCACGTCCAAATGGAGGAGATCAGAAATCCGTTGTCCTTAAAGAGGTTGAAGATCTCGATGATTCCACGGGAGTAGCCGAACACAGAGATGCTAGCATCAGAGATGGCCAGGTTAAAGGTCAGATAGTCAGTGGGCTGCAGGGTCGATCGCTGCTTGATCAGAACAAAGAGTACAATACTGTTGCCGAACCATGACAGCCATCCTGATGAGGAAACACAAGTAACAGGGGCATGAGCTTGTAGATCTGCTATTTTAATACTTGTATTTTTCTTTTACTCAAACTTTTGGATTCTTACATTTTATTATTATTATTATTATCTATGAGATACTTTTGAAAAATATTTTTTTATTGATGAAAAGGTGTTATTTGTTTGGGAGGGAATTTTCAATTAATGATAATTAAAAACAAAATGTAGGAAATAAAAAATAAATGGATATTTAATCACGACCCATAAATATAGTTCCGTAACGTAACCCACACATGAGTCCTGACCCATTGTTTGGGAAACAGTGAGGCCCTTATTTATCAATGCAAAATTGGGTGTACACCGCGTTGATAAATAAGGGCCTGAGAGTTGAGAGTTTAACACTCATTAGAACATGTTCAACTAGAGAGGGTGGAGATATGGCTAATCCCCCACATATTATGTTAACACTTAAACCCTAGTTTATAGCCTACTTTGGCCATTCAACAATATCCAATCTACAAGCTCTCAACATGTGTTTTTTATTTCTTTCTTTTTTCCCCTTTTTGCTATGTCACGCCTTGTGAGATTGTAGGAATAAAATAAAAAATATATGTTTGCCTATATATAGTCTTGACATGCCCAAAATATGGACAGCAGGGTTAATGTAGTTACAAAACACGCAAAAACGTGGTATCCAAGATTAGTCAACTGGGCACATTGAAAAATACAATTTGTTATATAGAGTAATAAGCTTTTATTACAACACCATGATCAGCATGCTCTCATTTTGTCATGTTATTCATTTAAACCCAGTCTTTCTGTGTGTGCTTTTTAACTGCACAGTGGAGAAAGACAGGAAGCAGAAGTGATTGGTGATGACTTGCAAAATAGGTTTTAATCCAGATTTGAACCCAGCCCCTGTATTACCCCCTAGGAGGTTATGTTTTCACCCCTGTCTGTTTCTGTCTGTGGCCAACATATTTTATCTAAAAAAGTAGCCTAATGGCCATGACATGCTCCCAAGAGTGCAGGGCCTTGGTGGTGGTCTGTACTCTACTGACTGAGTGCATTCTTGTTTGGATATAGAATGTCATTGTACGCAACATCCATTGAACTTTATAACTCAAATTAAACAAGGCCAAATGGGTCATTATTTAGTTTATATTTATTAAATAGGCCTTCTCACATAGCAGTTTTCAAAAAACATATAAGCTAGTATGTGAGCACTGTGAGAACCAGCCAAATAAGTGAGCACAAGGGGATACATTTAAAAGCATAACTCTCCATTTAAAAGTGAGGCAGTATAGGCCAGCAGGCAAATCATGTCATGAATGAAGATCTCTGAAGTGAATCCAATCCTTGAGGTAAGCTTGGAGGAGATTTGTCCTGCACCACTAATAGAATCAAATCCCACTAAACCACCACCACCACAACACTGTAAGAACTAGTTACAAGACATGTATACAGGGTCAGTAATATAATATATTACTGTCGTCCATTAACAAGTGGGCTAATAACTTTCAATGCATTCATGTGTCTGCAACCACAAGGCTCATCTGTGTGACTTTATACTGTATATACAACCTGGAAATTATGGCAACATAGTGTGAAATTGTGAATTAATGAATTAATGAATGAATTAATTAATGAACGAATGAACGAAGGAACGAAGGAACGAAGGAATGAACGAAGGAATGAACGAAACAACTTTTATCAACAATTCACCAGTCAAAAGCACGTGGTTACGGATCTAAAAAGTGCGAAGAATACGTAGGCTAATTTATACCCACCTAACACCAACAGATAAACTCCTATGATTGTTTCTCCTTGTTCGGACAGAGGTGGATCCCTGCTGAAATCCCTTGTTAAACTGTTATTCCGCCACTGTGAGTTGACAGATTCGAAGGGACCTGTGAATGACATATCGTGGTATAGACCTCACAACCCGCCCGACATCTGAGCTCTGGGGCGTCGTTCCGCCAAGAAGACGTCCAGAAGCCACACCGAGTCTTACCGTCCAAGTTTCTTCACGGTAAATGCCGTCTACAGTGCTGTCAGTGGGGTGTCAGTCCGACTCCGAGGCGTGAGTGACGCGACCACTCTAATCCAACTACACAGCTGGTGATAGGCTGTATTATAGGCTAGCACTGCAGAAAGGTCAAGTACACGTGCTGGCACAATAGTAGATAGCCTACAATAGTAGTAATCGGCTACAAAAGAAAAAAAACACAACTAACCAACTCTGACTATTTGTAAACTAAAGTCTGAACGATAAACCTACCACCTGCGTGCTTTCAGCACCATGGACAGAGTACTCTTTTATCGGAGTGGGCCATACTCTGTTCAGCGTAGGCCTACTGACTGTTTTTGCGATAAACACGAAAAGATGACATTTTATTTTAATGGTTGATTACTTCATTTATATTGAAAGATATTGTCTGGAACGCTGCGTGGTGAATACAGAAAGTATTGAACCATCCCGAAAGGTCATAGAACTTCATGGTAGAACCTCGGCCACTATGTCCATTGCGCCTCAGGGTTTCCTCCGGGTACCGTCTCTATTCATATATACTCTAAGGGTAGAACACGTTACACAACTGCATGGTCTGATTGCAGGCCTATCTGTAAATGGTAGGTGACTATACCTCTAAGTTGATTACATCGAAACTTCATCAGTAGCCTAAGTTGATTAATGGCTGAAAAGTAGTACCCTACTACTATTTATTTTAGATTATTAAAAGCTTCAAGTCATTCATATAAGCCTACATTTAAATGACTCGTGAGTCATGACTCATGTAATGAGTAGCCTAAGGGATTGTGAGTTGCTATATAAATGCGTCACTGAACCTTGCATGTCTTGACCCCCCCCGAATTTGACCTTGACATACTTAAAGGGGAATAGCACTCATTTTCGACATTTTACTGTGTCATAAATATATTTACATCTGTAGCCTATATTGTGATTGTGCTATCATGCCTTGACTTAATTATACTTATATATTATTGTAGAAATTGTTGTTGTTGTTGTTGTAAAGTTCTGAAAATAGACTACTTCAATATCCAATAGGAACTATGTCACCATTAGTTCAGTAAAGTATATAAAAGAGCTCAAAGGCTACATATTCAGTCAGACAACTCACCCCGAAAGTGAAGACAACTCACCCCGAAAGTGGCCGAAAGTGAAGACATCTCACCCCCGAAAGTGAAGACATCTCACCCCTGGTGAGTTGTCCGGACGTTCGGGGTGAGTTGTCCTGACAACTCACCAAAAGTGGCAAAAGGGGTGAGTTGTCTTGTTACCATATTATCACCAATACGATCACACAATACCAGGGGAAATGATCACACCAATACCAGAATCGACTTTATTGTCATACCACAGGTTTGCAGGTGTAAAACAGTGATTTAGTTTCTGTGCAAATTCAACCTTTTTTTGTTATTTCCATAAAAAAGAAAGGGAAGAAGAAGGGCGGGCCGCGGGCGTATGGGAAGACAGATCAAAGAAACAAACAAATTATCTACATATTTACACATACCATAGGCTCCTTAACAAACACAAACCCCCAATACCTGATTCACCTCAACTGGACCTGCTTGCCAGTGCCCCCGGCGCGCACGCACGCACGCACGCACGCACACACGCACACACGCACACACGCACACACGCACACACACACACACACACACACACACACACACACACACACACACACACACACACACACACACACACACACACACACACACACACACACACACACACACACACACACACACACACACACACAGGCAGATGAACTGGACTGAGCGCTGATAATGGACATGTGTGCACGCACGCGCGCACACACACATTATGAGTGTTTCATGGTGTGGAGAGAGACTTTGCTTTCTTTTAAATAGCTTTAAAAATTTAGAATTATTTTACTAGTAGGCCTACTTTGCTGGGTGTTTTATTGTATTTGTATAATTATTTATTGTCCTATATGTATTGTCCTGAATAGGCCTATGCATTGACCTGAGCAAAACAATTTTCCCTTGTGGATAATAAAGACATCTAATTTAATCTAATCTAATACCCGGGTAAGACATATATAGGATATACCGATTGCTATTGCTTGATTTATTGATTGAAATATTTATTAACAGTTTGCAGAATTACAGTACATTTCAAGCACAATCTCAATACAAAAGACTGTTAACTGTGAGTGGACGACCCAATTAAGCATTACACTTGTTTACAAGAGGGTCCACCATGTTCAATTCATCAAAACATTTAGAGACGTACAAATAGACACTTCTATATAGTCAAAGAACAGAACAGGAATTCATCATAAAGGAGGTAAAAAGGGAAAAGAAACATACAGTGAGGGGAAGGGGGGGCGGTGGCTGGGGATTCAGATTTTACGGGGGCCAGTTTCGAATTGCAGCCGTCCGTAGGTGTCCTTTTTGAGAGCGGTTTTGAAGGAGTCAAGGGATTCGCATGTCTTAATGACTGTTGGTAGGGCGTTCCACATTTTGGTGGCATAGGAGCGAAAATAATTTAGTCCCTTGTTTGTGCCGAATCTGGGTTGTACATGGTTCGTTGCACTCCCTCTGGTGTATCTAGACAGGTATACATGGGTATCTTGGTGGTGTATCGAATCTTGTCACCCCACTGTACTCTGTCGTCGACCCTAAGCCATTCCAGCCTGTCAAAGTGGGCAGGGGTGAGGTGGGTTCGGGGGGTGAGGCCAAGTAGGAGCCTGACCAGTTTGTTTTGGGAAGTCTGGAGCCTAGTTTTAAGGGCCTTTGAGGTGCTGTAGTACTGTACCAGGAGGTGCATGCATAGTCAAAGAAACCTTGAACGAGGGCTCCTGTTAAGGTCTTAAAGGTGTTTTTGTTGACCAGTGAGGAGATCCTGTAAAGGAATCTTGTTCTTTGGTTGACTTTTTTGATTACGTTGGTGGCCATTTTATCACCGGAAAGATTAGCCTCCAGGATGAAACCAAGGTAGGTAATTTCATCTTTACGTGTGATAACATTGTCACCCACTCTAACCAAGAAGCCATTTACCTTGCTGAGATTACTATTAGATCCAAAGAGAATGGATTCAGTTTTTCCCAGGTGTAAAGATAGTTTGTTATCAGCGAGCCAGGTGCAGATTCTACCGATTTCAGAGCTGAGGGCCTTTTCAACCTACAGTTTGTTCCTGTCCGAGTCATCTGCGAACAGGAACAAGTTGCAGTCACAAGCTGAAGTCATGTCGTTTACATATATTAGGAACAGTAAAGGCCCTATAGTATGCTTCCTTGTGGAACGCCACAGCTCACTGGGAGGGGGGGGGGGCAGTGTTCCGTTCACCTCCACTGTTCTCTCCCCTCCAGGTAGGATTGCATCCAGCTCACTGATGTGCTATCGAAACCAATTGCTTTTAGCTTGTTAACCAGTATGGAGTGGTTCACGGTGTCAAAAGCCTTTTGGAGGTCCATCATGACCATGCCGCAGTATTTGCCAGCATCCACTTCATGTTTGATGTGGTCGCTCAAATAGAGAAGGCGTGTCAGTGGAGCATGTGCATGTGCTATGGATGTTAGTTAAGGTTGCGGAGAAAAACACAACAACAAAAGTCAGCGCATTGTACATGGATGAGATTTCATTTAGGTGCAAAGAGTCAGCGTGTATCAACGGTGTGGATCCACCAGGTATTGCTTGCAAATGACGGAGGTGAAGTGTGTCCAGCAGGGTCAGAGGTTTGATTGTCTGTCAGGGGCGTGCTGGATATAGGCCCCAGATATCTCTCTCTCTCTCAGCACACACACACACACACACACACACACACACACACACACACACACACACACACACACACACACACACACACACACACACACACACACACACACACACACACACACACACACACACACACACACACACACACACACACACACACACACACACACACACACACACACACACACACACACACTAATTGAATGACTTGATTGAATTGGTGTTGAAAAAGATGCCAGTTTTCAGCCCCCAATTGCAGAAGAGGCTGTGCATGGGGAAACTATATTGCTTATTTGTAATTTCACTTCAGACACATAACACCTCTGCTATACTCCTTGCCAGTACACGCACGACTGGCCAGTTACTGTTCGAACACCATATCAAGCTGATGCTTGTATTTTTGTTTAACTCTATATTTTTTAATTTCTAAAATTATTATTATCAACGGCCTTCGTCAGCGTTGTAAAACAAATATCAGTATGAGTAGGACACCTACTGGTTGACAAGCAGTATTGCCTCAAGGCAATAAGCACAATAGGCCTACTGTAGTACTGGTCAAGTGTTGATTTTCTTCTTATTTGAGAAGTACATGTTTAGTCTCCTACACCTGGGCTTGAATCTTGGGTAGAATATAGGCCTACAACTAAATGGATTGAAAATAATTCATACAATGAATGAACTTTGAAGTATCAACCGGTAGTCACTCCAACAGACATAAATGGTCAAGTTTGTGATGAGACGTTAGTACTAATGTAGAATAAATGAGGCTGAATCATTTCAAAACCAAAATATGTGCTTAATAAGACGAACGTCTACTAGGTTGTGATTGGCTAATTTAACCAACAATAGCAGTTAGCAGTTAGCCTCACGGACACTGTAGGACAAATTGAAACCCTGTATCATTTATGTTTTTAGAAACATACAACACACCCATGTTGTGATTTGACTACCAGTGAAGCACTGTAGGTTGTCTCACTTTGTGTCCCAACTTATAATACAGTGATAAAATGGTTCAATATAAGTTTATCTTTTATAAACAATATACTATTATCTGCCAGTATACAACCCTTCAAAATGACTTCCCCCAAAAAATGACCCCCCCCCCCCCCCCCCCCCCCTGTATATAGCCTAGAAACGAAACAAACCCCAGCAGACTCAGACTGACAAGCTATCAATAGAAAACTGTTTATTCAACTGGCATACTTGCAAATAAGAGTCTCCTTATTCATGTCATTTTTTGCATCGTTTCCTTCAAAATTAGGAAATGTGTTCTACAGACAGCAGATTCATTCCAACTGCTTTCAAAGCAGTGAGGTTTCTTTCCTAAATGAAACATCCACCATTTGTATCCTCCCCCCCAAAAAAACAAAAAACAAACAAAAAACAAAACAAAAACCTTTAGCTTATAAATCGTAAGTTACGTATGTAACTATGGTTCTATGAGTCCCGAATGACCGCCAGAGGCGGTGCTTAAGCACTGAATACGTCCCTTCGCGCATGCGCCGTCGAGTATTTTATACCAACAATGTCAATTTTGACCCCATGATGACCCGGAGTCGTCTATATCTTCCGGCAGTCTACAGGGGTTCAGTCCCTACAGAATCTTCTCGCGAGACCACGAGGATTCTGAGTGACAAGAGTGCTCTGGCGGTCATTCGGGACTCATAGAACCATAGTTACATACGTAACTTACGTTCTATTTCGTCCCTGCTGACCGCCAGAGGCGGTGCTTAAGCACTGAATGACTTATACCAGCAAAGTCACGAGGAATCCTGATCCCAAGCCATAAGGAGTAGAATCGGAGGACTCTCGTAAGAGGACCACGTCCAGCGGGTGGGAAGTGGCAGCACTCACCCAGTGGAACATAGAAAACTCGCTGTGATGCCCATGAGGCAGCGGCAGATATATTCCAGGGGTACTTCCCTCGGGGCAGCCCATGATGTGGGGACGCTCCCGTTAGAGTGGCACCTCACGCCAAATGGTAGGGTACGGTTACTCGCCCCATAAGCGTGGTTAATGGCATCCACAATAGTGTGGGGCGGGCGCTGTCTGGAGAGAGCGCCACCTTTGAAAGGGCCATCGTCACAACAGAACCGCCATTCTGACCGCCGAATGCATGCGGCAGGTCTAACAAGCGGCTCTCAGGGCCCACATTGGGCGCAATAGTTCCCGCTTGTCAATCCACTCTCCTGGTGGAGGGCAAGACTGTGCTAGCCGTATAGGCTGGTTGAGGTGTGTATGTGACAGCACCCTCGGGAGGAACACTGTGTTCGGCCACAGAGACACTCAGGCCGTCTGAGCTTTGCTCCAGACGCAAGTCACTGACAAACGGGGCTTGCCCCCACTGTGGCTGTGCGATATTGATTCTAGCATATCGACATGATATCTCCCCTACTTATGCTTTTAGAGTAGGAGATCGGCCCTCGTCTAGGAGGGACTGCGGAACTCCAGAAAGGTAGGCAGAGCAGCGCACTAGGTCTTTGCTCTGACCCTCACGTCAGTTGGAAATAGATTCCATCGGTTATCGTACCGTAGTCTGATGGATGTCATGGCACCTTTGAATTCAGGGTGGCATGCCTGGCTGGTTACACACAGCTGCTCGGCAGCGGTTCAGGGCTGCCAGCGGTCAAACACACAGTTGGGGGCGTCGAGCATTTGAATGCCATATCCGACCGCCTCCCAGTTGAGGAGACCTCTGTCGAGGAGACGCCATGGCGTCCTCCGACTGGGTCTGTTCAGCAGAGGAAACCAAGTACTTCTTGGCTGGAGGGGGGCAACCAGAAGTATGGTGTGACCCTCCTAAAGAACTCTCTGAAGCGCTGGTCGTATCAGAGAGGCAGTGGCAAGGCATATGCAGTGCCTCTGGCCAGTGCGCATTTAGAAGGATAGTGCCCTGTGGGCGGTGGGCTACTTAGGGCCATGTGTGTCGGAACGATGCAGGTCGTTCTGTTCATACTGGCTATGTGGCATGAAGGCCTGCGGGCTGACAGCCATTTGTGGCGTTCAGGTTCTATGAAACCATCGGACCATTGCGTCCTGGCCCGGAGGGCTGGATGTCTCCGTTAGGGAGAACCAGAGAGGTTAGTGAGTCAGCGACTCTAGGGTGAGGAGGTCCACCTCCGAGGTCCACCTCCGCTCTGCCATGATACACGGTCGAGGTGTTGCCCGAACGTATGAGAATGTGCTTGCCTCTCAGGTACGGCAGGAAGTGCTGTAGAGCAGAGCATGAACTTCATAACCCTGTTGGGTCCCATCAGTTCAAGACATGTCGACAACAGTCTGTCTTGCGTCACGAGGAAGTATGTAGATCGGACTTCCCTTGGTGTGACTGAGGATCTACGGCCTCTGTTGCGCCCTTGGGCAGGAGGACACATCACTCCTGGTCTGATACTAGGGCTCTCGTCATGTTGCTGATAACGGCCATTTTGACCCCGCCGGATATGGGGGGCTGGCGTCAGAGGGCACTGCACAGCCCGGAGAGTCACAGGCAGGTCCCTGCGTGGGACGCCAAGGAACACACTGGCCTAGTGTGGACCGGCGGTGATACGCGAGCTCAGAGGACAGTGATTTCATCTCTGTTGGAGCTCGTTGGGAGGCGTGATGTGTCATAGGCCTGCATGCTGCAGCCTGGCTTCCCCACCTGGATGGTTCGCTCCAGCGATTCTTGCACAGCTGAACCACCTAGTGCTCCTGGCTCCTCAGGGAGACTACGGAGAGTTGGCCTAGGCTCCTCAGTCAGGCTTGACTGTGAAAGCCCGACTTGGCGGGTGGCACCGGTTCCTCTGGACGGGCCAGTGCACACCAGTCACACCAGCTAGCCCAGGGCGCGGACGCTACTGGTTGCTAGGTGTTGGCCATATGCTGAAGGAAGGGAGCGTGTACGCTGCCTGTACCAGCAGAGGCTTTAATCTAGATCGGCATAGTGCACACCGGTGCACACCAGTCCCAACTAGCCCAGGGCGCGGACGCTACTGGTTGCTAGGTGTTGGCCATATGCTGAAGGAAGAGAGGCTCCTCAGTCAGGCTTGACTGTGAAAGCCCGACTTGGCGATGGGCTAGAGCTAGGATGGACATCAGCCGTCCTCTCTCTGAGGACATGACACCAAATGCCTCCAGTGACGGTGAGGGCTGATCCGCGTCTGAAGAAGGCGCTTGGAGGATCCGACTGCCTACTGTGGTATGACTAACAATTAGCGTTCCACGGCTATGCGCATGAAGGTGCGCATGGAGCCATCTCGGCCAGTGGGTCCTGAGCTGAGAAGTGGGAGGCTGGCTCTGATGCCTGGGGGGCAACGTCTTCTGCATCTTCCTCATAGTCATGGAAGTGCATAGCTTAAGCTGTCGGGGAGAGTACATCGTCCTCGAGTCAGCTGTGGCATCGGAGGGGGAGGCACTCGAACCCTCCGAGGTGCCTAGGTGTTATGTTAGGTGAGCATGGACCTCATGTGGGCCAGCTCCGCAGATAGCTGAGTCCTCTCAGATCTGCTGTGGCCGGCGGTCAGACCTTTTCCTCCTGGCACACGGGGCAGGACCAAGGTCGGCTCACGGCTGAAGGGGAGCTTCACACGAGGTACAAAAGTGGGAGCTCTCCCTTGTGGTGGCACCGGTTCCTCTGGACGGGCCAGTGCACACCAGTCACACCAGCTAGCCCAGGGCGCGGACGCTACTGGTTGCTAGGTGTTGGCCATATGCTGAAGGAAGGGAGCGTGTACGCTGCCTGTACCAGCAGAGGCTTTAATCTAGATCGGCATAGTGCACGCCGGTGCACACCAGTCCCAACTAGCCCAGGGCGCGGACGCTACTGGTTGCTAGGTGTTGGCCGTATGCTGAAGGAAGAGAGCGTGTACGCTGCCTGTACCAGCAGAGGCTTTAATTTAGATCGGCATAGTGCACACCAGTCCCAACTAGCCCAGGGCGCGGACGCTACTGGTTGCTAGGTGTTGGCCATATGCTGGAGGGAGTGCGTACGCCGTCTGTACCAGCAGAGGCTTTCGAGGTACAAAAGTGGGAGCTCTCCGTTGTGGTGGCACCGGTTCCTCTGGACCGGCCGGTGCACACCAGTCCCAACTAGCCCAGGGCGCGGACGCTACTGGTTGCTAGGTTTTGGCCATATGCTGGGGGGAGGAGGCGCGTACGCTACCTGTACCAGCAGAGGCTTTAACTTAGATCGGCATATAATGACTTAATCAAACAACTGAATGCTGCTATACCTGCCGCAGCATGTGAATATGCATTTACGTTTTATGCAAATGCTCATTGTAGCACTTTGAGATTTAACCAGATGTAAAGTGCGTCATAGGAACAGCGCACAAACGCTGCTGTTAGCTAGACTGTGCGACCTGCATGGTCGCGGTGGGGGAGGAGAGCTTGCACGCTACCTGTACCCCCAGCTGAGGCTTACTTATAATAAAGTAGCCTTCAGTCGAGGCTTGGACGCTGCTATGTAGCAGCTGTAGTGTTTCCTATGCGAACGTTTATCACAGCACTATGACGTTTATCCAAACTCCAAGTGCATTATTATTTATGTTTGCTAGTCCAGAGCGAAACAAAAGACACTTCCAATGCGCTAGTCAAGGCACTACTACGCATTCATGCTGGGAGGAGGGAGCACTAACGCTGCCTACACCAGCCCAAAGTTTGGTTAAATAAACCAACAAACAAGTTTTGGAGAAAGGGCTACAACCGATAGCTCCACCGATAGGGGCCGCCTGCTGAAGGAAGGGAGCGCGTACGCTGCCTGTATCAGCTGCAGCTAATAAACAGAACAAGCTATACACCAATAGCTGTTAATAAATGCTTGAGCTAACAAACGATTAGTAGCAAGTAACATCAAACTAGAGGCCGTATGCTGGAGGAGCGGAGCGCATACGCTGCCTGCCCTGTACCAGCTGGGCCAATAAACAGTAAGGCAAGCTATACACAGATAGCTGTTATAATAAATAGTATAATAAGCGCTTGGGCTACAACTACGGGTAGCAGCGCCAGTCAGAGACCCAATGCTGGAGACCAGCTGGGCTACTAACAACAAGACAAGCTATAGCCTACACGAATAGCTGTTAATAAACGCCTTTAGCTTTAAGCTACTGGTAGCAGCTGTGAGCTACGCTGGCAGCAGCGCCAGATGCCCTGTGCTGGGGACCAGCTGGGCTAATAGGACCTAGAGGTACCCAGGGGCACCTGTGGGGAAAAAACAAAGTTGTACCCACTGTATACACAAAAACTGTTAGAGCTTTGAGCTGAGTCCAGACATACTGGTAGCAGCATCAGTATCGAGGCCCACTGCTGGGGGCCAGCTGGGTTAATAACCAGACAAGCTATGTACACCAATAGCTGTTAATACTATTGAGCTACAAACTACTGGTAGCAACATCAATACCCTGGGATGACGCAGGTAGCTGCTCCTGTACCGGGCTAATAATAACAAGTTGTTATTGTTATTATTAACAACAACAACAAGAAGACAATCTATCCGCGGAGGCAGTTAAGCTTGAACGCTGCCAATATTATCGGCATTATGGCTTTGGCCAGCAAGGCTTGCCAAACAGAAAATGACACTTAGCCTTAACTAGCTTAACTTATCATAAGTTATATGCTGACTGCTGAGAGAATGGAGCGCCAACGCTTGCCATCAACAGCAGGGGCTAACCAAAGCTTGCAAGTAGCGTGTTTATCAAACGAAGGCAATATGACAGTGGCCATCCTTCGGCAAATCTTAGTCGCTTATAATAAGCGCTAGCGTTCACAGTCGAGCAAGCCTCGTATGCGGAGCAGGGAGGCGGCGCGAACGCAGCCTTTACTCACAAGAGGTTATGCCATGATACAATACATCATATAATTTGAACGTCTGTTAGCGTTCACCGTCAAACAAACCTCGTATGCGGAGCAGGGAGGTGGCGCAAACGCAGCCTTTACTCACAAGAGGTTATGCCATGATGCAATATATCATATAATTTGAACGTCTGTTTAGCGGGGATAGCACCGCTTTAGACGATAACGTACCTTTTGTCCAGGGAGGTTTTGTTCGCCTTCATTACCGGCGAGAGAGATTGGACGCTGCCGTCCACGCGAATCCAAATAAACTCCACTCATAGAGGAGTAAAAACAAAATCCATAGTCGCAGTTCCTGGAGGGCGAACAGCCGCTACTCCGACCGATTCGGTCACGGAACTACCAGCGACTCGGCAGACACCATAGGCTACATATTGCATTGCATAGCAACACATCGCAGCTCGGTGCAAACTTGGTTCTCACAGGCGAGCGAGAAGAAATTAGGGACTGAACCCCTGTAGACTGCCGGAAGATATAGACGACTCCGGGTCATCATGGGGTCAAAATTGACATTGTTGGTATAAAATACTCGACGGCGCATGCGCGAAGGGACGTATTCAGTGCTTAAGCACCGCCTCTGGCGGTCAGCAGGGACGAAATAGAACACTCCTGACATGAAGGTAAAGCATGTTATTTGTTGTTCATGAATTCAATTATAAAATAGTTCAGGAATCATTTAGGAATGAAACCAACATTTGGTCTGTAAATAATATGTAATGAACTGAACCATTGATACTTCCCACACTGCAGTGAGAATAGCATGCACAGAACATAAAGCAGTCCATGGACCATGTCATGGAAACAATCCATGGCACATTATAGTATGAAATCCACTGGGGACAATGCTACAGCCTTTTTCTGCAGCAGCAATATGCCACTTTGCGAGAATGGACGGGCTGGTTGTGCACATTCAGGCATTACATACTCTAACTGCGTAGAAAAGGCATTACAATATCTGTGCCAATGAGGTGAGTGTGATGCTGCTGTCGTGGAAAACACACACAAATGCATGCTTTTTTTAATGGACTATGTTTAGTTTAAAGTGTGTATCCGTCTCTTGGCTCATCAATGAGACAATGCACTCCTTGATTATCGACAAGCTTGCATTTTACATTGGTTCTTCCAACAACAATAAGACTATATGAGACATTAGTCTTGTCAGGCTTATATATAGCTATATCTACAGAACAAGCATTACATAAATAAACCAGCATTCATGGGCATCAGTTAACTATTACCCAGTATACAGTATATCCCAGCTAGGAGTTCTATATCAAAATCTACAGAGAAACAAAAAGTAGGGAGTATTTGTCCTATTTTCAGTACAACATTATAAAAGTCATGAACTCTTCTCTTTGTGATCTTACTACTCAGAAAAAATGCTAGTATATTATTCAGAAGAAAAACTGAAATGTCAGACATCACAGTCGCAGACTTGCAGTGACACATTATGAGCTATCAGAGAAAAAGGCAGTTAAGGGTTTAAAAATCATGGAACTTTGGTACAGTGCCAGTAGCCTAAAGGCTATGCCTGATTTATGCTTGCTTGCTTGTGTTTGCACACTGAAAATAGCCGATCTATAAGCTCACACCGCATTATGCTGTGGCAAAATATAACTCAGACTTTAGAGGATGCTGGTTCAAATCCCAACGATAGCAGACCTTGATTGGACAATAGGATTTAAGGTGTGAATTACTGTAGCACTAGCAACTGAATTAATTTGGACCAGGGTAGTTTCTGCCTTTACTGTAGAAATGTTCTACAATGGATACAATAGGAATCAGATAGGGAGCACCAATATACAGAAATGAATAGATAAGGCACAGTTCCCTACTAAAAACTACAAAACAAACTCTGTCTAGAAGTGATATCATCAGGGCTGGAGACTCACTTTTTATTCACAAGCCATACAGGCAAGTATACACCTCCTTTAGGATTTTACCAACCAACTACATTTATCAAACAGAATAAACAGTTGTGTGGTAACCTGGCAAAGTGACTGCTGGAGTAAACTTGATTAGCACCATAAAGTTGTCTGTTCCCATGCAATGTCATATAAATCCTTACTTTGTTCACCACAGGTTAGGTGTGTTTACTATTAGTGGTATGTGTATAACCAATTCTACACAGACTCCTCGCACTAATATTGTATTCCAATTACAGGAAAACAGTAGGGAATTTCAAAATTCAGTTTGGAGAAAAAAAGAAGAAAAAATGATGCAAATTTTTTAATATATATAAATACATGTGTGTGTGTGTGTGTAAAGAAAAAGTGTTTACTCGAGTCGTGACCCATGGAAATTGGTCCGTGACCCACAGGGTCCCGACCAACTGTTTGGGAAACAGTGGGTTAGAGGACCCTCAATGATTTTGGCCAAACTTTTGCAAAAGGCTGACTCCAGAAATAATGTGTAGCCTACTGATTTGTGAGACCAGCCTAGTCGGTTGAACAGAGCAAGGGGGAAATTACAACTGTTGTTTGAATTGTTTGGCATTAGCATTAGACAGCTTCACAGAGCAGAATCAGATTGTGCTAAAGCAATTAATTGGAATATTATTTTGGTATTTGATCATTGACCATGCACAGTTCTCTGTTAGTTCTTCAGGAATCTACATACAGTTCATCATGGACCTCTGTATGTTTCCTAAAACAAACAATGGAAAGCATTTTTATAATTGTTTTTTATTCTCTATTGTACCAAAAATGTATTAGAAATAACGGTGATGGGTCGCACACACAAAGAACTGCTTTAGTTTTTATTCTTGCATAGTGAATAATAGACAAATGTTTCAGCTATCCATAATCCAGCCTTCATCAGTGTGAAGGCTGGATAGCCGAAACGTTTGTCTATTATTCACTATGCAAGAATAAAAACTAAAGCTGTAATTGGTGTGTGCGACCCATCACCGTTATTTCTATTGCATGATTTGAACGGGTAACGCACCATGAGTCAGAGCGCGGTGGTCACAAAGAAAAGTGACCAAAAATGTATTGAAATGTGACCCATAGCCGCAATACGTACCAAACCGTGCGTTTTGTCATGCCGCTACACCACTAAATAGTGGTGCTTGGTTGAGTGTGTGTATGAGAGTATGGTTCTGTCATACAGCTGTCGTGTCGCCATAGTCTCTGTTCCAGCGAGCGTAAAGATCTAGAGTCTGTGGTCCAACACTTCTCTTGATCTTCTTCAGAGACTCCACAAAGTCACAGAAGCGGATGTTCCGCACCTGCAAACATCAAACGATTAACTGCATTTGCTGAACACCTGAAAATCTAAATGACAGCCATCATACATCATAGCATTCTGTTGTAATGATATAATGAACTGTCGTCAGTGTTACTAAAACAAATGTAACATCTATTACCAATTATCAATGCTATAAACTCACCTCACTAGCGGCCATGTTCCTGACTTGTTCTGGACGCAACTCTGTCAGAGTAGGAACAAAATATTAAAAACCATGGATGTGACATTCATAGCAATGCCCCAATCTAATTACACAGCTGCTAGGTAACTGATTCAACAAAACGCAGCTTCCCTCGGAAGGTCAAACAAGTAATCTGGCAATGGAGATGTTATTTTATGTTTTCTTCAATAATCTATATGTTTCGCCATCTGTTTTTTATCTTTGAATGTCAACATGAATGAAGTGATTACAATTTTGTACAACTAAGGAAATAGAGTTTTCATTACAATCCACTCTGCAAAGTAGTTTTGTTTAAGACAACAAAAAGGTTGAGAGGGAAGAAGGACAGAGAAGGTTCAAGGGGGTTTGATCCTAAAGGTTGAGAGGGAAGAAGGACAGAGAAGGTTCAAGGGGGTTTGATCCTAAAGGTTGAGAGGGAAGAAGGACAGAGAAGGTTCAAGGGGGTTTGATCCTAGGACAGAGAAGGTTCAAGGGGGTTTGATCCTAGGACAGAGAAGGTTCAAGGGGGTTTGATTCTAGGACAGAGAAGGTTCAAGGGGGTTTGATCCTAGGACAGAGAAGGTTCAAGGGGGTTTGATCCTAGGACAGAGAAGGTTCAAGGGGGTTTGATCCTAGGACAGTAGTTTGTTTTATGACTCGTACTGGAACTGAATAATACAATCAAGACCCTACAGATAAATTATGAGTCTTTCCACGATCAAAACTTACAAAAATCCATGAATGAGTCCATTGAAAACCATTGTAAAAAGAAGGCCACATAGGCCGCTGTGACCGTACCCTTAAGCCCCATTTCAAAAACAGTTTTTGTTTTCTTTTGTAGGAAAAGGTTAAACACTTTTACTGATGACCCATAAAAACAGGTCCCAAAAGGACTCCCTAATGTTTGTGAAACACTGATTCACTCAATGTAATGCAGATATCGATTCAAAGACACCAAGAGCTGCCAGCCAGCAAACTAGTGCTGTGGGAACCAACACACGGGCACCGGTCACGAGGACGTCCCACATTAACATATGTGGATGTACTCAAGAATGACGCAGGAGCGCAAAACACCAATGAGCTGGCTAGACGGAAAACCGTCTGAGGACGACCTAGACTAGAGAGTTCCTACTAGCGGAGTTGAAAAGGCATCTAACTATAAATGCACCAAGTCTGTGTGTGTGTGTGTGTGTGTGTGTGTGTGTGTGTGTGTGTGTGTGTGTGTGTGTGTGTACGTACGTCTGTACATGTGATAAATGATGTAAGGTCTCAAAGTGTTCCTCACCTCTGATGGGGCCCAGCGAAGCATCCTTTGCCAACGATGTCAGGTCACTGCCGGAGTAACCGTCTGTCATTCTGAGCCAAACATAAACACAACATGAGGATTTACTGTAGAATACACTGAATCTCCAATCTCCAATTTCAACCCAAACTGGTGTGCTACTATTATGTGAAAATAATTCATAATTTTCAAGATTTTGTTTTACATGAGAGCATATGACTTAATAATGATACTATACTACTAATAAAAAGAAAATGCAAGAGATACATGAACCAATCCTTTCTCATTGATAGAAATGGTAGATGATGCATTTATATAGAGCTTTCATCCACAGCGCTTTACATAGATTGTGCATTACATTCATTAATCATACATCCATCCATCCATCCATCCACCCACTGAGACACTGGCGCCCCAGGTGATAATATACAGAGTTCCCTGCCTGTCAAGTGCTTCGTCATCAGCATGACTAATTGAACAATCAGAATTAGGCCAAGGTAGTGTGATACCATCATGCAAAGTAGGCTACCAGTACCACCATGGTCATTTTATGAGTCACTTCCACTAATAGACTGCAGGTGTTATGTGAATGAGAATGTTAGTGAGTAATCTGCTATGAGTCACCTCAAGGCCTTGCTTACAATGTGTTTTTGAATACATGCCAATGTTCAACGATTCTGAAAACCCAGAAATTCACCCTGGAAGAACCAGAAGTAAACATCGGCCATAAATATTCTGCCAATCTACTACTACTTTCACTTTCATCAGAAAAACGCAGATAAATATTGTGCTTATATTATAATGAAAGTGGACGGCGATGAACCATTTAATTGATGGACCACAGCGGAAGTGAGTGTTGCCTACCGACCGGTAAGCTACTTCTCGGTAGATATTAGCGAGACTATTCTGAATCAATAAATAACTCAAAAAGACGCCAAAGACAGGCAGGGAGTGCCATTGGGAAATAGAATGTCAAAGACGTCATTGGCAGTTAATGAGTTTTAATCAAATATTACATTTTATCATCATCAACTTACTTGGCCAGTTGAGACAGTTCCTTCTGAGTGAGAGGGTTGCCATGTTTCCCTAAAAGGTTCTTCATCAGCTTAAAGCGGGTCTAGAAACAACAACACAAGCACAACACATTCAGGTCGATGGCAAACAGCAATAAACAGTAATACAATAAACAATAAAAAAACAATTCATAAGCTATCATACATTTTAGGCTGAATGCCTAACATACACATATGATAGAAACAACATTGTAGGATCATAATACATAAGTTCAAGCTTCAACATACCGCCTCAGTTGGTAAAGCCACATACACACGCTTAGCAAACCGCCTAGAGAGAAAGAGAGAGAGAGTGAGTAAGTGTATAAAGCTCTGGGTACTCAGGGCTGTTTGGTTTTGGACTACCATCTAGTGGTTGGCAACCAAAATGGAGCCATGCGGATCTGACCTGAGAACAGCCTCGTCCAGCTCCTGAGGTCTGTTGGTTGCTCCCATCACCAGCACCCGCTCGTCATTTCCTGACTGTACCTGTACTCGCGCGCACACACACACACACACAAACGCACGCACGCACGCACGCACGCACGCACGCACGCACGCACGCACGCACGCACGCACGCACGCACGCACACACGCACGCACGCACGCACGCACGCACGCACACACACACGCACACACCATACCATGGAAACAATAGTTAAACATGTACAGACCATTACATTTACCGTGATGCAGGATCTGATGTAACTGTCATGGCATTTCCTTATCTACCTAGCCAAATTATTTTGTTATAGGTTCCTACTTGTTCTGTTCAACTAGGAAGATAAGATAAGAGCCTGGCTCGGTTGCTAGAACAAAGAAATGTGGGTGAGATGAAGTGCATTTGAATAAACAGACGAGCAGACAGAAAACAGAAAACATTTTACCCCATCAAACTCGATCAGGAACTCAGTCTTCAGTCGTCTGCTAGCATCATGCTCGCCCTCTCTCCTCTCACATAGAAGACTGTCGATTTCATCTGTGTGGAATGTGAATGGATTCAGTTAAATAGTATCACGTAGCCAGACGACCATTTCTGCCAGGGGATGTCAGGGGAAATCTAAATTCAATGATTGGGCTTGACCGGCAGATTATAATACAAACCTACACCCAATGCTTTAATCCTGAAACCATATGAAGGAACGCCCCTACCAGTTTTAGCCGTTACCAGTATCAGTGGGCAGAGATCTCGGATCGTCTGGTTACGTGAGACTATGCAAAACTTAATATCAGTCACTAGTGTTATTGCAGCTGTCAGACCATACTCGTATTTCTGCAAAACATATGTTCTTCTAAAATTTAGAAGAACATATTTTTTTACCATTTAGAATCTAAATGGTAAATGGTGCATTTAATAGCGCCTTTATCCAAGGCGCTTTACAGAGACTGTGCATTACATTCACCCATTCACACACACATTCACACACCGATACCAGAGGAAACCATGCAAGGCACCAACCTGCACATCGGGAGAAATAAGGGGTTCAGAGTTTAGAGTATATATGAATAGAGACGGCACCCGGAGGAAACCCTGAGGAGAAATGGACATAGTGGCCGAATTTGGTATTGCAGCGCTGGCCCAAAACACATGAATGCGCTGGTCCATTGACTATCATTGTGCACGTTCATGATGACACGTGAACGCTGTTTCATACGTGAACACCGCTGTTTCATACAAGAACGCGTGCAATGATAGTCAATGGCCAGCGCGTTCATGTTATTGGGGCAAATCCATCCCAGAATGCACTCTGTTCCTACCCAGAAGGAGGAGTGAAATCGCCTCATGCGCTTTTGAGCAACTTAATGCAAGTGGATGGGAGGAGAAATCCAGTGACGTCTCTATTCATATATATGCTAAGGTTCAGAGTCTTGCTCAAGGACACTTCAACACCAACTCTGGGGGAGCCCGGGTTCGAACTGGGAACCATCCGGTCACTCTACCCCTGAGCCACTGCCGCCCTGAGGGCGACCTTCTAACATTTTTTCGCATGGTTCAAATGGTACACATGTAATTTGGAACAAATAGAAGTCTGTGATGCCATACATAACTTAATCTACAAAAAGACAATATCTTTTTAAAGAAATATATTGGTTACTTAAAATCACACTATGCAACCTAATGATGTTGTCTGCACACACAAAATGCATAATGTGCGTTAGATCACAGACCATAATGTGATTTGAAATTCTGTATACAGCACAATATAATTGACAAAGTAAAGTAAACTGTTACCTATAAAAATGATAGAGGGCTGCAACTCCCTAGCGACTGCAAACAAAGCTCGCACCAGCTTCTCCCCCTCTCCTACCTGGAAACATAGAGGACAAAGGATGGGCAATGTGGAGATAAAGTGCATGTCTCAAGAGTTAATACAGTTACAATTTCTATACTTTTTCGGGGTGCATAGTACTGCATACGTTGGTTAGACATACTAACAGTCCGACAGGCATTACTCCGACAACACAGTCACTCCTGACATGCATGGCAGGTTAAAACTAGGCCGTGGCAGGTTAAAACGAACCTGTGGCTCCCGACAAGCGTGGCAGGTTAAAACTAACCTGTGGCTTCCTGTGAGGAAGGATAATGCCCACCCACTCGAGTCAGAGTACAGGCTGTTGCCATCGGGCCGTCGTCTGGGGGCCCCCGTTGTAAAAAACAACAGATATAAGCACTCCTTTGTCCCTGCCTCGATCCGTGCAGTCAATGCTGCCGGTGGTCTTGTGGTGTGATGATGATGATGCTGAAAGATGCACTTTATGCAGCACTTTATATATTATATCTTATGCACTTTTTTATTTTTTATTCTCCTACCTGCACTAGATGCGACCAGACCTCCGGTTATGCTATGCTATGGTGTCTCTTGTCTGTTGTTGTCCTGTATTGTTTTGTATTTGTATTTGTTTGTCGGAAACCACTACTGTTACTGTAAACACAATTGCCCTTCTGGGACATTAATAAAAACCTTGAACCTTGAACCTTGGATAGGTTTAGGGTTGGGTTTTGGGTAGGGTGTTGGACTAGTATGTTAGTATGTCGGACCAAACACATGCACCCCACTTTTTCACTGTAGTCGGCATTCTTGTAGTAACATCAATTTCCAGCTTGAGTAATTGAAATGTGAGAGAAAATACAGCCTCTGTATTATTCCTTGCATCTGTAGTATGGAGCAGCACTGATGAATGTAGCAAAGGAAGCTAATTTTATTTTCAAAGTTTCGAACTCTAGCTTGCAGTAATTACTCTTCCAAAGTTACCTACCACACCTTTAAGGGTTTGGTGTTTACTTTACAGTATGCTGACAGTGACAAGACAATTTTACTAAACATTGTTCTTCATAACAAAAGATAGAATGTATGAAAAGGACAGCGTGTCTCGGAAAGTAAAATTAGAATTCAGGGTATACTTACATATTTCGAGGTTAAGCTGGCGGCACTAATGTTGAAAAAGGTTGCATTGGATTCCATGGCCACTGCTTTAGCCTGGGTTTTAAATTAAAAGACAAACAAGAGGAGTTTATTTCCAAGATGAGGTGTCAAATGTTCAAAGAAAACAGACAATTATAAGCCATGAGCCAGTGGTATGTCGGAGATAAAATACATTTAAAAATAATTAATTGCAAATAATTTACAATTAGATTAAACACAAACTTTATTTATATAGCACACACTCTTTTATCCTTAATCTTCATCCATTCCTGTACCACAACAATATTGTTTTTTTGACTAACTCATATTTGCGTTATTACCACTGCTCTGGAGAATGAGCTTTAGCACAAAATCTAGGTCAAATAGCACTGTAGGAGCAGTTTTGCTTGGTAGGGTACTGTAATCAGTTATGTGTGGTATATTTGTGGATATAGGGGTTGGCAGAGACCTAAAGCCTGGGAACGATATACGATTCTATAAATGGGAGTGATTTATAAACACACACACACACACACACACACACACACACACACACACACACACACACACACACACACACACACACACACACACACACACACACACACACACACACACACACACACACACACACACACACACACACACACACACACACACACACACACACACACACACACACACACACACACACACACACACACACACACAATTTTACAATGTTCTGCCAGTATTTTATGCTTTTCTTAAAACCACCGAGAACAGAATTTACCCAGAGGGTTGTCAACTCATCACCTCCTGCTGGGTTCGTTATGCTTAATTTATACTCCATCATACGACTAAGTATAAATCAGGCTTTACTGGGATCGAGAAGGAGGGCATCCACCACTATTCCCCATTTCCTTTTTTTGTAATCTAATGTGAACTCTTGGGTGTATGCTTAAGTCTAGTATAGAGCAATGGTTCCCAAACTTTGCAAACTCATGTACCCCTGGCCCTGAGACACTCTAGTCTACATCTTGTGGAGTAAAAACAATAGTTGGTCTCTAGACTATTATTATAAATATGTATCATTAAGCTAATGGGTTACAAAGTCATGTGCTGTTTCAGTTCTGTAAAGCTGACTTTAAAGATTATGCATACACATATGTTTATTTTTTAAGAATTTATTGCATTATTAACTATTGCTAAAATCTTTACATAAAGTTGCATTGTATTTGGTTTGTATAGTACTTTCTGTGTAAAGCACATTGTGTTCCTGTATATGAAACCTGTGAAATTATATTTTTATTTATTTGTATATTTATTTGGAAGGGACAGCGAATATTAATGAACACCACACATACAATGTTGTGTAAATACTTATTACCATTTTGTACCAATGTATACCATTTTGGAAAATAAATAAACATTTGAATTATAAAAAGAATGCTAATTAAACAACAGTCAGTAAATATATATATATATATATATATATATATATATATATATATATATATATATATATAATAGTAACGTTTGACATGACAAACTCACCAACATAGTCTTCCCATTTCCTGGAGGACCAAACAGGAGAAGGCCTCGTGCTGGAGCCCTCAGTCCTGTAAACAGCTGGGGAAGAATTCGTAGCATATACCAAAGCACGTAAACAACAGAAGAATTCATAGCATATACCAAAGCACGTAAACAACAGCACCAAACAAAGATTTCTATTCAGGAATCTTATTCTCAAATTATATTT
Organism: Electrona antarctica; assembly: GCF_951216825.1. NCBI lineage: Eukaryota > Metazoa > Chordata > Actinopteri > Myctophiformes > Myctophidae > Electrona > Electrona antarctica. The sequence continues at coordinate 30,714,699 of NC_136809.1, read as the reverse complement.
TAAAAACTGGTGTAGATGCAATTTGAGAATCCCATCGGAAAATAACGGAAAATCAGCGACCCCTGTTTTGATGCGAGTCAACAGTCTGTCAGACTAGTGCAGATCATGTGACCCAATTTCAAATATATTGTAAAATGTTGAGAATTAACTACTTGTAATTAGGCATTCAGGGACACTAGCAGCATTTCTACATAATAGCTTTCTCTAAGGTTTGTACATCATGACTAACCTCTGGTCTCAGTGCAGGAAGGATGACTATCTCCTGTAGGGCTTGCTTGGCCAGCTCCTGACCAGCGACATCGTCAAACCTTACTGCTGAACCACTGGAACACAATCACAATCACTTTATTCCACAGGACCAGGAATAATATACGGTAGACTACAGCAGACTTTTTTTATGCAAATCAGCATCATTTTTAGGATCCTGTTATTGGAGAAAAATGTAATTATAAACAGCATTGTTACAATCAGGGTTGCAGTTATTAGATATATCTGTGACATATGACTAATTTGGGCAAGGTTTCAGTACGATCACACACACACACACACACACACACACACACACACACACACACACACACACACACACACACACACACACACACACACACACACACACACACACACACACACACACACACACACACACACACACACACACACACACACACACACACACACACACACACACACACACACACACACACCTGTCAACAATGTCATTGAGGATGAGGCTGGCCAGCTTGCTGTCCACATTCTTCAGGTTTTTCATGTCCTTTTTCAGTGGTGATGTTGGGGTGGTGGAGGGTTTATTGTTTTGTCGGTTTCCTGCTTTTCCCTTGAGTGAAAAAAGCAAACAATGCGAAAATCCCACAATGATTAGGAAAACTGTATTATGCTTGATTCCCTCAACCTGTGATGTGCCCTGCAAACTCACAAATACAATTCCTATTTGAAAAGGTCATCCTTCTCTAATCATTCATTTCTCGGTCAGTGTCCAGTATGAAGTGTATCCTTAGAACCTCACATGTGAAATGACAGTGTCTTTAAAACCACATCAACCCACTTCATAGTAAGACTATAAACTCACCTTATTACTGTTGGTATGGGCAGCTGGCCTCTGTATGTGACTGTTTGAGGGGGCATTATAATTGGAGGTGCGCTGATGGCTGGCATGCCCTCCTGATGAGGAAGAGGCGCTCTTTGGGCCCTGTTTTGGTCGTGGCAACAAGTGGCTAGACGAAGTTATGTGGTCCCTCTTTTTGGGTACAGCACCAGTTACTACAAACAATAAAAACACAGGCATGCGTACACAGGCACGTCATAAGAAATTTGTGTATAAACTTTGAGTAGTCAATCATTTTTAGTCATCATGCCATTTACCTCCCCACAACATTCTGTGTTACCAGTGCTATTGTACCCTACTGGCTACCCTGCCAGTGAGGAGCCCCCAACGGGAGGATGTAGTGCCTCCGCCCTACTCCTCCCGTTCAACATTTCACACTAGGTGCGTTTCCATGAAGCCGTTTTTTACGCATTAAGGCTCTTGCGCAAAATCTCCTGGATGGAAACACCTCAAAATGCGAATAAGTCTCGATTTTTCGCAAAAACACTTTTTCGCTTGAAGGTGGCGGTTTTCGAGTGAAATGCACAAATGGGGTATGGAAACACTTGCGGAAAAGATTTCTAATTAGAAAGCATTGAACTCGCATTATATCACTTTTGAACAGTTGGAAAAGAAGAAAAAAAAACACGCAATGGTTTGATCATGGAAGTTAGATGAATATAATTCTCCAAAACACCTCGGAACGGACGAGACTACTAAAATACGCTATTATTGCTATAATGTCCATAGAGAATGTATCACCACCAACTATAAGGATGCTTTTAAACTGGTAGACCTATTGCCTGGCATTGCAAGCAACCGTGATGAAACTACGAACGGCTTTTGCCGTTTTCATTGATGAGAGACGTACTGTAGCCTACCAGCTGCAATGATATCGCAAAACTGTGCAATCAATATATAAACAACCAATTTATCCCCCTGTAGCCTACTGTACATGCGCCCCGAATATGAATGCAAGTTCAAGCCTGCATGTATAAGGATTACCTTTCGTCGCACGATGATGTCATGCAGATAACATTACGATGTACAAGACCAAGTGCCCGATGAGACGCGTTGTCAGCTTATAGATCAGTTCTGAACTTCTGACACAATGTTCTGTGGTAAATATTAAGAAGCGCATATCAAGCAACAGTCTGTAGCCTGTGTGTGTGTGGATGAGATGCGTTGAATCAGTTCTGTACCATGGTAAGAAGCACAAATCAGGCAACAGTAAGCTATAGGGCGGCTATATACATGTATGTGTATCTGTTTCTGTGTGTTGTGTTTGCGAGGAGCAGCAGGCTGTCGGGGAGAAAAACATCTTTAGGCTATTTTTTATTAATGTGTTCGGCTTATAGTTAAATGTCCCTTAAATAGAAAGTCAGGAAATTAGGCCTACTTTAATAATTAGGCTACAATCTAGTGATTCTAGTCTTACCAGCTATATAGTTTAATAGTTAAATACATTCCGAGGAGCCGATGGGACAAAAACCTGTCCCCGGACAGCCTCTGCACAGCACAAAGGACTTGTAGCCCAATTGCCAACCAGGCAGTCTGTGTATAATATTTTTGTATAGCCTAAAATAATGTCAAAAAGATAAATATATGTCATATAACGGTAAGGCTCACTTTACTGGCAAAATAGTGCCACCTACTGCTTATTTCATGAACTTATTTTCGCATAATCAGTGGATGGAAACAAGAGACAATGCGCATTTCTTTTTTCGACTTAATGAACATACGCTTCCTATTTTCGCAAAGGCTTAATGGAATCACACCTACTGACAGGTGCTACCCACCCCATAAGAATATGTGCAATGACAAAGATCACTCTCCTCGCCCAGCTTCCGTCACCTGGACATAGCCAAATGTGTTCGTATAGACGTTCAGCCAAACCAGATGCACAAAGGTAGATACAAACCCGTAGACTCTGTGGTGGTGGACAGGTACTTTTTTATCCCTGCGCCACCCAAGCACTGTATAAATTATTTTGAAGGCAGTATGCAAGGGTAAGACCTACCTGAGCGTAGATGAGTGTTATCGTAAACTGGATTAGTGCTGTCAATATAGATGTCTCGCTGAGTGGTGTGTCCTGAAATCACCTTGGCTAAAAAACGTCAAAGGACAAACAGCAACACAAACAAAAAGAAAATAATCCTAATTTATGATGATATATTATATAAAAGAAATCAATTGAATTATATGAAGTGCTTGCTTGTATGCTTTAAAATGGCACTAATCTGTCAACCATTAAGCTAGTCATTACAGGAGAGCATTATTAGTATTCGGACTAGATTATTAATGCCTACAGTACGATAGCAGTCATGTCTAATTCTCTAAAGCTACAGTACAGTACAACATCATGAACTGCATAGATTTGACTGTGAGAAGAATTTTAAAAGCAAGAAGTAAATAAGAAAAGGATGCCTTTTCTTCATGCTGGCATTGAATGAATAAAGCATCAGATGTCCATTAATAATTTGGATCATCATGCATGATGATGCATAATGAATCTATGATATTAAGTTTGAACGCATAACTGTTTGAAAAGTGATTTAACGTTAACATTTCTTTGAATATCAAGTAATGAACAATGCCATAATTTCCTACATCTAGGCTAAAATTTGAAGCATGTGGACCTATTTTAGCCATCTAAACCTATACTGTACATACACATGCATACTCAATGAATCTATCGTAATTGGACATTTCGACATATACTTTCCCAAACTAACGTTTGTAGACTTTCCATTCCAGTGTAAGAAACTTGGAGGGTGGAAGACAGTAATACAGTAAAGCCGGATTTATACCAGAAATAGACGATCTACAATACAAGCAAGTGTTGCAGCACATGTTGTGTGCTTGTAGATCTGCTATTTTCCGTGTTCACTTTGAAGTGCAACAAGCCCTTAACTTTCAGAAACTTTCATAGGGGGAAAGGAGGTTTACTCTACCCAACAGTTCTAGTCGGTCTTTGGCCATGATGAGATTGGTGGTCATTTTAGCCTGAAGGCGTTTATCACGCTCATATTTCTCTCCTGGAAGAGACAGGAATTGTAGTTTTAGACATAATATATATATTGGTGTTACATATTTAAAAATAGAATACACATGAAAAATTACTACTAATAAAAGGTAAATGTGTGATGTTTTAAAAAGAAAAATGTAGATTCTACCATACACTTTATAAAAGGGCATAAAGGTTACATACTGAAAAACGCCTTGGGTTGGTAAATCTGTAAAAGTTGTTTTTGTATGACACAATCTACTAGTCACTGACAATACATTTTCTGTATTCAAAATCACCTTTTTCTGGAACCTTAATGGCAATGCCCTTCTCCAGCTCTGCAATCCCTTGTTTGTACCACTCCACTGCTTGATCTTTCTGGCCTAATTACAAATAAACACATTGGTCAGGACCTTTGGAAATGATAAATAAAAGGTGCATTAATTCACTAGGAATCAAGTCACTCAGTCATTGTAAACCAGAATCTCTCTGCAAAGTAGAACATACAGCTACATGTATACTGGCACAGCTCTGGTATACCAGAGCCATTTGCTGTTGCAGATTATGGGGTGTTTTGTCTTGATTGAGGTTGGCAAAGTGTCCAGTAAAAATGTCTGAACCGGTGATACTGCTGCATGAGAAAAAATCAAGACTGTGTCTTTCAAGAGACAAATACAAGGCTATCTTTTCAGGGACTATTTTAAAGCCTCTGGGATCAACAGCAGTATATGTCTCTAATACATAAGATGATACTAGTCATGCTGGTATATTGTCCATATACTGAAAGTGCTTTACCAGCAGTGTACTACAGTGTAAGCTTACTATAGCACTCACACTCTAGTGCAGTGCCATTTTCCACTCTTCCCAAGAACAAATTTAGTACACAAAGCCCTCACAAAGGGGTTGGAGTGGCTGGGTGAAACAGGCCATTTGTTGGGCCCCTGGCCTGTCTATTCGTCCGCCTGCCATAAGAACAATGGAGCTACAGTGAGAGAGAGAATGTCTGATGATACGAGTGTTTCTGTTCCTTCTGACCAGGACACAGCACCAGAGGGCACCCACAGCAGCTTATACAAGCACAGTCTTCTATTGAAACACAAAGGCTATCGGATTCGCTACACACACACACACAAATGAAGAGAAGTCTAAAGCTCTCAGGCGTATACAAAGGTTTTATCTCAAACACCCAACACTGTTCATTAGTTTCCGAGTTGTGAATTGTTCTTTAATATGTATTTTATCTTTAAGCATAAAGGAATGTGAATATATAATATATAACCGATGAGCATGTTGTATTGCCTTGCATGGTTTCCTCCGCCATCGGTGTGTGTGTGTGTGTGTGTGTGTGTGTGTGTGTGTGTGTGTGTGAGTGTGTGTGTGAGAATGTGAAATACATTGAAAAAGCGCTTTGGAGAAAAGCGCTATATAATAAATGCAGACCATTGATCATTTTACAACAATAAACTGCTTTAGTTTATTGTTTCCCAAGTTTTGGGAAATTGCTGATATGACAGATGAGAACATATTGATAATTGCCATGTTGATATCTGATCACTGCCATGTTGATATCTGGTTTTTGTTTCTTTCTTTCTCTATCACTTTACACAGACTTTCTCTAAACTTTTTTTTTTTAAACATATAAACCTGTGATGACAAAAGTCAATGACCAAAAGTTGAGACGAGTTGATGGACAACTGATAAACAGATCAAACAAATAATTTCCTGGTTTAAGGAAATTATTTTGAATGAGAGCCATTGTTCGTTATTTTCTCTGACAAACTTCCACTATGTGCCTTTGGCTGAGCAATGAATTGAACACACTTCTGTCTTCTGTTTGGAAAGTCACTTTCACTGAACCATAATGAGGCCACTGTATTAGGCTCCAGATCAGCTGCCTCCCTCAACCACATCCTGCCATCAGTTTGGTTGGAAATCAACTTGTAGAACAAGAACATTAAGCTACTTTCCTCAAGCCATACAGAAATACCTACTCAACTGGGGTATGCTTTATACTTTTATTTTCAATAAGTTTTTCTATACCTGCTGACTGCTGAGCAACATCCACCCTATGCAAGTATTCATCCACCAAGTCCAAGATAACAAGCCAACTTCCTGGTTACCATCTTCCTTGGTTACCATTACATTTTAATGGCTCCTGCTGAGTATGGAATGAAACTGACAATATGACATGACTAGACTTGTCGCCTAGAGCCCTAGACATACCTTTAACAGCAGCTTATATAGTCTACCAATAGTTGTGTCTCCTCTCCTGTACATTCAAGTTTCAACAATCACATTATTACACAGTGACTTGACAGCTGGCCTGCCAAGCCAATGAAAACTCGCAGACTATAGGGGAAACAGAAGGGCACGGCACAACAAACACCTTTCTCATCTTCATCTATCCTGAGTGCCAGAGAGATGTACTCAAAAGCTTGTTTGTGGTAGTTCTTGATCCGCTCTTCATCGTTGTACTCCACACTTCCCTTGATGTCTCCCTGACCGTCAGTCCGTTGTTTGGATCTCGCAGCCATACCTCGTCCTCGACGGGTCAACCGCTCGTACAGCCAGGCGAGGACAATGCCACAGTACACTGCGACAAGACGCAACAATGACAGCACGGCCCGCAGCGGAGAGACGATGATGTGCAAACCGCTCTTAAGTGCCGACACCGGATCGCAGCTGTCTCTGTCGGCGGCGGCGCCTCGCTTCTTCCTGCTGCTCCTTCCTCCCGTGGAACTCATTCATCCGCCTCCCTATGAACCGAGCCATGTCATAATAACTGACTTTTTGTATTGTGTTTTTTTGTTTTGGTGGCTTTTGGGTTTTACCCACTGTCTTCTCTCTACCTCTAATGCTGTCATCCGTTGAATCTTGATTAAATAAATAACGACCAAATGTTAGTTAGGCGTAAAGCATTTAAAATAGATGTATTGTATTGCAATTTGCACCAGCATGCTACCATGCAGCCCACTCCACTGTTGCCAAAAAGCCAAAGGCAAGCACCAAGGTAAAGATAGCTGATAAATCGAATTTGTAAGGGCCGGCCGGGGGACTTCAAAATAAGACTCTTGACTAATATTTTAGAAGATTTTTTTGTAACGAATTTACAATGAAAAACTACTAGTGTAGATCCTGCCAGTAATATGTTGGAAGAAAAACGTACACATAAAAAAAAAATCTATATATATTTTTGCGATATGTGAGTTTTTTAAATGGCATAAAAGTCACAAGTGAATGCTATGTGAATATGCATGCAATTACTGATTCCAAATATCCATAGAATGTGATACACATTCATACGGTACATTACATTCTAGGGCTAAATTTCACTTAGGTTTCGATTGACACACACACGTATGTGACTCTTCATTTAAACGAAATACCCTATGCGAAATACGAATTATGTTTTAATTTGGAGGTAAACGTCATTAAAGGAAGTGTTTTTTACGCGTTCTAGATTTCTAGCGTAGTAGCGTAGCCAAGGAAGCAGAGTTTACGTAGTCGACTCCACGCGCCCTGCGTAAACACCAACAACAAACATGGCGGATGGTAAGTAAATCATTGTTCGTCTAACTGAATTTATCTGGGGTTTTTTCCAATGTTTTTTTTTATTTGGTTCTATCACTATAGTGTTGTATAATATAATATCGCACAACTAACGCTTGCACTCTGAAGTCTCTCTTGTTATTGCTCTGTACAATGTATGTGTCACTACATTGTTGCTAAGCTAGCTGCTGCTTACCGCCACTGATTCACCATGATTCACATACGATTTGGTTATTCATTCATTCTGTGATACGCTGGATTTGGTGCTGGGTATAACAGTATGCGACCAAATCCAAAGCAACATTCAAAACCACAAATTTCAAGGGACACCAAAATAATCTTGGTTTTAAAATATTCAAGAAAAAGACAACCGAAGGAACTGTACGGCTCTGCTGCTTCAAATCAAACTGGAAGGAATTAGAATGGGCTTTAACTTCCCTCACAGAAATAAAAGTTAAAAGTTACTCCAGAAGATGCCATTCTTACCATGCCCCTAGCCCTGAAACATAACTGTCAGTACGGGCGTCATTAGCCGCAATTTGCAACACTAGATTATTTTTATAATGGGACGACTCCAGAGTTGCAAATTGCGGCTAGGGCGTCATGTGAACCATGTCTAGTAGTCTACATAGCCCCATATGTGCCCTCAGTCCACACTGAAGCAGTTTAGACATACACCACGTTTGTTTACAATTCGCTATCTTACTGTGACTTTTGTCATACATTAAAGAATGCGAAAATAATGACAAAACTGCACATCATGTATGAGTTAAGAGTTTGTAATGTGTGTGTGTGTGTTTAGACCACACAGATGCAGATCAGTCCATGGAGGGACATACCCCAGTAAGTAGCCTAAGATGCATCTGTTCAAAAAACAAAATGCAGTCAAACTTTGTGCTCTTAATATTATAAAGGTGTTACATTGTGTCTTCTATTCTTCTAGGTGGCTGAAAACCCCCATGCTGAATATGGTCTGACAGAAAATATCCAGGTAACTATTGAGAACTACACTACAATGTTGGCTAGAGAGACATTCATCAGCGTCCCTACATGCAGACCCTCAAAAGTGCCCCTAGTGTGCTAAATTAACATTGGAGAATTGTTAAATAATAATATTGGTTTGCTCAATTTGAGGAACCCATTTGGTGGGAACCTTGCTTTTCATGTGTATTTTTGCCTCTGGGGCACCACCTCCTTTCCTGTGAAAAACAGTAACTTTATTTGGCTCCTCCCATTTCTTAGTCCACTTCCTGTCTTAAGAATAATCTTTGCCATAAGGTTTGCTATGTTATGATTGTAAGAGCACCATCTGGAATGTAAACATCTAAATGTCTGCTTGTTGTAGAGAATAGTGGAGAATGAGAAAACCAATACAGAGAAGACTTCCAAGCAGAAAGTGGACTTGCAGTCCCTCCCCACCAGGGCGTACCTGGACCAGACCGTGGTGCCCATTCTGCTTCAAGGTTTATCAGTGCTGGCCAAGGACAGGTAGGCTTCAATGGGATCATTAGAAATTCATATTAGGATCTGGTTGGTATGTATTGTCAACATTTCACTTGATTTGAAGTAATTTCTTCTCTTCTGATTTCTTCTCTTCCAGACCACCGAATCCAATAGAATATTTAGCAGCTTACCTTCTCAAGAACAAGTCACAGTATGAGGACCGAAATTAGACCTGGACACTGGAGAGACCCGTGTTTGAAAAGTAGTTGCTTCATGTGTTTACTAATGATTCAGTAGTGATTTTCTTTTTACAGAATAAAGATGTGACTATGATTGTCAATCGTGTTCTGTGACCATTATCTGCCATATAGTGATTAAATGCATTTTAATATAGCTGGGTATCTTGACATTTTTCAATAACGGTAAAATATAAACTCATGTCTTTGCCAATAATAGCATGTATCATTTTAAGTGAGGTATTTGCTGTTTCACATACCATTTGTTTCTAAATAGATAATTTGATCGAATAAATACAAGTTTTTAATTCATTATTACAGGTCAGCATTTTGATGCTTTTGCTTAGTACACATACTTACATTGTCTCGCTCTAGGCCATTTGTATATTGTGTACCACTTTATTGCACATCACAATGGAAACAGTAATTTGAATTAACAAAAATGACCATTTGGGAACATTCACTTCATTTTCATTATTTAGTTACAAAATCAAATGTTACACCTTAATTACAGTCTATAAAATATACATCTTCAATATAAAGACTAAATACAGTACATACTCATAGCAAGTAAAAGTCCCCCACCCAGTCAGTTTTATTTTGTCTACCTATCTAGAATGTTACATGTGGTAAATGGCAACTGAATAGCAATGAAGGTGCAAAAAAGTATTTTACGAGACAGAACGACATTGGCACACCATTGTTTCCAAGTTATTGTATCACTTGCACAATTTAAATTGCCTGAATCAACATTGATAATGTAACTATGTATCAATGATTAATTATTGGGTTCTATGCTATTCATCTTAATTATTAGAAGGGAAAATGTCACGGGTAAAGGGCACTCAAGAGTATATATTATGTTAATTTAAAACGTAGTCTATCTGGAATATCCTTGAATATAAATATCTTACTGGAATTTTCTCTTATGGTTAAAAAAAAAGACCTGTGGTAATCTTGGTAGAGATTTAAGGGAGACAGACAAAATATAGATTCAAATTTGGTAACTTATTCACCTTGAACTCTAAACTCTAGTTTGGTTAATCGCATGGACAATATGAGCCAGGTTCAGGTAAATATCACTTGTGGCTTAAAAAAAAGGAATATAAAAGTTACATAGTCATTTATGTATTGAGTGAGTTTCATTATATCTGGTACAATTTCAAATATAGGTGGTAAGATCGTGATAACGTGTTGTAGAGACACTTTCAGTTCAAAAGCTATGAAGTTACAAATTTCAAAATTTGGAAAAATATAAACCTGCATCACTTGAAATCACGCTAGTAGCCATAACTCCCACATAGAAGGCCACACAAAACTAACAATCCCTGATCCTCTGCCCACTTCCCAACTACCCCCCACCCCTTATGGCATGGGCATGGCAATTTCAAGATGGTCTTCGATGCAACTGGCATTACGAATGGGCTACGTAATAGGCTGATTGGCCACACCGCCACATTGTGGGCTTCAACATATTCGTGCTTGTTAATACAAGCTCTTAATCCTTTGCCCAGCTTCCATGCAAAGCTTTAGTTGAAAAAAAACCCCATTCCTTAATAATGCAAAAGGTGACATGGGAGAGAAGCATCTGTTCATTAATGCTGAACATACAAATTAGTTAGGGAATAGGGCTTAGTTAGTAAAATGTGTGACCAATCTGCAAAATAAATGCCTACCTATAGCTTTCTTCACAAATGTGTTCATAAAGGGGTCTACTATCACTTCTCAATTTGTTCCAACCCAACTCCCTTGGAAAATGTTGTGACAGCTGCTGAAAGTTGGGGTACCACTAACAACCTATATGCAGGCAAAATTTAAGTAGCATGTGACAGGTCAAACTAGGGTGTTCATGATTCTGAATCCATTGCAATTTTTTATGCATGAAAAACACTTCTTGGCCCAAAAAACAGCCATAGACACTTCCAAATGTGATGACCTCATCACATTTTTGATGAGTGATAAGATGAACACATTTGTCAAGAAGCTATTGGTAAGCATTTATTTTGCAGATAATTGGTCTAACTAGCCCTAACTAAATCCCTGGAGATGGAGAGTAGGAGTTGGTTTGAAGCTTAGATATAGTACTGGTGAGCAGCAAGGTTTTCCATGAAGGGTCTGACGAGGTAGTCTGTTGAGAAGTAGAAGACCAAGCCAAAGGTGATAGAGATGGGAAGGGCTGGTAGAGCTTTCTTAAAAATGGCCAGAAGCAGAAGGGTGAGGCACAATCCCTGCATGACACAGAATGTAGAGAATTATAAGATGGAAATTTACAGTGGTAGGAAATGTGTATCTATGACACCAAGTCAATAGGCAGAACATTAAAGAATGTGCATCGTTTCATGTGCTGGGACGATTTCTTTCAGTATAATGTACCATGTATTTTAATGCATGACCTTAAAAAGATTCACATACTGTATATCAAAACTCAGTGTTTTCAACAAATAAATATAGCCCTATGTCCTACATAGTTTGTGGGAACTATCTTATTTACATTATGGTTAAAGTTATAATACATAGTTGATATCTTAAAAAGTCTCCAATTTAAGTGTTGAGAAATGCAGAAGAGTGTCTTGACCATGTACTGCATAGGAACAGTGTTTTTTATAGGGAAATCTAGTTAAAAATTCCTTTGCATTCAAAATATCAGTTGGAAATTTTTTACTTACTATGAGAATAGCCACAAAGCAGGCTAGCAAGGTGTTCCAGTCTCCACCAGTGGCAGCAGCCTTCCCTACCAGTACGCTGTAGAAGATGAAGTCCCCTAGACCTAACTTTATCCCTCCTAGAGAGACGAAACACAAGTCCAGTTGATCCTTTAGAATTTAGTTTGTATCCCTCTGAGTAAATGAAATAAGTTGAAACCTACATATTTTACCTGAAGACAAAAACATTGATAACTCACATAAACTGTGTTTTTAAACCATTTACAATTAAATGATCACTTACTGTCCTCTTCAAGCTCTTCCTCTGTTGAATAAGACCTGGACATTCCTGAGGGCACACTGCGGTCTGGCTCTGTTGTCCTGTCTGGCTCCACATCACTGCCATCATTCTGATGGGCCTCCTCGTCTGAGACACAAAAACGGCAGCGAGCAATGCAAGTCAAAGCCTGCCTCATCTGACAATTTTTTGGTGCTCATGTTAGATACTTTTTATCACCACTAGAGATGTGTGTGGCATTCTGCTAGACCAACTTTGAACTAATTCAAATCTCATACCCCCAGTTTGTACATGAAAAGGCAGAGAAAACAGGGAGGCAAACTCACCTACTAGCCAGAGGGCCTATGGGCTCTGAATGTGCATGTACACAGAGTCTGTATTTGTTGTCCGCAATTGGCACACATAAAATAAACAAATGGGACTCTGACACCTTTGTCCGTCATTCAAGATTTCAGATCAGGCTCCATTTCCTGCGTTTTTTTCTTTGCAAAATATAGACAAGATGATGAATTTGAGAAGTGTTTTTCGGCTGAACACTGAATAGCCTACAGTGTCTGCAGATTCAGTCCATCACACTGTTTTGATGCAATGGTGCAATTTGGAATGCCAATTAAACTCTTGAAGTGTGTATGTATCTCTAGTGCCAGTCACTGGTCAGGATCAACTTGGTCACAGAAATTGTGGCTCGGTATTACTAAACTGGGCCAGTGAAAAAAACATTGAAACGATAATTTTGCAGCTCCTTGATGTCGGGATCAGCAGGTGAAACTCTCCATGCCCTTAATACGATCTCAGAGTGGATGGACCAATATTTTATTTTATTTTTTCTGTTTTGTGAACACAAAATCATTTTCACTGATTGAAATAATTTTGTTTTCTTCTGCGAATTCTTCGTTCCACAACAAATAGGGAAATATGGACTCGGTGTGGAAGGGCCTTTAATCAATGGACTTTTAAGAAAAAGCATAGCATTCATCTAAGCCTAAGGAGGCCTAAATATTAAAATTGTATTTATTTTATTCCCTTTTATTTTTCTTGCCTTTTGGGTAGACTAAACACTTCATTTGGTTAAGGTTTGTTTGAAAAAACACAAAAACATACCTGTATCACCATTACCGGTCCCTCTGCTTTCTGGAGGGTTAGCCATTCCTACCATCCATATCATGGCGGCTGGAAATTGAAGACATGAGTTGGTCAGCTGACTTGAGAAATAACATGAATATGAAAAATATTCTTGAAGTTGAGATTAAATGAAAAATGCCTTGTTAAGATATTGTGCGGCGTTACAATTTAACGGTAAGTCAAAAAAGAAAAGACAAAAATGAAAATCAATTTTTATTCTTATATAAAAATCTAATCATGCTTTTTTCGTGTAAAATAAAATACAGTATGACTTGAGCTTGGACCAACCAATTTCAACAAATAATATGACATCGACCTATAAATTAATCTTCAACTTCAAAATTGAAGTACTGTAATCCATGTTTGTTATGACACGGCTACTTTTCAACACAGATTCCTCCTAAATAATGTTATGTCACGCCTCCATGTCCCGTTTCATTTGGAAATACATCACTATATGGAAGTTACATTGCCTGGTTAACCACTCCCGTTTGAAAACATTTCATTTCAGAATGGAATGAAAGTGTAGTATACTGGAACACCAACCTGAGCAGCTGATAATCAGGATTACAATACTGACCCGTGTTCTCATCACTACTGGCTGCTTTGGGTGATGACCTCGAAAATTAACTATCATACTGTTCCATTTGTAATTCAACATAAACTAAATTGTATACCTACATGAGTATATGAGGGCAGGGAAAATTGGTTCATTGCGTTCCTGGGCTGTTTCCACCAGCATCCTCAGAGGGCCTTTGGGACACAGGACTGCAACTAAATCTGTTAACAAAAGAACATGACTATGAAGTACTTGAACACAAATAAATGTCACACCCAACACCCATAGCCATATTCAGGCTAACTACTTATTGGGATCTCTCCGCGCATGCTAGTGGTCAGAATAACGGGAGGTCGAACCAGGGGAGCTCCCTTTAGTCCGAACGGTCCGACGAGTTGACTTAAAGTGAGATCGGATTATTGGTAGTGGATAGTGGTAGGACCTCTCTTTAGTCCAACCAGTCAGACTATTAGGTGGTTGGACCAAGGGGATGTCGGAAAAACGTTAGGTCGGACTTAACGGTAGGTCAGACTTAACAGTAGGTTGGACCAGCGGGCACTGCAGTCCCCGGCATTAGTTATGGGTTACATACACTGTGTAGTTCAAATTACATGAGTTTGGCACAAACACTGCCGTGGGTAGGGATTCTATTTACTGATATGGTACAGTATCACCTTCATGTTTATACTGTACATAACATGTGTTAGTGTTCCTGTACTGAACATGAATCGTAACTTACTAATCAGCACAATTATGCAGTGGTAGAGAAACACAATTCATTCACCATAGATGGAGATAGCCCCTAGTATGACCCAGGCAGACCACTCAGGCAGGTACTTGACAAAGACCAGGGCCATGAGAGCACTGATGATAATTAGGTAAGCCTGTTGGAGTTGTAGAGGTCCTTTCCAGTGTATACAGATCATCCCCACTGCCCCAAAGTTCCAGACGATGACGGCCACTGTGGGGTAGTCCATGGCTATGTTGTATGTCTTAAACACCTCCCTGAGAAGATAAGTCAGAGAAAGTAAAAATACACCAATGTGCGTGCACGCACAACTAGGCTTGAGAGAGAGATAAGCCGACCTCTCCTTTATCTCCCAATAGTCAAAAAAGCCACTTCTCTTGTACCCTACTGGTACACCTGCTGGTAAGGAGCCCCCACCGGGAGGTATGTGCTGGATGTTAACACCCTGAGCGGCATAAACGGAGGTCTCCGTCCTATCAAATACTGTAGTTACACTCAGCGCTCAGGATGGAGATTAATTACAGGACGGAACATTAATGATATCATAACAGAACACACCACTCCACTTGAAATGGGCCCTGAAGAAACAAATCGCTGGGTGTCCTGATTTAATGGTTACAAATACCCCCGGGCGTTCTAGGTGTTAACTAGATCTGTGAACTGAGTAATTCTGTATCAGCATAGCATGCAGTAAGCTGTTTCACATGAGATCCAGTACTTACCCCAGATACATGTAACTGAACCAGAAGAGCAGCATAAGAGAGGAGAGTATCAGCCAGCCGTGGATGAACTAAAACAACACACACACAATGATAAATTAAAATCTTAGATTTTGGAGAAAGGTATTCATGGTCTAATGTATATTGTGTTGTTCCTATAATGTGCATAAGTAGTACGGTATACAGTGGTGTCATGCTCGTAGCAAGCAGTACCCCAGCGTGGTACCAATATTTACTGCCCCATTCGCAGCTTTTAACAAGCAACAAACGCAACTTGTGCAGAACAATGGTCCATGTGTGATCGGTTAGTACCAGGACCAGTTAAAGAACCTGTAGATTATCAACACAGTATTATGGTGCTATTAACAGCAGTAACAATTAACACTCTATGCTTTGCTAGTAGTAGACTGGTAGTGTGTGTTGTTACTGGTGTTTTACGGTTGTTTGAATTAATTTGTCACGAGTTGACTCTCATACAGGCCCGGTTCTTCCTACAGGCCGACGAAGCGGCGGCTTCGAGCGCCATAGGGGAGGGGCGCCAAAAAAACAACAAAAAAAACTCTGTCTGCCCAGTGTCCCCCCAGTGCCCCCCCAGTGCCCCCCAGTGCCTCCCCAGTGTCTCCCCAGTGCCAGTGTCCCGCCAGTGCCTCCACAGAGCCTCCCCAGTGTCCCCACAGTGCCTCCCCAATGGACCCCCAGTGCCTCCACAGTGTCCCCACTGTCCCCCCAGTGCCTCCACAGTGTCTCCTCAATTTTTGGGACAGAGTAAAAAAAAAACAAAAAAAAAACTTTTTTTATTTTTTTATTTTTTGAAGGGGGGGGGGGGGGGGGGGGGGGGCGCCGCGAAAAATCCTGCTTGGGGCGCCAGATTGCTCAGGACCGGCCCTGCTCTCATACACTATACTGTAGCTGTGCACATGTAGGCGCACACGTGTTTGCATGTGGTACCGGGTGGAAAACAATACACCACTGGTAGTATATAAATTGTAGCTATGCCCATGTAGCAATCCCACAAAAGACCAATTCCAATATATTTATTGTACTTGATAAAATAATTATGAAAAGGTTTCTTATATTTGTGCTTTGACTCTCATACAATACAGACTTATCAGTGATATTTGTCTACATTGAAATCAGTCCATGCTGCAAGCCCCAACAGTCTGTATTCAGTTTCAATGCTGAATGACAGACATGCCAAAGTAGCTATCTTTATGTGATCATAAGGGCCAGTACAGAAGAAAATGCTGTTGTATCCAACAGCAACAACAAAAAATCACCCCACCAACACCCTAGTGAGATGAAAATCGATGTCTTATTGTTAAACCGACATTTCCCACACCTACTAACAAGCCAATAAGCAGATCAGTTTCAACCTTCTAACCTTATAACAGCGGTACTTGTACAAGACCACCAGGAAGATGGTCATGACCACAATGACGCTGATCATGATGATGGTGTTCAGAAGTGAGTTGAGGAGACGCAGGCCCACTGATGGCGTGTCCTCTGTGAAGGGAGTATAAATCCTGCAGGTACACCAAACAAAGTCCAAAATCTCATCAGCATTGATCTTGACAGTAATACAAAGGAAAATATGTAACTCTCCCTCCCTTTTACCTATAACAGAGTGTGTGTGTGTGTGTGTGTGTGTGTGTGTGTGTGCGCGAGCGTGTCATCCGAGCCATCAAGTCAGTATATAAAAGTACATGGATACAAGAAGCCACTGGACGGCTTATCAGTTCTGCACAATTATTATCGCAATGCAGAGAAATGCAATGTGCAACAAAATCACCAGGCAAAGTCTAATAATGCCATGGCTTCCTTTTGGGTCTCTGATTTCAAGTTGATGATGTCAGGTTACAAATGTTTCTTCTTATTGTGATTATTAGGTTGTTATTGTTAGGTTGACATTAATCCCTAGAGCCAGACAGTTGCCTCCCACAATTTTCAAATGCTTCCGTCATACAGTCTGGAGCACGGAAGCTCTGACAATGATTAGAGGATAAAGCAGATGTGATGCCTCCTCCCCGCTTCCATTTTGTTGTTACATAGTCACACAAAATTGCCTTAATAAATATAAATCAAAATAATCTAAGCGTATTTAGCTCGCTGCTTATCAGACATGACAATGACCATTAAATTGGTTGACTGGATTGGATGATTTGAAATTAATGAGAAATGTGGGGTCTGGCCCAACCACTAAACGGCACATGGCTACTGATGGACATCATGGTTGTAATGGTGATACAACCTGGAACCTTTAAGTTATTATGACAAGTTCTCTCAAACAAATGGAATAGGAGACCTCTGTGTCTTTCAGTAATGCATCACTAAGGAGGAGTCCTTTTACAAAGTTATATAAGGAAATATAAGATGCACATGTTGTTGTTTTCCCTAGTCCTGGCCCCAAAAAGAACAATGAGTTATCATGCTGTCAGCACGGTTCCTATTTCAAGTAACAACTTCAGCTTTTGTTATCTATTTAATATCCAAAATCTTCACACTATCTGGACACTCTCCTCCCGTCTTTCCCCATCTCTCTCCAGTGTGTTCTAATTAACGCACACAGACACTTCCAAAAATAATAACGTATGTGCATGGCAACAACTGAATGAACACCTACAGCTGCTGCCCGTTCTTCTCTGTGTAGAAGCTGACAGATTTGATGGTGGCGACCACCACCACCATGCAGAGGGTGACAGGAACAAAGAGCATGATGACATGCTTGGCTCCATATTTCAGGGTCAGTTCCTCCTCATCCACGTCTAGCTCACGTTCCACAGTGCTGTGGTCCACACCAGCAGCAGGCCCTCCCCTTCCGTCTGGCCGACTCTGCATTGAACGTGGGAGGGGGGCAGACAGGGTTAAACTCATAGCCTGGAAACCAGACGAATCTGCCACAGGAAAAATAATCCCTGGGGAAATTGGTCTGGCACTCCTCAGTTTGAATTACATTTTGCTCACCCCAGAGTTGTGGGTTTGTAACCGCCCCTTGGAAAGAAATCTCCACACCGAAGTTCCAGACTAATATCTACGTAGTGATATTAATAGTCTGGCCATGCTATTATACTCAGTGTGGTGGACAAAGTACTCAACCCCACAACTTGAGTCAAAGTAGTAGTACTCATGGTCAAAATACTCAACTGAACAAGGTTCAAGGTTGTCTTTATTTGTCTCCTTAAGGAGAAATTTCACAGCTGCATACAAATAACATTATAACACAATTAACAAAAGAAAAACACCATGAAACACACCAACATCAAAACTGAGATATTGCACACATTCCCTTGATAAAGTGCAACTAGTCAATAAAGTGCATCTAGTCAGTTACGGATGCTGCCGTTAGGAACGTTGCTCAGTCAAAGTATTTTACAGTATAGTAAGTATAACTATGACTTACCCTTTTGGGCTCCATATCCGTGGTGGGCATGGGCTGGTCAGGGTCTGGCTGGTAAGGCGGTACAACCGGAGTCTCTGATGGGACCAAAGCAGTCCTCTCATTGTATGAGTCCTCTTCGCTGTCTGATGTATTCATGGGTGTAATATTCACTACCACACCAAGGCAAAGACCTGAACAGGTGGTCACACGTCATTAGCAACATAACATTTGAGTTTAGACCTGATTCATTTGATCAAAAATAAATGTTATTCCTGCAACTTCCCAGTTGTTAGCTATACTATAGTATGTTATATAAGGAGCACGATGATCAGAACTGAGTAACTGATGGATGATCAGAACTGAGTAACTGAATAAACTGATGGATAGATTGCAAGCACCGTGAAGCACGCTAGCAACAGAAGTGAATCTTGCCGAATGATCCCCTGCTACGTCATGTACTGAACTATTTTGGTGTTACTGTGATTGCCACGTGCTAAACCCAATTATTTGGTCCAAAACAAAGTAATTACCTTCACGAATTCCACTTCTTTCTCATGAAAAATGTTAATACATCACTGGGATTTCTCCACCGACGGCAAGCAGAAACAAACACAGGATCAACAAGGAAGGAAGGGACGGGTGCATCTGTGTCAGCTGATTTGGAATAGACCACGTGATCACTCGAGAATGACGTCATTTGAGACCTCATGACCAGAAATCTCTGCTCATGAAGTGCACGATTAGATGTCATGTGGCGCGAACACACCGTGCGCGTGGGGGTCGGGGCCGAATATATACTCTAGGGGCCGACCACAAAACCGAGCAAAAGCAAAACTCATATCTCCTTTCTCCATATTTCCAACTTTTTATGTTTTTTTGTAAATTACTGCCGTGGCGCACAGAAGAAGCGAACATCAATATGGATAATTGACGGGTACACTTGTAATTCATTCACTGACTCATTATATGATGATAAAACCCTTGCAACTAAAGTGTATTTCTACAAATTATGAATAACAGTGTATTCTATTGGAATTAATAATAATTCCAATAATAATTATGTCCACAAGGTGGAGCTAAGTGCAATAGGTCCTCTAACATCGTGTGTGTGTGTGTGTGTGTGTGTGTGTGTGTGTGTGTGTGTGAGAAAGCGAGAGAGAGGCATTGCGTATTTGCATTGTGTAGCCTATTATAGAGATTTCTCTGTGATATAAAGCTAACTATTGGTTCTCATGATAACATACAGTAGCCTATATTTGTGTAGCCCTATTGCTACATTGTGTTTCTTAAAGTGTACAACTGGACCAAAATGTTTTACACCTTCAATTTGAAATTAATAATAACTAAGCATTACTATTTTCCTGTCCAATCCTCCTGCAAAGGGGTTCAGCTTGTAGAGTAACACATATGCAAAGGTTTGCAAAGGTTTAATCATAGGATATGTAAATTAGTCCGTTTGATGAGGGCTAGGTGCACAGAAAAATGACAAACCAGAAATCTCAATTGTTGCCGAGAATTTATTTTCTCCAAAAATAACTAGTTTCCAAAAAATAATGTTAAAAAAACTCAGGAAAAATATTCTTTCACAAAAATCAAATATAACTTCTCAAAATGAAAATAACAAACTTACATCATATGCTTAAATTCAAGCATCCAGTCTGGACATTACCAGTCCTAACACTGTAGTGCAGAGCTTCCCGCATGGTGCCCCTTCTCTCTCCCCAATAGAATGACTACCTACATTCCAAACCCAGGCCTCTGACTAGTGGCCCGAACCATCGGTCTAGTGACAGGTTTGCTCAAAGTATTCACTTGTAAATCTAGTGAACATGTAACCCAGAAAACATTTCCAAACCTTTACCATAACATTGTCAATCCAAAGTAATTTAACAACCCAGGTTTTAAACAACCCGTCCCTTTGTAATCATGCTAAATAGTATGCATTACCAGATACATGCACCCCTTCAAAATGGTGCAACCCAATCTGAATCCTCCACCTATAAAAGGAGCAGTGGATTCGGTGATGACTCCTTTGTGCAACTTTGACCAGGAAATGAGGATGGTGTGAGTAGTGTGTGTGGTTGACAATATAGTAATGCTACTTAAACTGTTTGACGTTGAAATAAATAAAAGTATGTTTGACCAACCAATTGTCTGTCCAATTTATGTGGTGAAATGAATGAATATATGTATACCAAACTGTAGAACAACTGATTGCTAACCTAGCCGGCATAGTTAGCAAACAATGACTGACAGAAAATGTGGAAAATAATAACAGGTTAGGAGGATATATTGTAATGAGGTTATGACAGAAAATGAAATACAATTAAACATGTGTGGCTCAAGAGGAAAAGTGAAAAGCAGTGAAAAGCAGTCTGTCTTTATCACACATCCCCCCCTTTAAGACCTGTCCCTCACATGTCTTTGCGGGACAGGAAGTCAGCCACCACATTATCCTTTCCAGCACGGTACTTCACAGTAAACTTATACGGCTGCAAAGAAAGGTACCACCGTGCTATTCTGCCATTTGTGTCTCTCATCCTGTGGATCCATTGGAGGGCACGATGATCAGTCTCGAGGATAAAGTCTTTTCCCAGGACGTAATACCTGAGCGTGTCAAGAGCCCACTTGATAGCTAGACCCTCCTTTTCGATGACTGAATAACGTGTCTCTCTTGGGTAGAGCTTGCGGCTCACATACAGTACAGGTCTCTGTTCTCCTGCCCTCCCTTGTAGTAACACCGCCCCAAGACCAACCCCAGATGCATTGGTCTGCACGGTAAAGGGCAATGAAAAGTCAGGGCTCTGTAAGACAGGATCTTGACACAGACACTGTTTGAGGTCCTGGAAGGCTGCATCACACTCTGGTGTCCACTTGACTTTCACAGGGCAGGACTTTCGTGTCAGTGCTGTAAGTAGGGCCGCTCTGTCTGAAAAATTGGGGATGAACCTTCTATACCACCCAGCTAGACCCAGAAATGATCTGACCTGACGCTTGGTCGTGGGTGGTGGACAGGATTGAACAGCTTCAATTTTGTCAACCTGTGGGCGAATTTGGCCTCCCCCAATTATATACCCCAAGTACTTGACTTCCGACTTTACCAACTGGTATTTCCTGGCATTGACGACTAGCCCGGCCTGCTGAATGCGTTGGAAGACATCAGAGAGGTGTTGGAGATGTTGTTCCCGTGTAGAGCTGAAAATGACAACATCATCGATGTAGGCTGCCGAGTAGGACTCCGCCCCTCTCAACACATCGTCCATGAGCCTTTGAAACGTAGCTGCTGCTCCGTGTAGGCCGAAGGGCATCACAGTGAAACGGTACAGCCCAGAGGGCACTCGAAAGGCGGTAATGTCTTTGGCCCTCTCAGTAAGGGGAATCTGCCAATAGCCCTTACACAAGTCAAGAGTAGTCAAATACTTTGCATTCCCCAGCCGTTCTATCAATTCATCTACCCGTGGCATAGGATAGGGGTCAAAGGCAGAAACACTGTTCACTTTGATGAAATTGATACAAAACCTCAAGTCTGGGGTGTCTTTCTTTGGCACCAGCACCACGGGACTACACCATTGGCTGGTGCAAGGCTCAATGATGCCCATGTCCAGCATCATGTCCACCTCCTTCTTGAGTCTAGGGACTAAGGTGGCTGGAATTCGGTAGCTGGACTGACGGATTGGTGCCGTCTCGTGAGACAATAGATTGATGTCGTGAGTGACCATGGAGGTACTGCTGGGATCGGCCATGCGTTTCATGGCACACACTCAACCTGCGGGGCCGTCAATCTCTCACTGTCCCAAGGCTAGTGCAACTACAGCCAAAGTACTGCTGATTGAAAGGGTCATAGCGGCAGTCCAGCAACAGATGGTCCTGGCTGACTTGTATTGACCATGTATTAAGTGGAAAACTGAATTGTTTCTACCAGGTCAAAATCGCTCTCCCTTCTGCACTGATGTGGAGGTTGAAAATGCGTTATTGGAACGACCCGCTCCTTGTGTCTGTGCTGAGGGGCCAGAATGTGTTGGGGGTCAAGGGCAAAGGAGGCAAGAAGGACACACTGTACGAAGAGTTGCCTGTGATCCTACTGAGAGTACAGTACCTGCAGAAACACTACAGGTACCGGGAGTTGTATCGTTACCTGCGAGTCGTGTTGTGTGCTGGTGTATCCTCGGACGAGCCAACAAGATTTCAGGAAGTGACAGACCTCATCCCGTTGTATATGTGCTGGACCGCTGAATTTGCGGAGGCGATAAGCCAGTTCTCCACGAGTTCGGGGAGATGCCCCACCCTCCGCCTCACGCCGTTTTTCTTCCGGCTGTACCTTCACATCCTGGAGACCGGCACTGCACCCGTGCTGACCGCAGAGCTGCCCACACAGGCCACGCTGGCCACTGCCAAGTGGGAGAAAATTATAGGTGCGGAGCCGCAGCTGCATACCCGCTTGGTGGTGCTTTCCCTCAGGGTGATGAAGATCCAAAAGGCCATCTACAGTGATTCTAGCTGTTGGGAGGCTCTACTCAGCATGGTGAACACGCCCCGTGACACACCTGTCCCCCTGGAGAAACCCAGCACTCAGTACCTACAGGATGCGAGGATGATAGTCAGGCACGAACTGAATAAGGGACTGCAAATGGACAACATCTGCGTCCCAGCAGCCCTCATGGCCATGTATCCACGCCAAGGCTTGCTGCTGATGATGACCGAGGCTCTGGCCATGCGTATCACCAACAGCCTTCTGGTGCCAGCAATCCCTGTGGTCAACACCTTCAAGGACAACGAGTGGGCCTTCCAGTGGCTGTGTGACAGCCTGATGTCCTACTCCCCTGACGCCTACCTCTCCTTCATGAAGGGCCTCCTCCAGGAGCTGCAGAGCGCCTCCATCCCACCACTGCCACCATATGTAAATGAGTCCGTTTGATGAGGGCTAGGTGCACAGAAAAATGACAAACCAGAAATCTCAATAAGTTGCCGAGAATTTATTTACTCCAAAAATAATTAGTTTCCAAAAAATAATGTTCAAAAAAACTTTCTCAGGAAAAATATTCTTTCACAACAAACTTACATCATATGCTTAAATTCAAGCATCCAGTCTGGACATTACCAGTCCTAACACTGTAGGGCAGAGCTTCCCGCATGGTGCCCCTTCTCTCTCCCCAATAGAATGACTACCTACATTCCAAACCCAGGCCTCTGACTAGTGGCCCGAACCATCTGTCTAGTGACAGGTTTGCTCAAAGTATTCACTTGTAAATCTAGTGAACATGTAACCCAGAAAACATTTCCAAACCTTTACCATAACATTGTCAATCCAAAGTAATTTAACAACCCAGGTTTTAAACAACCCGTCCCTTTGTAATCATGCTAAATAGTATGCATTACCAGATACATGCACCCCTTCAAAATGGTGCAACCCAATCTGAATCCTCCACCTATAAAAGGAGCAGTGGATTCGGTGATGACTCCTTTGTGCAACTTTGACCAGGAAATGAGGATGGTGTGAGTAGTGTGTGTGGTTGACAATATAGTAATGCTACTTAAACTGTTTGACGTTGAAATAAATAAAAGTATGTTTGACCAACCAATTGTCTGTCCAATTTATGTGGTGAAATAAATGAATATATGTATACCAAACTGTAGAACAACTGATTGCTAACCTAGCCGGCATAGTTAGCAAACAGTGACTCTGACAGAAAATGTGGAAAATAATAACGGGTTAGGAGGATATATTGTAATGAGGTTATGATAAACAGAAAATGAAAATGAAATACAATTAAACATGTGTGGCTCAAGAGGAAAAGTGAAAAGCAGTGAAAAGCAGTCTGTCTTTATCACAGGATAGCATATGATAATACCGTAATGCCATTATTTATATTTACTAAACGTATCTAAAATAAATGACCATGTGTTTTGCATGCATATTTAAGGGGGCCTTTTAGTCCAGGGCCCTTTGTTATAGAGTAGAGTCAAGGGAGGCAGGCCCAGACTCAGGGTCAGGGGCCCAAGAGCTCAGGGGGCTGTTATTAAGTTATTAAGCCCCTTGACGAATAGCCTAGCTAACATTCACTTTGTAGATGTCACAAGAAAGAAACCACCATGATAGGATTATTGAGGGGCATCTAAAAAGCAAGTGCAAAACACCAATGTAACCTGTAAAATGAAGCATCTCATTTTCGAGGGGACCCACATGAACAAAATACATAGAAACATACAGTACACAAAATAAATACAGATAATCTACAGATACATACACAAATAGCTTGCTCACCCTCACATCATCAGCTGTTAAACAACGGAGAAAGAAGGGCACAGTTCAAAT
Source organism: Electrona antarctica (assembly GCF_951216825.1). NCBI lineage: Eukaryota > Metazoa > Chordata > Actinopteri > Myctophiformes > Myctophidae > Electrona > Electrona antarctica. The sequence continues at coordinate 30,689,582 of NC_136809.1, read as the reverse complement.
AGGCCTACATCCTTGTCATTACTCAAACTTGTCAGATTAGAAACATAAACAAGTTGAAACAAGATGTGGATGTAGGACCTGAAGCGACTGAAGGATGAAGAGATAGAGGAAGATTATTCCAATCAAATGGGGCTTTGTAGTAGAAAGACCTCCGTTCAACCACATTAAAGATTTTTAGTATTTTAAAGTAAGCTAAGTAGGCTAAGTAGTACTGTAGGTGAGGTGCAGGTGTGTTAATGTGGTGTTTGCCTATGTGTAGCATATGCTTCACACTTGCAGTTGAAAAGACTTATTGTGGTGTTGACTGTGACAGTGTGCCTGCCGGGGGGGCAGAGAGGTTACCGTTTGATCCCCGTCTCCCCTGAGTTAAAGTGCCGAAGTGTTTTTGTGCTAGATGCTGAACTGTGCTCCCGATGAGCAGGCTGATGCCTTGCATGGTTTACTCCACTGTCTGTGTGTGTGTGTGTGTGTGTGTGTGTGTGTGTGTGTGTGTGTGTGTGTGTGTGTGGGGGGGGAACTATGGATGCACATTGTAAAGCGTTTTGGATAAATGCACCATTTACCATTTACAAGTCTGTCTGTACCCAGGGGCCCTTTCTCTCATAAACCGCCTCTGCCCAAAGGATAGTGCAGGGCTTCAATTATACAGTATTTACATGGGGCCCATCACAGTAGCCTGAAACAAGCCTGTAGCCTATTGTTGTTACTGAGATCACATCACACCTGGTTCAAATCAACTGTGGCTCGATGCCTTAGTAAGTAAGTAAATGTGTTACACGTTACCAAGGTAAATGTTTGGACAGTGACAGAGAGATAGATGGGAAGCCACACAGAGCTATGTAGTGTTCATGTTCACTAGAGCATGGCTATACTTATCTGTTCAGTAGAAAAGGGCAGATATGGGATAGATATACTGTAGATATCATAAGAAATACTGAGCGTGCCTATATAAGTTGAGTCAACTCCATTGACTGTATGCAGCCGCTTGTTTTTGGAGAGGATGTGTTTTTTACAGCCTCTGAGCCTCCCTCCCCTTGAAAGAAAAGGATGACCTCATCCCTCTATAATGACCCCCTCCCCTTCACATTTCACTTTCTCTCCACATTTTTCCCCCCTTTCTTTTCAGGCAGGCTGCCAGACACTTCTGCTTGGCTGTGGCTTGTCTACTCATGAGGCACTCCTCTTTTTCTACTCTTCTTCTCTCCTTCCATCAGTTTCCTTGACACGGCACAAGCAGCTGGGAGTGCAAGACACATGCTGTTCCTCACGCGTAGCGGAAGGCGCAAGGACACTTGTTTCCTTTTTGCAGGCCAAGTTAGGATTTCTTACAAGACAAAACAGTGAAGAGATTTATTTTTACTTTCAAGCTTGAAATTTTTAAACAGACAAATTATATTCTGTTATTAATATTGTTTCATCAGATCTGTTATCATCTTGTGTTCCCTCTGTGTCTGTGATGTTGGCTTGAAAACAAATCTCCAGGAGAAAGCCTCACCATGTCAGGCGGAGTTGTTAGGAAAGTCCAACCGTTTACCATTGGGACCAGACTTTCTGTCCCCACTGAGCACAAATGTTGTGACATTGTGGACTTATATTTACCAAAGTCTGCCTCGAATAACTCGGAACAACAGAGCAACTTGGACGAACAACAATCTGTTGCTGCCAGCCAGAGCCATACCGAGACTAGTTGTCCTGATATCACTGATGCCCATGATGTGGCCGAACAGGTAAATAGTCAGGTGATGGACGATGATGAGACAGAAGACAGAAACTCCATGTCCCCCACCGTTTCCTCTCGCTCCATCAAGAAGATAGCCATCTGCAGTAACACTGAAGCTGTTGCCACGACATCCAGGGACTATGATACTACTGGGGTCCTGGACAAAACAACAGACAAGGAAAACAGCATCCATCCGTTGTCACAGCTGGTACCAGGAGAGGAAGAATTCGTTAAGAGGAGCAACTCACACTGTAAGGTAGGTACATGCAACTAGTTGTGTTTCAATTAATCTCATTGGCTATTGTGTCTTTCATAGCTGTGTCAAACCAAGAAACATAAATACTAGTCCATTCAAATTGAATTGTCACTATATGGAATGAGAAATGTATTTCATTGGCTTTAATTTAAAATTGAAATAGCAAATTAAATGTAATATCATTTCTAAAATGGAATTGGATGGAGATTGCTTAAAATGAGATAATAGTAAATAGGTCATGGTAAACTATATAATGACAGTAATTTGTCAAAATACAAAACCATCAGTTTACAATAGATAGATAACTAATAGAATTCAAATTGGCAAGTTACTGTGGCTCTGCCTCATGCCTATACAGTCTCATTTTCACGAATATGTACTTACAATTTTTTTTAATTTGACCTCAGAAACAACGATTTAGTAAATTTGGGGTCGCTATGACTCCCTTGGATTGTTTCCAGATACAATTGAAAGTTTTCTCAGATTAACTTCTGGCCCAGTTGCTTTTGTTTGGGCAGTTCAGTGCATCACCAATCACTAGAAGGCTCTCCTTAAGTTAATTACTGCTGAATCTGTCCACAGAAAAGACTCCAGATACCATAGATAGATAATTGAAGGGTTTTGGCGTTGAAAATAGCAAGGTACCACATCTGTGTGTAACACCAACTTCCACATATCAATTAGTAAACTACAACCCAGAAATACTCGTGTTTCAAATCGTATGAACATGAATCATTACACTGTTAAAAATGCAAACCTTGTGCTTGACTTATAAACTAATGTAGGACTTCAAACAATAGACAGCCATAGTGTGCTCAGAATGCTTATGAGCAGTTATTGATTTCTTGGCCCCCAGCAATAGTCATTAAGTTTTGGGCATGGGAGACAAACAAACTGGGTGAAATGGTATTTGCAGATATTCTTATGGCTTTATTTGTTTGTGAGTCAGTATATGCAATAGCTAAATACGTCAATTGTGTAATAGTAGAAATAGACAATGTATAAGCTTACAACGTGTCACATCGCATTGTGAGCTTGTAGACTGACTGGCTATTTTCAAAATAACGTGAGAAATTTACCAATTTTGACAATATACGACCAAATAGAGTTGACATGACGAAAGTGTTTATAAGACATTCTGCTTTATTGTCTCGGCTCTCCGCCAGTCCGAAGGCGTGGCTGAGATATTTTTCCGCCCCTGTCTGTACGTGTGTCCGACTGTCCGTCTGTGAGCAGCTAATCTCTGGCACCGTTGGACCGATCGGCATGAAACTGTGCACGGAGGCCAAGGAGTATGCGTGCACAGTTTCATGCCGATCGGTCCAACTGGTAAAAACCAGTCTGCCCCAAGTTTTTCAATGATGATGGCACTATAACAGGGCCCTTCACATTTTGGCCATGGGTGTAGAGTGGCTGGTAGAACAGCCGGATGATCCCAGGCTCTCCCAGAGTTAGTGTCGAAGTGTCCTTGACTCTGAACCCCTAATTGTTCCTGATGAGCAGATCAGTGTGTGAATGTGTGTGTGATTGCACAATCTATATACAGCGCTTTGGATAAAAAGTGCTACATAATTAAAAGCACATTTATTTGAGCCGTAGGTCGCACAATCAAAATATCCTGTCCCCTGGATTCCTTGGATCCTGACTAATTGTGCCAAATGCATTTTCCATAATTTAGCTTTTTCTTTAAAACACACCTTTTGCTACAACTCCTACAACCTTTGTCCAAAGCTCACACAAATCGGTACACATTATCTCTGAAGTATTGTGATCAAGATATTATGAGCCCATTCCAAGTGTCTGGCTATGACTTCCTTACAAAGTTTTCAGGCCCTGGGCAGGTCTGGCGGAAACCTGTGCACATTTTTCTAGTTACTATTAATGTAATTAATTATTAGAGGAGAGAAGAGAGAGAGAGAGAGAACAAACTCATATGAAAAAGGCTAAACAACAAAATTAGAAACAAAAACATGAGTAGACACGATTGGTACTGGAACACTATAAAATGTAATCTGATAAATAATTCTCACTCCTGGTTGAAATTGGTGTCCTGTAAAACTAAAGAGCTGGGAAGATGGGGAGACCCCTGTAATTGAACAAACAAAATAAAACAAAATGTAGTCACATGTCTACCGTATTTATTTATTTTCCACTTACAGCTCCATGTGTGCACCACAAAGACCTGGACATGTTCTCTCTCTCTCTCTCTCTTTCTCTCTCTCTCTCTCTCTCTCTCTCTCTCTCTCTCGCTCTCCTTTTTTAATAATTACAATTTAGCAAGTTACAATCAGAGATTAAAAAATAAATAAATATATATAAATATATATATATATATATATATATATATAGAGAGAGAGAGAGAGAGAGAGAGAGAGAGAGAGAGAGAGAGAGAGAGAGAGAGAGAGAGAGAGGAGAGAGAGAGAGAGGAGAGAGAGAGAGAGAGAGTTTCGATCATCAACATTATGACAGAGAGGGCCTTTATTCTGCCTTTATTGATAGTAGTCAGTGAGAGAGAAAGAGTCAGAGACGGGAAACTGGGAGAAAGAGTAGGGGATGACATGCAGCAAATGGTCCACCAGGCCTGGGAATCGAACTGGAAGCAAGTTCCCACTTAGATTGCTTACTATATACTTACTATAGCTACTGTAGCACGTGCCCTAAGCATTAGGGTATTGGGTCGTCCCACGCCTATAACAAATATTTAGTTTTAATAAAAAATATCACTTACAACTCCTAACTGATTGAACCGCTGGATTGGTAACTTATCTCAGGTTATTGTCCTGTTGTGGTGAACATCAAGATCTGATTATTCAATCATGTTAGAACACTATGAATTATTTGTAAATTATATTTAACCCAGGCCTGCCAGGCAGCGGTGGGAGGGAAGTAGGGGGTGAGGGAGAGATCGAGAGAGAGAGAAAGGAACTTGGGCAGCAAACAGAGGAGCAGTTATTTGGAGGTGAGATCATCCTTTTGGCACTCGCACCCTTCAACTTAGCCCCAAGGAGGTAGGCGGAGACTCCACACTCTAAAAACGGGGGTTCATTAAGGGTTCGTTTGGAGATACAAAAGGGGAGCCAATAATAAGCACAAGACCTCATGGGAGTGGTGTCAGAGTTCATGAATCCTTTATGAAGGGGTACTTCAAGGAACCCTAGTGGCTTGCTGCTTTACACTGGAGAACCCTATGGTACCTGGAAGCCCCTTCACATTTGTTTGAGTGGTCAGAGATTCAAAAAAGACACATTAGCTCATGTCTTTATTGAAAACGCACATCACATGGTAACAACCCATTGTGTAAAGTATAATATATGTGTTTTTGCTACTAACCAAATAATGTTATTGGTCCATAATTTTGCTAACTTGGATCAAGTCCACTAAATAAACAAGTATGTCTTTGTCTCTATTTTATAGATGCAGAGATGTTGACACATTCATATATTCAGTACATACTTAATTATATACTGCAGAGACAAAACAACTTCACACGATGCAATACAGTGAAAGCTGGTTAATTAGAGTCACAGCTAAATGTAAATTATATACAATAAAGACAAAACAGAAGAAAAAAAAGAAGGGGAATACCCCCTCCCCCCCAACTATGAATTGTACTTGCATCCAAGAGAGATCCTCGTGACATTTAAAGAGATGGATAACAGCAATGCGGACACCTGTGTTCAGTCCATACAGTATATCCACAGCAGAATGAGGCAGCAGTCTACTCTATAGTATATAATGTGTTGCTGACAACAGCCGTTTGTGTGTGTGTGATAAGAAGCAGAGCTAACAGATTCCAGATAACGCCGGAGACACAGGAACCTGGCGGCCTCACAGACTCAGCTGCACATTACATGATGTAAGAGGTCCTGGAAGTCTCTGTGGTGCATGTGGTCATTGGGACAGAATGCAAGGCCGGCCATGTTGCCCTGCAAAGTTGAATAGCAGGAGTTACTTTTTAAGAGCAAATGTGGTTAGGGTGTAGAATTCCCGTCATCAAAATATATCCATACAGTAACTGCTAATAAGCGGTATACTACCCTTTTCTATTAAGACTGTGGGCTGGGCAAGAAATCAACCTACAGTATCACATAATACTTCTTAGTCGCACAGCTCGTGCAATGAAGTGCTCTTAGACATTTTAGAGCCACACAGCAGAGCTAGAAGGGGAGGTCTGAGTCAACACAATAATAAAGAGTCTGAGGGGCTCAAAGTACATAATATGAGGCGCAAAAAGCTCAATACTTACAAAAACAGAGAGAATAGGCTTTTGTAACCTTTTCATCGTGACTGCTGAATAAGGACAGCTCATTCATTCAGTCAGAACTCCACCTCATGATTCATACAATCATGGCATGATAGGACATCTCCTAACCAGAAATGCTGCTCTCTGTATAAGTCACTGGCATGGTATCAAGGTATTCCTGTAGAATCAGATCATAAATATAACTTAACTAATATTCTTGTTTTCCGCTGTTTAAATTCCATGTCAATGACAAGGAGTTGGATGTCAAATGGACCATCATTTGAATGGTTAATGCAATGGTGTGTTTTCTGCATAGAATCCCACTCAGGATGAAGATCATGGACAACTGGACACTGACCTGAGACAGGAGAAGGGGCAGGAGGAGTTGACCTTGAGGAGTCCTGTTGGGGAGAAGACATCAGAGCACCTGTAGGTCTCTTCTGACCGCTCCTGCAATACAAATACTGTATTCAAAAGAATGAAATATAGACTACATTAGAAGAGTACTGATGTGTGTGTGTGTGTGTGTGTGTGTGTGTGTGTGTGTGTGTGTGTGTGTGTGTGTGTGTGTGTGTGTGTGTGTGTGTGTGTGTGTGTGTGTGTGTGTGTGTGTGTGTGTGTGTGTGTGTGTGTGTGTGTGTGTGTGTGTGTGTGTGTGTGTGTGTGCGTGCGTGCGCGCGCGGCGCGCGCGCGCGTGCGTGCGTGTGTGTGCACGTGTCATGTAGTTTGCGCTGGCTGCTAAATAACTACCAGCAGGATGTGAGGCTAGCTCTGGACGTGTCGTCCTTCTACCAACAAGCTGACACCATACTTTCTAACATCAACAAGAAGGTATGAATAATAATACTAATGGCAATACTAATAGTAATACCAATTGTAATAATAATAATAACAATAATAATAATTAATAATACATCATTAATTCACGATATTATTATTAGGGGTATTTTGTTTTGTTTACATGGAAAAATAAATTGCGTCGGACATTGTGTACATAACATTTTAGGACAATCTCTGTAACCTTTGAATTTTCTAGAGTAGTGTCCTCACTGGATCAGCTAAGCTGAGAAGCAAGGAGTTACCTGACATTCAGGAGATTGCCTTTCAGATAGCAGTAAGTCCTACATCTTTATTCTACACTATACTTTTTGTATTTAACTTATTCTGTTACCGATCCTTTTCTTTCTTTCTTTCTTTCTTTCTTTCTTTCTTTCTTTCTTTCTTTCTTTCTTTCTTTCTTTCTTTCTTCTTTCTTTCTTTCTTTCTTTGTACATTCCACACATCGTGGTTGTTATGTAATGCCTCCATCTGTCCTTGGTCTAGTTTTGAAGTGAGTGGGTCTCTTGAAGCTTGTAAACCTGCTGCAGTTAAGTTGTGTCATTTCCCTCCATTGCAACCCCCCCCCCCCCACACACACGTACATGCGGGCATGCATACAGACGCACGCACGCACGTACATGCACATGCATAAAGAAACACGTACGCACACACACACACACACACACACACACACACACACACACACACACACACACACACACACACGCAAGTGTGCACACACAAACACACACACACACACACACACACACACACACACACACACACACACACACACACACACACACACACACACACACACACACACACACACACACACACACACTACTATGCTCCATGCTCACAGACACACACCCTCATCTCTGCCCTCGCACAAACACACACACACACACACACACACACACACACACACACACACACACACACACACACACACACACACACACACACACAATACACTGCCACCCCAATAAACACAAACAGCCACAAGTGCAGTTTCTCTTTCTCTCTCACACACACCCTGGTCCATGCTCTTTCCAGATGTTGGAAGAGACTGCATTACGTCTGTCAGACCTTCATCCCACCCTGGCAGCAAGAGTGACACAGAAACAGGCCGAGGTCCAGGGGAGCTGGATCATTCTGCAGAACCACAGCAGGTACATACAGTACTGTATCCGTCTCACAGCAGCTAGTTACTGTAAAATAAATACATTCATTGTATTCTCAAGAATATTCAATGGTCTTTGGAGTTTGTTCAAGGCCTGGTCATCGACGATGAAACAAAATAGTCTATCTGGGGTGGTGTTAACAAACTATATAAAGATCATAAAGAATCAATTACATAACCTATAGGGAAATATTTCTTAACACGTACAACAGTAGAATAAGCTTCAGTTCCTAGAAAAACAACCTTGCTGTTTCAAGCAACCAATAGTAAGGACTACTACTGTGACCAGAGCCATAGTGCCCACACCCTATTATTACCATAATCATAACAAGATTGTGTATTGAGGAAATACCAATACTGCAATAGGCATTTAATTAAAGTGCTAAGAACTTAGCTTCACTAAACTAAATGTACTCAGCCAGGCTATACTTATATTGAGTGTTGTGTGATATGCAGCTAGCGGAGTATTTCTCTGGGCATGCTCTGTTGAGTGTTTGGCAACACCCTGCTTGGGCAAAGGATCAAAGCATGGTTGAATTATGACTTCATATCCAACACTCGGTCCCCAAAAGCTGACATCACTAAAACAATCCCCATGAACTTATGGAAAACAAACCTCTAGATGAAAAGGATAATTATACCAAATTAATCATGGAAACACTGCCTGCGAATAAAACAACAGAGTGCTGGCTCTTATGTAACAAAGTGTTTTTGCCCAGAAGAGACCTTTAATAGCAACTGAAGTCGATTTTGAGATTAGTTTTGCCCTATTAAGCTTGGGAGTTTCTTTTCAGTGCAAATTTAAGATAAACAACATGACACTGATATGAGGGAAGCTAATTCCTGACATTCTCTCTAAAATGTGTAATGGCTGAGCTGCCAGCTGCCTGACTGAGTCAAACATATGCTATTATCAGCAAATTGAATATACTGATAATATCATGTATGTTTTGTGAAAGCTTTAGCCAAGAAAATATTTACACATGACAAAAACCCTGGATATTCAAATAATGTGTTTTTCAGCAAACAACAGAGTGCTTGTTTATTCTCAATGATGCCAAAATCATACATGGGGTAGCAGGTTTTACCCAACAGCAGTAAGCAATACGTTGTTCTCTTGAAAGGACTTCCTGTGATAATATATATAGCTCCTAATTTCTCCACCAGATGTGTATCTTACTTAGAATCGTGGTATGGTCCAGTGAGAAGTGTATCTTACTCAGAAGTGTGGTATGACATGCATGTGTGAGATGACTACAGCTTTAGAACAGATTGGGTCAGTTCCGTTCCTATGGGGCTCATCTCTCCTTGGATTGTTTGAGTCATATTCCTAATTAATGTTGAGATAAAGCCAGCTGCAGAGATGCTTAATGCAATGGTTGGTTGAATAGTGGTTTGAGTAATGTGTAAATAATGTAAGGGAGTTGGCAGTGGAATTGCAGAATGATAGGGATACCATCCTGTATGGTCACACACAAAAGTTCGATCTCTGAAACAGGCACACATGTTCCAATGAAATGTCCTTGACCAAGACTGAACTGCTTGGTCTATATTGCATAAGCAGTGTCAGCTGTAATTAAACTGTTAAGAGAACAAAATTCCAAAACCATTTCAATTAAATGGATTTCCTTTTTCTTTTGGATACCAAATACTAAAGTAAATCTGTTCAAATATTAAAAGAAAACATATCTGCATAGTGCATAAATCAAGCGGCACCTTGGAAGAATATCTCATCTAAAAAGATACAAAATCAACCTGACAAGTAAAGGCGCAACTGATTTTCGTAGTAGATGACATAACAAAATGAAAGCAGGTAAAACATGTAGAAGACAAGTAGGACAACCCAAGCCAATTAAAATAAACCTCAAGCATTGTCTTGGCCTCTTGGTTCCAAGACCTCCCATTTTGTCTCCTCCCTCTTTTATCTCTCCTTCAAAACAACTGAACCTCTTCCTGAAACCATGAGCTCACCTCCTCACAGTGAGATGACATCATGCTCTAGAACCCTGCCAGCCGCCCGTCACCCGAGAGACAAAGGCCTCTGTCTTGTCTGCCTGTCGAGGTCACGGCGGTTACCTAGCATAACATTAGCTAATGTACATCCTGTTGTTCTGACTCACATTCCCAAAGACACGTAGGGACATGTCATGCTTTTAGAAAAACAATCATACATAGATGACACGACGACAGACATGACAGTGTTTTTGTTTTGTTGGACCACAATTGAAATTGGACCACAATTGATACATCTACAGTCTATAGGGTGTGTAGGATGGGTGACAAATTCCAAATGTACTTTGTCAATGAATTTAGCTTTCTCTCTCCATTCTGTCATAAACTATAGTAAAACCAAACCAAAACAGGGTGGCGGTGGCTCAGGGGGTAGAGTGGCTGGATGGTAACTGCAAGGTTGCCAGTTCGAACCCGGGCTCCCCCAGAGTTGGTGTCGAAGTGTCCTTGCACTATATATTTCTAAAACTATGAAACATTTCAAAGATTTCTTTACAGGCAAACATGTCCACCGTAAGATGAACCTAAATAGGTTTGAATGGGGTTTCTAGTTGTAAGTATGTAGGACTAGTAGCATGCCAAAGTTTGTGCTATTGCCATTGAGAATGCATTGGGCGTTTAAGTTAAATAACTCCGAAACTACAAATCATTTCAAAGTAAAAAGTTCCAGCATGTGTCTCCACAGTAAGCTGAATTATAAAAAGTGTGAATGGAGTTTCTAGGTGAAAGTGCTTTTTTGACGTGCCAATATCTGCCATTGAGCCCCATTGTGAATTTCTCAAATTTGAAAGCACTATATTTCTAAAACTATGAAACATTTCAAAGATTTCTTTTCAGGCAAACATGTCCACCTTAAGATGAACCTAAATAGGTTTGAATGGGGTTTCTAGGTGTAAGTATGTAGGACTAGTAGCATGGCAAAGTTTGTGCTATTGCCATTGAGAATGCATTGGGCGTTTAAGTTAAATACGGGGGAACAGCAGAAACTGCCTGTCATAATTTCTCCCCCCTCCCTATTCCAAAGTCCCCCCAGGTACATTATATATTTAAATTATTTTCAGCAATGGTACACTTATTTTTTCAGTGGGTATACAGTATCTTGTTGAGCTGGTCATTTTGAAAGTAGATCTCACGTCATAAATGTGTGGGCACCCCTGGTCTACACATTCTATATGTGTAGACTGGTTTCATTCTGTTTTTGGTCTTAACTACATTTGTACTGTATGAATTACTGACTGGAGTTCAGTGTCTTGTTCAAGAACACTTCCACATCTATCTATCTATCTATCCATCTATCCATCTATCCATCTATCCATCTATCCATCTATCCATCTATCCATCTATCCATCTATCCATCCATCCATCCATCCATCCATCCATCCATCCATCCCCTGACAGAGTTTAATAGTATACTATACTGTACATGTTTCTTTTACAGAAATGAAAAAGCAGATCATTTAAATAGTCCCGCTGAACGTCATGCTCAACTTGATGCTGCACTGCAGGAATCCAAATCATCTGCTGCTAAGGTACAAGCTCTGCCCACTGTCACATATTGTTTTTGTTTTGTTTTGTTTTAATCCAGTTGTCATTATATACAAAACAATCCCCAACACAGATTTTTATCTTGCATGGCATTAACTGCATGTTTTAACCTTGTTACCTTGTTTTACTGTATTTTGTACTTTTGTTCTATCATTTATTTGTTTTCTTCTGTATACTGTCTTTTATATACTGCTTCTATAAAACACATTGTAATTGGCTTGTTGACTTTAATTGTGTAGTTTTCCAGCCACTGTGGCCTTTTCGGACCACAATGTTTCCTGTCATGGTTATTAACACAGTGTTATCTTTCCTCTGGTTCGTTGTTCTCAAAGACTCAATCATGGCTGGAAGACAACGTTTCCATGATAGCCCCGACTCAGCACCGGGTGAGCTTCAACTGTCCTGAAACAGTCAGTATGACACAGGAAGAGGTCAAGTCAATGAGACCTGGATATAGACCTTGTTATGTAAGACTAAGAGTAAGCATTTACCAAGTGTTCACATCCATAATGCTATATATTTATTCTATAATAATATAATGATTTGGTCATTAAAATATAGAGGAAACAAATCTAACAAGCAGTAGTATGTCAACATGTAAACAGTTAATATTCACCAAAAACATCACCAGGACTTTTGTGTTATCCTTGTATGGCAAATTTGCATTTTTGACTAATAAAGTATTCAGTCAATAAAACCAAACCATGTATTTATTATTATTATTATTATTATTATTATTATTATTATTATTATTATTATTATTATTATTCATGTTTTGCCATATCTGTAATTAATTTTATCTGTGTCAATATGTTTTCAAACATTCCAAAAACAAAACATTCCTATCCTCACATCCCTCAAGCCTTTTGAACATTGAAAACTTTAACTTTGTCAGTTTATTATTGCAACTTTAATAAGGGGTTCTGCATCTCAGCAATTGTGTAGAGTCCAAAAACGTGATGAAAATCTAATACATTTTGGAGGTCCACCAAATGTTACCAATAATGTCTCTTCTCCCAGGATTCCACTCTGATCCTGAAGATCAACCAACTCCTGTCCAGATGTGCTGAGCTCAGCATGGACATACTGGACTTAGAAACTGAACTGGTGTCCAGGTGTGACCCGGCAAACTCTGACCTCGACGGACTACAAGAACAGCAAGACAAACTAGAGGTGTGACTAAATGAACTATAGAGGAGCTTTTCATCAACAAAACAATACTTTTCTCCCCACCTTTAATCCTAGGTTTCATCCAGCTTGGTGGAAGTTTCTCTGATGAAACTATGAAATCTATGTTGCTTGCAGGTAGTTAAGTGAATAACCACCTAAGCCCGTTTGACTTACTGGACCTAACATGTCGCAACACAAGCGTTGTATTGATCTGCTATGTTTGGCGAATGTTCCCCCCGGAATATGGATGCTGGGATTCAAGTGATAAAGATGCTTGTCTTTAGAACTGCATGAACCCTTGCTAGCCTTTGATAGACTCCTATCAGAGCCTTCCCTCTTGTGCTTCCTGTACTCTGACATCTCGCTTGTTTATTTCAAGAAAGGAAGTGAGCTCAGCAGGAAATATTCAAGATAATTATTCAGGAGTATTTGCTTTGTAGTAAAAAGAATGATGCACAGTATAGTATCTTGAACTAGTGTGTTCTGTAACAGTGATAGTCTATGCTTAGTTCAGAGTAGACTGGCTTGGTGTTGAGCAAGTCAGGAATGTATTGTTGCATTGTGGGATGTTCCTACTTGACTATCCAAATGATAAACCTGCATTCACCTTCTATTTATTCATTTGAAATGTCTTTGGAGGATAAGCTCCTTGAGATGCATCATTTTCAAGGGGGTCCTCACCCCCGTTTCCTCTATCATCCAGCCCAGCAATCCTGTCAAGTCAGCGCTTACTCTAACTTAATAAGACAGGGGATAATTGCGGCATATGCTGGGGGCATAAAAAGGATTGGTGTGATATGGTTCTGTTGTATGGCTTTTAGATGGAGCAGGAGATGATGAGAGAGGATGTGCAGGAGGTGGAGGTACAGATACAGAAGCAGTCCTGCAGCCTCCAGGCTTTGTCTCCTGAAGAGGTCCGTTTTCTGAAAGAGGCACGGTCCACCCTGCAGGCATGGGAGGAATTAGGGTGTAGTTTGGCAGAGAACCGGTTCTCACTACAACAGTTCAAACAACTGCAGCACTTTCTGAGGGCCTATCTGGCCATGATGTGAGTCATTCCACTATTTGCTGTTACAAAGGATTTCTTTATTATCCTTTTTTTGTCATCTCACCTTCATTTATTTTTGAGGGGCACTAGCCCCTCCTATGCACAGCTTTGTGTGTGTGTTTGTACTTTGCACGGAATGTGATGATTTGATTGGCTGAGAAAGGAATGTGATGATGTATGATGCAGAGCCATAGAGTAAGACAGAGTTACGACATTGAGGGGGCAGAAAACAGCCTGGTCACGTGGTTCATGTACAAGGCCAGACTCCATTCTGTAAACTTCCGGTCCCCGTTTGAAGCCTTTAATTGGGGACAAACCAATAGAAGTCTATGTAGAAGAGCCATTGGACTGGCCCCATGAAGTGAACGGAGTTGTCGTAACTCTGTCTTACTCTATGGCTCTGGTATAATGATAAGAGCGCCCCTCACTTCTCACAAGTGTGCTTTTTATATTTTTGTTTTACCTTTGTTTTGTCCTATAATGTACTTTATATTATTAAACTGTAAATGCAGTACATTTAGTATTATCATCTATTTGGAAGTCAAGCGTGACAATGTGATCTGCTTGTTTCACATACCTGTTATTATTCCATGTCATGCACATAGTTTATTCCAATAGGGCCATTTGAAAAATGTGACAGCTACTCAGAGAGAGCTTTTTAGTGGATAGTGGATGTTTTCGGTCGCTTTCTAAATCCTAACTGTTTTCTGATATGTTATTGTATAGCTACAACTAAAAATGGCACAAATGCTGTCCTAGATTGAAGGGGTTAAAGATAGAATAATAAACATTAGGAATACATTTTTGTTCAAAGTAAAAGTGTATGGAATTGGAAATTAACTTGTCACTCTGAACTTAACTTGTCACTCTTCACAAGATGCTCCACGTTTACCACTGTTTCCTTTCCAGCTCCTGGGCTGAAGAAACCAGAGCATCCATTTTCTCTGAAGTTTCAATGCAGAAGCTGAGACAAGCAGAATCAACTGAGTTCTCTGACCTGGACCTTGGAATTCAGCAGAAGTTTAAAGACTTTGATCAACTCGTAGAAGCTGGACAAAATATTGTCAAAGACCGACATCACCTTGCAGACATCGTAAGTTCTTCCACAAACAGAGAAATATGTACTTATATATTTGTTTTTGTGGAGATTTCTTTGTATTAATTATGATGTTTCATTATTGTCTACGATGGTTTTGTAGTTAGGTTGACTATCCTGTAAGCAATGTCTGGGGCATGATCCTAAATGGCCACTAGTTTTGACTCTGCCAAAGTGTCCTTGAGCAAAGTAAATAATCACAACCCGCTGCATGCTCTGTGTTGACCATGACCTCTGACCCATACTGTACGTACAGTAGAGGGAAAGCAGAAGTGTCTTTGAGTCACACACACAAAACAAACCTCTCCTCTCTCCACAGATAAAAGAAAGAACTGAGGAATTGCAAAGCATGCTGGGATGGATTATGGTCCACTGGAAGGCACAAAAAGCCTTGCTGGGTCAGCGAAAGCCAGCTTTAACACAGGAGTCTGATCATCAACATAAAGTAGCACCTACACAAGGCGGAGGGCCACAGGTAGGAGATACTGGTGCACATATAAGTGGGTTCTGGTTATCAGTACATATATAGTCCACAAAAAAGAAATGAAAAAAAAAAAATAGAAAAGAAAAAAAAGAATGATGCTCCTTCTTCACAGGTTCAGCCTACACCATCAGTGTCGATGGAACCTTTAGGAAGTTTCCGTCCGGAGCACACACAGGCGCCATCAGCCATCCAGCTCCAAGGACCTCATGCAGAACCGACAGAAGATACTGCTTTTCAGGGAGCAAAGAACAGCAAACTGGCATTCATTGTCCAACGAGACCCTTCTGATGAGTCAACCATTTCTCCCAGTATTGTCCTGGAGGAGCCCTGTACCACAGTGACGCCGCTGGGGGGGAGCATCAGTGTCATTCTAACCCTTGACCCACAGCAGCCTGAGGGAAGCCAGGCCCAGAGGCCTGATGAACAGCCGATATCGCCAGAGCCTGTACACAGGGTTGGTGCCCATTTAGTCACACATTTATTTATGCTCAATGTTGGGTACTGTTTAAGTCTATACAACAGTCTATACAGTACATTATATATAACAGGTAAATAACTTGCTCACTGGTTTGTTTGGGGCATGTGCATAAGATTATTGTGTATTAGTATACAATAGTGCATGTAAGCTCATTACTTGAAGATTTGAGATGAACTGAAGATTCACAGCAGTTCCTCAGTGAATATCTACATATCTACTGTGTATAAGTGCTCACTGCTTCCATTTTTACATATTCCATTTTCCATTTAACAGGTCAGTACGTATTTACATGTCACCGATGGAAACAAAGAGAGCCCTGATTGCAAAGACGGTACATTGGAAAACACATGTGCCACGACACAATCCAACCCACCTACAATGTCTACCGCCGCCACCACTTTCCTACCCAAAGTCAGCACTGTGCTCCTCCCTACATCTCCAGCCACCAACTCCTTCTCCACTTTAAATGTGAAGCCCACAGCCAAGAAGAGGAAGAAGTCCATCCACCGGCATACAGTGACTGGCCTGCCTGAAGTGGACTGCATAGAGGGAGGAGCTGCTGTGTCACATAGAGCCAACACCTGGCCTCTAAAGACAAGTGGGAAGATCTCACCTACCAGCCCAGTAAACACAGAGCTCCAGCTGTACATAAAAAATAATTCACTGGTGACAAGGGCAGAAGATGATATTTTAGCTAATATTTGTACCATACAAGGGGACTCCATGAAGTCCCCAGGGACGATCGGTGATTCAGAGAAGACCCCGTACAGCATCCCTCTGGGGTCAACGCTAAGCTTCGACTTGCCCACAAACTGGGAGGGCATCTCTCGCATCACCTCCAAAGACCTTAACATTGGAAGAAAGCCCATAGATAGAGCTGAGGACTTCGTCAGTACAAATGGTCTCTCAGCTACTCTACAAAGACCTCCAGGTCAAAGCGATCATGCCAAAATGCCATCTAAAGTTATCACAAAGACCTTGGGTTTAAAAGCAGAGAGCAGGATTTCGGAGGAAGATGATATGGCCAATCCACAGGACAGTGTCTCAAATTGTGTCTCTATCTATCCTTCCCCTCTGGAGAAAGATTGCAATCATTGTAGCCAGCCAGAGGCTGGCCCTGCCTTGCATCAGTCAAGCTCCTTTCACATCCATGGATTCAGTGAAGAAGTTGAAGAAGAAGTTAGCACACAAGAAGGTACTTTATTTGTGCGAAGGCAAAGCACTGAGCCTGCCCAATGCACTCAGTCTGCACCTGAAAACACTTGCACCAAAAATGTACACACTCGTCACAAATGTTTAAGTGTTCATACAAAGATTTGTGACCTCAAAGATCATATCTATTGCTCTCCTAAGCAGCAGCAGCCACTCGCTCGCCAAACTTGTCTCATCACCCAATCAGTGAAGGAGGGTCATTCCCCTGCACCATTGAAGTTGCAGGGTCCGGGCTTGGGAAGAGCCAGTCGTGTTGTGGTCTGCTCAGAGGAAAACTGTGCTGTGTGCTCGTATGATTCAGCCCCCAGGATGGCAGCAGGAAAGGAGACCCCACACAGCCAAGTGTCAGTGAAGGGATTACATCCTGTTCATCCAGACCACTGGCAGTTTGAAGAGGTGGAGGATGAATTAGAGGACATCTGGAATGCGGTAGACCGGGAGAGGGCTCCCTGACCTGTATCCAGAGAATGCAAAATGAAAATATTCTTAGTAGTAGTTAATAGTCTTTCTGTCATTAGGCTGGTAATCCCTGTGTGTTGAAATGGCTAAAGACTCAGCATATGTATATGAGTGTCACAGTATGTACTCTGTATAGTTGCCTTCCAGTGGTTGTTTGACCACCACAGGTTACATTATACACACCATAGCCTACTCAAAACAACTTGTGAGGGTTTGGGCATTTAGCTGACCACCCCCCCTGTTGTACACATAGACATGACCATTAAACTAAAGGATTTAATGTGTGAGAACTTGAAGGCACCAGGGCACTGGCTCTTGTGTTCCACTAGATGGCAGCCAAGTTTGCCTACAAATCTCTTTTCATTTTCATTTCAATTTCAGCCAATCAGGAGAGAATAGCTATTTATGAGCTTACATTTTTATATTGTTCCAGTTCTAATTTTGTCTGCTAATTTGTTTGTGTTCTCACTTTTACACTTGTTTAATCTGTGCCCTGACTGCGTTCTCTATCCTAATTGGATAAAATTGGTGTCCTAGTTTCAGTTTTGGTTTCTGAAAATGCAATAAAAAGCTGGAGAGACATGGAGACTCCTGTTACTGCAACAAACACTATATAGCAATGAGTACAATCACAATATAGATCTTTTAAACACTTATTTTAACTAAAGAAAATCACTTACACTACCTTTAAAACCAGTATCTCAACATAAAATAGTATTGTGTTAGATTATGTTTTCACCCCTGTGAGTCAGTCTGCCCGTCTGTCTCTCTGTCATATAAACTCTATTTCCCCCTGTACTGTAGCTTCCTCATGTCCTGATGGCTGCACCCCACAACATTTGTTTTTCTTTCTTTTTTTTAGCCCCTCCTATGTCCAGCTTTTGGTGTGTGTGTGCACATAGTTTGTCCTACACAAACATTAAAATGCCTTTGACAATGAATGGACAATTTTAAGTGTTTGTGTAAACACAAACATTGCATAACTCAAACATTGATGATGAAGGTGAGGACGCAAATTGTGATTGGCCAGAATGAGATGAGATGATGTATGATGATGTACGATGATAAGAGCACCCCTCACTTCACACGGGTGTGATTTTTTTTTAAACAAATGGGTTCCCAGATTGCCCCATGACGGACACAGCCTTGGGTAGGCAACCCAGCCTTGCAGAGATCTGCCCTCCAAATTGGAGTGCAAATTTTCTGATGTCACTTTATGATCTGCAGTATTGGTGGTGTGATTATTTTTTTTATACTTGCTCTATATATTTCTTTGTGGACATATCGCTAAAGGAATGAATTTGCTACTTATTTGTTCTTTAAACAATAAATAAAAAATAAATAAAACATGCTAAATGAAAATGGCAAATGTTGGATATATATTTGAGTAATTTAACGCATGCTCTTATTCAAAGTGACAGTGAGTGAGCAGAGTTTGTCACCTGTACCGGCCCACCTAGCCATAGCGAGGCCCATCTAGAATCGCATTTCTGGCTGCGCCACATTACCAGGATCCTGGATGGCTTGATTCTATAGGCTTAGAATAATTGATATAAATATTGTTTGGAAATCTCTATATGGGAAAAATGGATGGGGTCTGGATGGATGGAACCAGAAAATGGCCACCACTGCTTTGCCCCTGTAACGATATTGGATATAAAAACCAAACAAACTCATCAATCAAGTCTTTCTGTCATTTTTTCTTCCCTAACTTCATTAAAAAAATAAAGACCAATACAATAATGTTAAATTGACGACAACTATCTGTTCTGTGGTTCTTGTCATTTTGTTAGCTGCCACATGCTCCTGCTTTCTTGGCTTTGACCATTTCCAATTTCTTATACCAATTCATACAGTACAGTCCTTTTTGGAGTTGTATGCTGCATTAGTACTTACCAATGATGTTTTTCTTTATTTTCTCTCTTTCTCTAGATGTTTTTAATGTTATAACAATGTCATATCATTTATATCATAAAAGTTGACATGAACTTCAATTTAACAAACATAAATTATTATAGTGGAGACTAATGGAGCAAAACGTGCAAAAATGCAATTCTGAGGTCAATGACTCCTCAAGGTCACCAGGAGGTCAGTCAGAAAGTGTTTCCACGTCTGAAATCAAACCTTGGGGTGTGTAGATGATATGCTGAAAGTTTCATGCTTTAGTCATAAAATGCACAATACCTTGGCTTCCATATATGAGCTTAACTATGTAGATTGGCTATAGCAAAAATATTTGGTGTAGAGGGAAAATGTATAAGTGCCCATGTCTCACTCTCTCTCTCTCTCTCACACACACACACACACACACACACACACACACACACACACACACACACACACACACACACACACACACACACACACACACACACACACACACACACACACACACACACACACAATCTAAAGTTAAAATCTACAAAGTAGCTAGTATAAGTAAGTAATAAGTAGGCTACGTTTTCATATCATTGTAGTGTAGTAAAAGTACGATATTTAACCACCGAGTTCATTCCACATAGTGTGGCTAGGGGGCAGTATAACATCAACTCTTGTTGATACCAATGATGTTTGTTGTTTGGAGTCTGAGAGATCTGAATCCAGAGCAAGACTGTCATTTGTAGTATTGCCTGCCCTAGAGACAGTCAATTTCATTCACAGTGAATTTGAGATTGGTCTGCTTTTCTTAGATAGTCTTGGCTATATTTCCAACAATGAATTAAGAACAAGCTAAAATCACTGGTAAAAATAGAATTCGGTTCATTTGTACGTCTTTCACTGAAATAACTGTGGAAGAGGTGGAATTTCGTTCTTGTTACACATAATTAGGAACCTATCGAAAGATGTAGCATAGTAATGGCACTAGTTTGCAGTTTACAAAATAGGCTAATTAAGGGGCCTTGCAAACGGGGAGCGATAAAACGCCTATATAATCATATATACCCCAAATAAATAAACATTCATAAATTAAATAGTTTCCAAAACAACAAAAAATATATCGTTATGTTTACTGCAAAACAGTGGCCTCTGTGGCCACAGAATTCGACGGGTCACTACTTTCGGAGTAACACCAGCAACTGCTCGCTGGCACTCAAAGCAAAGCAAAGGCAACTCAGAGCGGAGTCAAGCGGAGTTTTTCCAGAGCGTCGTACGTATTCACTGCTTTTTGTAACCAACCACTGATAAAGAAGTAAGGATTTTAACTATCACTGGAGCAGTACTGTTAAAGGAGATTCACTGGAAATTGACATCCCCTGTGCTGTCTGAGGTAAGACAATTCTTCAGAACTAATAACTTTATTGTTGCACTGATGTTGCTTCAACTGCTTGTAATCCCGTGAAAAACTCACTGTTGGTTGTGTGTTACCAATGGGAGCTGTATGGCGAGTGAAGCGTCTTGAGTGTTAGTGTACTGTGTTAGTAATGGAACAACTGAAAATCACGTACTTATGTTGGTTTAGAGCGCTTAGAGTCGTCGAGTAAAGACTACTGTCAACAGCAACTTTTAAAGGTGTTGAACGGCTTCGCTTCCCTCGTCCATTCATGAACTATAAATGCTTTCAGTTCAGTGATGAGATCCTGATCCCTAATACGGTTAATTTAACATTCAATTGCTTGTTATTTAACATTCATTGTCCAGTTCAAACCACATCATCCCATATAAAGCCAGCCAACCGCATGCAAAATGTTATCGAAGTAGACTGCTGTAGAAACATTTGCTTTTAGGGTTGCTTACGGAGTGATAGTGTGCCTTTGCTTGCAAGCTAGGGTGTCTTGCAAAGTTAGACAAAAACACTCACGTTACGTGCAATCTAGGCGAAGCGCTTTCTTCCTATCCGTGCTCTTGTCGGTAAACAAAGAAACACATTGATAAGCGTCAGCCAAGTGTTGTTGTGCACATGAGTCTTTTGATACATTTGCCGAAAATCCCCCCCTCGTTAACCTGGCAAACGACTTGTGCCATCGGTCTCCTCACATGAAGATGGATCGCTCACCAAATGCCAAAGGGCCCTGAGAATGAGGACGAGCTGAAGAGTAAATCGCTTGAACAGATGACTTTTCTTTTTATCTGAATTGGCAGGAGGGGATGTCGGCACTCAGCCCTTTAAATGACAGCCCCCTGGGAACTCTCCAAGTTTCTCTGAGTGAAGGAAAGCTAATTAAAAGGCAAGGCTTTTGTTTTAGCTCTGGTTTCCAACTCCTGTCTATAGACCCACACTGCGAGAAAGTTATTTAAACTACCACTAGCACTTGTTTTTTCCTCAAGTGACAAACCTGCCTATGGTGTGACATTATTTTCCCAATGCAAATGAAGGTGGCAAACGTATTTTTCTGACTTGAGTGACATTATCTTAAACGAGTGATCACCTGTAGGCATATCTGGCATGAGGCAACTTGTTTGAAACAACCTAGTCTACACCATACAAAATTAAAGACAAAAAGATTGTAGATGTAGTTTTGGATCTGAACCTAGCTCTGATCCATAGCTCTAATGCGTTGATGCATTAGAGCTATGGACCAGTGCTAATCTGAACCCAGAACAGTCTATGGTCCAGCAGAGTCTCCTCTGGGTTGTGGAATGACAGTTGTAGTCAACAAGATGCTTATGGGAGAACTGTTTAATCCATTCATCTTCATCCTGCTCCACTCTGACCTTGACTCATGGTGTTGTAATACAGGCTTACTTAAGGGTCGTTTATACTTAGTTGCACACCGATCTACAAGCTCACAGTGCATCACAGCGCGGCACATTGTAAGTTTGTAGGTCTGCTATTTTCGTTGCGTGACTCGGCACAAGTATAATAAGGCATTAGTTTAGCTTTACACTGTTGCAGTCACTGAAGTTAAAGCCCTGTTTTCTCCCCTGAGCCAACATTTGTGGGATTTTTGGGATCGCAAAGCAACCACAAAATAAACATTTTAATCATTTTTCTTAAAACAGATAAGTTTCCAGTGTCTTTAAATTCAGACACGCCATTCAAGAAAGGTAGACTCTGCAACCATGCCGCTGGTAAAAGCCACTGTGTCAGTCTGTTCTGTTGGTCCAAAATGTTCAAGCTCAAACTGGGTAAATCCTGAATTACTGTACGTGCTAGTTCAAACGCATCATGAATTGTAAGACTGTATTTCATGCATACATGATTAAATGTCTTGTTAACATAAATATTTGTAGCTGTGACCATGCAGCTAGTATAATTCACTCATTTGGTATAGATGTGCCTGCACTTTTTTGACTCAAGAACTACTTTTAAACTGGCCAGCTCAACAAGATCTACCCAACCCAAAAAATATTATCCCATAGAAAGGCAAAATGGAATTGCTAGGGTTTTTAATATATTGTAACTTTGTAATGTTTGTCTGCAACGCTCTTGAAAACAATATTGCTTTGTGGGTTTGAGCTGACAGGTCCTTTTTATGTCAATCAATCAAGTGTCCTTAATTCAAATGGCAGATGCCAAAAATAGAATTTTATTATTATTATATATTTTAGGAGCATGTCATGTGGTCTACTTGCACAGCCTATGTAATCTACTGGTAGATCGCGATCTACCTTTTGGGCACCCCTGCTGTAGTACAACCAAAATGTTCTAGTGCAAACGGAGCGCTAATCGCATCTTATCACAAATAAGTACGCTTCCAGTGAATCAACAAATCCGGGCCTACCAGCAATATTCAATGCAGCAGGGAATGAAATATTGCATCGTTCATGGTACTGATGCATCCCTGGTATGAACTATAATGAAATGCAAATACACCCCTATATGTGTCATGTTTCCCTTGGAACCAGGTCATAGTAGAGAGGAGACTAAACAAGATGTCATAGGCTACATTCCCATCTCTGTAAATCTACACAGCAGTATCTGCACTTTGGACAAGATTGTAAGGCAGCAATGTAACGGCACCCATCTCTTACTGTACGTTCATTGCACTTGGCAAATGGCAACAATGCAGTTCAGCAGTTTTTATTTATTTCATCCCATTTATCATTTCAAGTTGTCACTCCTGCAAGCGGTATTACTCATTTAACTGACCCAGAATCCACATACAATATGAATATATATATTGGGTCAATGTGTCAGCAGTGTTTCAGGAGGTAGTAGATCTGGGAAATGGACAGTCCCCGGTTTGATTCCTGGCTTTATTCTGTCAAAGTGTCCCCAGAGTGCTGAAGTGCCTGAGCGCTGTTCCCAATAGTCTGTCAAAGGCAGAGAACGCATGTCCCCATGGGGATCAATACAAGTTACCAAATACTTTAATTGCAATTTGTTCATAGATAGGCAGCAGGGCCCCGAACGTTTCACTGTCACATTCTTTTTTTGAGGGGCGCTAGCCCCTCCTATGCCCAGCTTTGTGTGTTTGTGTGAATTGAGCAATTGACCTATATTACATTTGACTCAAATGTAAAGCTCTCTGGATAAGTTAATACTTAAAATGATTTGAACCTCAAATTATTCAAGATATTAAGTTACCCATTTAGACCTGAGGCCGATTATAAAAACGCCTTCTAAAACCTAACCTAAGGTTTTCTGAAAACCTTCAAATTCATATTATAAAAACAAATAAAAAATGATGTTGCTATATGAGACACAGAGGTAGCTCCCATCATGAAAGGTTTAACAACTAACAATATATAGGTTACACCAGGTCTATAATATGTTTTCCAGGGAGACTTGCAATAATAGAATGTATTCCTAGTAGCAGTAACAGTAGCATCAAGGTAAAGAAATCAGATCCAGGGAAAACTGGGTGAAAGAAAAGCAAACAAACTGGGAGATCAGGTGTAAATTACCCTGGTTGCTGTGGTAACCAAGCCTAACGCTTTAGCTACTACACATCCCGCTTGCCTTAATTGTCGGACTCTTGGACATGATTTTAAAAGGAGAGGAGGAGTTGCAACAACACATTGTTGATTCTTCTCTGGAGCTGAGTTGACTTACTCTGGTGGCCCACAGAGCGCTGTGTAGTGATGGCTTTTTCTGTGTGACAGGAGTAGACTTAAAGAGGCAATGCCAGCCTGGGAATAGAGCTGTTCTCACTTCCACCAAACTGACTATGACATTCATACAGAATTGGCAGCCAGCCAGAGACGCAACAAGTCAGCCAGCCAGCGACTCAGCTTGCTAGTCAGTCTGGGAGTTAGTCAAGTGTGTTTATGCTTCAACCAGCCAAATAGTCACCCAGTCCGTTAGCTATTCAGGCAGCCAACTACTGGTCATTATTCATCAGCACTGAGTTGGGACCTGTAGCCTCAGAGGACTTTAATGGATTACCATGTTTAACTGTGTTCACAGCTTTGTAGGTTTTGCTGAGTTAAGGAATCTGCTATTAGCAGCAGGTGCAGACATGGTTTTGACAAGAGGTTCAGCTCAGCACATAATACTTAAAATCACGAAGTTGCACTACTACCACCAGTTATAAATAAGGCAGATCTGACATGTGGGACTAGGGATAGTCTGCCGTGTTTGAAGATGTGTCAACAAAAGCAAAGTTGTTGATATAATTGTTGATATAATTGCATCTTCCTGGATCATGCTGTAACTTTCATATACTGTATCCTTTAACTATAACTAGTATACACAAAGATTGTACAGTATATTTGTGTATAGTTTTTTCACATGATGGACCACAATGGAAACAAGTTTCGTCTTTTTGTGTATAGTCCATTTGGCTGCCAATAAACTGCCAATAAAGCTGTCTG
This sequence comes from Electrona antarctica, assembly GCF_951216825.1. Lineage (NCBI taxonomy): Eukaryota > Metazoa > Chordata > Actinopteri > Myctophiformes > Myctophidae > Electrona > Electrona antarctica. The sequence goes on along the minus strand of NC_136809.1, from coordinate 30,664,158 downwards.
TCTGTCTGTCTGTCTGTCTGTCTGTCTGTCTATTACTAATAGACTATTAGTATCTATCTAACTATAGTATCTATCTATGGTAATTTTATCATTCTATTTCTGCACATATTATCAAGCTTTTTCTTACTGAATCTGCATAGTAATTTGTGCACCTAAAACATGAAGTGGCTGGTTGGAACATTGGTCGGTTTATATAAAGAATAATGGTTGGTGGTTAAGACACTGAAATGTGTTCTTAAATATCTGGTGAAATGTTTGTAAAGGTTTTAAAGTAAAATATTGCAGTGCAGAAAATTAGGCTGGCATATACTTGCACTGGTGCACACAGGGAGCACATGTCAAGCTTGAATTTTGATTCAGTGCATTTTAGTCTTAAATGTACAAAATGTGTTGAAATCAGACATGTAGATGTTATGCATGGAACATTGAGTGTCCAGTCAATGCAAGTCTTCCTCTGCCTCATTAGATTTAATGTGTATTTTACTGATGCTGTCATCCTGAGTGAATTCTAATGACTGAATAAGCTCAAATAACATTAGAAAAAATCAACATGACATAGTTAGCACAATGGCCAGAGCCACAGTGTCTTGGCAATATATGTAACAATTCAAAGTATTCTCATTGCCTGTCTTCAACAAGCCATGGTCAGTGTGAAATTGTGAATGTCACTGTGGGTCCTTCTCAAAGAAGGCCGTCTGAAGTGCCATGCAACCATCTGTCAGGCTACCTGACACCAACGCTGAGGGCTGAGGCTGCACTCCAACTGGCTACACTCCAACTGGAGACTACAGTACTCGCATAGTCTCTGGCAATTGATGACTGATGAAACCCATAATACATATTTCTGTAGCAAAGTGTAAAATAAAATCAACAAATATGGTTGATTTATTTTTATTTGACCTCATCTGGTGACTCGTGGTTGTATAAGCTCATTAGGCTGGTAAAAAAGAAAAGAAAAACAGAGCTATTTCAATGTGAGTGATTAATCATTGTCAGTTAATGACTGCTTTGTTGCCGTTTGGATGTGCTGTTTCTGTGTCCTTAATTGTGCTGTCAACACAATGTCCAAGACAAATTTACATTCTGGGACTAAATTAAAGTGTATTGTACCTCATCTTAAACCAACAAACTAAGCTTCCCTGTATCACTGTTGCCAAGGGGAAACTCTTAAGACTAGTCCTGGTACCATGGCCTTCCTTACCTTTCCCAGCATATGATCTTTGTTTTTGTTGTTCTTGAAAATCCTTTCCAAATCCAAATTGACACTAGTGATATAATATTTCACACACAGTGATATAATATTGCCATTGTCTATTGATCTATTGTCTATCCATCCGAAGGAATTTGACTTCCATCGAATCCATCCTCTCTTTTCTGGGTCAAGAACAATATCTGCTGCTGAGCTCTTCAATATTTCACAATGTACCAGTGTTTGTTTATCAAAGGAGTCTGCTGGGACTTTGCTCTGGCTTGGCTTAATTTGTTATGTGCTGTCGTGACTCGTGACTATTCATCAGCACACATCGTATCCAGTGAAAATATAGAAATTATTGATGATGGAGATTTGTTTTACAAGTTGATAGGAAAGCGACAAAATAGGATTAAATCTTTGTTTGCTTCTGCATTTGATTCTGGAATCCATTGCATGTAGCTGTTTACTTTTTACTGCCAGACACTATTTCGGGATATTAAAACAGGTTTGTGGCATGGTTGCGTCGTGGTTGCTCTTTGCACACCATCACACCCAACATAATTGTTGAAATGGTGCCGTGGTATGTGCATGACATCATCATACCAGGAAGTTATGCAGGAATGCCTACTGAGTGGCAAAAAAACGAATTTCTGGCCTTGACAGCCCATACATCCAAACAGAAAAGTCTGTGATTGCATTAAGCAATGTTAACTGACGTTAAACTCACTTTGCCACTCACTTTGCCACTCGATTTGCCACTCACTTTATGCATGAGCATACACTCTTTAACGACTCGCCGAATTACTAACCCTATCCCTAACCACACGGGAAGCCATGCAGTTGGAGTATTCTAATGCCATGGTATATGTGGGAATTATGGGCAGTCCCAGTTGAAATATCCTCGAGCAATGGAGTGTCGCAGTCCCACCCCCTTACATGACGACGCTAGAACCAGAAGTGAATTCCTCATTAATTTTCCTCAGACTTTTCAAAAAGTATTTATTTAAAGACAATTACGCCAACTCGAGTTGTGACACATCATGACAATAAACACAATGTTTTTCGCTGATCAAATCATTTGTAAGACGAAAAACAAAACAAAATGTGTTGTAACCTGCCATGTTTTTCTTCTTACAAATTATTTGATCGGCCCAAAACATTGTGTTTACTGTCATGATGTGTCACAACTCGAGTTATACTATATAAATACTTTTTGAAAAGTCTCTGAGGAAAATGAACGGGGAATTCACTTCTGGTCCTCGGGAGGGGGCGGGACTGCGACGCTCTATATCTGCATAGTCTCTATAAGTTACCCTTTCAGCTAAAGTTTAAAACAAGAACGACCTTCAAACTGCATGAAGCAGGTGAAGTGCTGCAATGTTGGTAGATGTTTTAGTCGATCTTGTTCAACCGACTGCTTTGTGTCATTTGCATCAAAGTTTGAGATGTTTCCAACTTCCCCAGTTTCCATCCGGCTAACCAGCTGATGACTAACTCTTCTCGATAGGTAGGTGTGTGCATGTTTGTGTTTGTATGAAGGAACACAATGCACATTGAGGGGCCTTGTGTAAGTGTCTGCAGCAACATGCACAGCACCCGCCCAGAGATAGACGGGTGGTGCAGGAAAGCACCAGGTTTGTTGTCATGAACTTGTGCAGAAAGCCAAACAAAAGAGCTGTATGTAACCCTACTGTAACAATGGTTTATTGTCAGTATTCTAAACTGGTTATGGACACTAGTACACCCTATTGGAGAGACTACTTCTTCACTTTAGTTCAGTCAATTTTGTGGAAACACAATTTTAATTCCATGGTAATACCAAGCAAAGGACAAGTCTTTGCTGTATGTGTTTGCTGTACTGTGTATACACTGTAAGTGTATATGGTATGCTATAATAAATAAGTTAGTCACACAGAAGTCACATTATATTTAATGTTTTTCTATCTGTCATATTTTTAAGCAATTGTTTTGAGCCAACCAACACATTATGACTTCTCGGTTGCACTTTGCAGACAGTATTTGGGGTTTTGTGTAAAAATGAGGTCTCCACTATTTGAACAAAAACACAACACAAAATTGAAAGATAATTGAAGTCGTTACTTAACAGAAATGAGATGATGCTGCATGTATTTTTTTAATGAACATACCTTTTTTTAATTTAATTGAAGCTGTTTATTCTTATGCACATCCTGTTCCTACTGTATGTTATGAGTGGAGGGTTGAGCAATATTTACTCAACCCTGTGGCAACCTGCACGCTGGTAACTTCATCTGAGTCTGTTGATACAAAACATACTACGTCAATCATTTCAGCAAATACACAAAATAATGTCCCATCATACATTGTGGCCCATTCAGTTTGGATGACTCATCGAACTCCTCATCTTGTGGTGAGCTAGGAATTAGTCTGACATTTCTTTCTATCAAACTGCAGTGCTAGACTGGTCCTGTGTGTGAGTAGCATGTAACTAACACTACAGTGCCAATACTTGTGTAGCTCAATGGCTTGTCGTTAAGCACTACAAAATCAAGTAGAAAATCCAGCACATGCCTTCGAAATAGCATGTGGGGGGGGGGGAGATTACTGATTCACACTACTCCAAAACCAAGCATTTCAACTTTTCATATATACGTAACTCAACTCTAAGCCAATCAGAATCATATTGTCAACTTAGCTGTTAACATTTTAACACTCCACATGATGCACACAGTTGCACACCTTTAGTCTTAACGGTTGTTTCTTGTTTGTGTGCATGTCTCATGTTTTAAATGTATTTGAGCAGGTGGTTTCGTTCCAGTGCCAGCTATGAATAGCAGAAATAGCTCAGTTGGGTAAGCACCTGGTTGCACCATCAGCACCTGCACTGTGAAACTAGGTTTAATCCCTGTTGGGGGACAATGTTATTTGAGGCTGCGTTTCCAAGTCTTTGGAGAGACTGTCCTGCAACCGGAGAGTCAAAAACATTTATCTCATGTTTTTTTCCAGAGCAACATGCAGGTGGTTAACAGGTACAAGGTAGTAGTTTGTTGCTCCAGGACACTTTGACAGGACACCTGGCTGTTGATTGATACTCCTTGTACAGGGCAAACCTGTCATCTTCATGTAGTAAGGCTGCCTCTTCAGCCACCCCCTGCCACCCTGTGTGGCTTAAAGAATGCCAGTTGCTGTAGCCAATCACAACAGGATTCCATTCCAAGACAAGTCTCTCTAACCAAGTGTCACCCTGCTGTGCCAGTCTTAAGATTGAAATGCTATGTTGGTATGCTCAATTCCTTTTACTTGAAGGTGACCTGGGTAAAGGTGCGTGGGTGCATTCAGGCTAGGCTGTTGTCAGGGTACAATACACACATTAAGAGCTCTCTCCTGTGTGATTGTGATACAAAGTTGGTGTGAAAAATAAATCCCAGGCTTCGATGCTAGCTCAGCAGTAGGAGGAGGGATGACCTCATCCGCCTTGGTTCTTCAGTGGGGTAGATAAAGGGAAGATTAGCTTCAGTTTGTGAATGCTTTCTCCCCGTCTAGGCGGAAACGACATCTGAATAGGAACCTTCCCTGTGGGCCTTGTGCCCCTGCCCTGCCTCTTCTGTGTTACTGATCTAATTATTTAATCAAACAGGAAGTGGTCACATCAAGTGTTGCCAGGGGAGGGGAAGGGTCGTGGGGAAGTCGAGCATTTTATGATGACGTAAAAAAAAATGAATGAGTTTGGAAGGAATCTGAACATCCAGCCGGAATCTGGCACAACATGTCTTCTTCCTTCGTTTCTAACCGTCTTATTTCACTAGTTTAGTTACGTCAGCACATTTATATTTAACAGTGCTTTTAGAGTAGCACGCAAAATGTCATCTATGAAAAAAAGTGAAGTGGATACAGAAAACCGTCAATTAGAAAGAAACGAAAGAGAAATACATGTTTGTGGTAATTGAGGTTGGGAAGCAGATGTGCTTGCTTTAGCAAAGGTATGTTATTTGACCTTGAGTGAAATCTTTGCTAACTTAATTGCGTTTAATTTGTGACTACATCACATCCTGTGATGTCAGTTCTTAGATAAATTGCAGACTGTATGCAGTTTGTTAGGGGCCCGTTATGTACTGATGTGGTGGGCTGGTGGCAGAGTGGCAGACTGATGAACGGATGCAGGTAACTATGCAATATTAAAGTATCAGTTGATCTTAGAGAGGCACATTTTTGGACTGTGCATATTAATGCAGTAGAGTTCAACTTGAAACTCCCATTAGGATCATGTATATTTATCAGATATTTGTGTGTCAAGGGTAATGCAGAGTTATTACTTGTACTATTACTGTTAGTTGCTATTGTCAAGTACTACATACTGTACAATGACCTTGTTTACTGTTCATTGAAACAATATTAACGCAATGGAACTAGTCCATACCCAGGGAATATGGGCACCCAATGGAACTAGTCCATACCCAGGGAATATGTGCACCCAGTGGAACTAGTCCATACCCAGGGAATATGTGCACCCAATGAAACTAGTCCATACCCAGGGAATATGTGCAGTTGTGCACCCAATGAAACTAGTCCATACCCAGGGAATATGTGCACCCAATGGAACTAGTCCATACCCAGGGAATATGTGCACCCAATGGAACTAGTCCATACCCAGGGAATATGTGCACCCAATGGAACTAGTCCATACCCAGGGAATATGTGCACCCAATGAAACTAGTCCATACCCAGGGAATATGTGCACCCAATGGAACTAGTCCATACCCAGTGAATATGTGCACCCAATGGAACTAGTCCATACCCAGGGAATATGTGCACCCAATGGAACTAGTCCATACCCAGTGAATATGTGCACCCAATGGAACTAGTCCATACCCAGTGAATATGTGCACCCAATGGAACTAGTCCATACCCAGGGAATATGTGCACCCAATGAAACTAGTCCATACCCAGGGAATATGTGCACCCAATGGAACTAGTCCATACCCAGTGAATATGTGCACCCAATGGAACTAGTCCATACCCAGGGAATATGTGCACCCAATGGAACTAGTCCATACCCAGGGAATATGTGGCACTCAAACTATGTGCAATAATGGGCACGTGGGACCAACTGGCACAACAGATCCCACAGCCTGCCTAAAAACACTTAAAATTGAGAAGTAAAAAATATGCTTCAATCAATTTTAAAAGAGCCCTTCACCTATTTTAAACCTTATCTTCATATAATTGGTCCTCACTAATGCTCATTATATGCCACCATTTCTGTCTAGTTATTGGAAACTATAGTCTTATAGCCTATAGTCTTGGTTCATCCTGTTATCTATAATATTATTGTTACCATACAGATATTTAGATTATATATTATATTACATTTTTGTTTTTGGGGAGCACTACATGTGTGTATTTATTGTATACATGACCAGTAATATTTGTGTTTAAAACCCCTATTCATCACAATACAATACATACAGTATAACAGAGAAAGCATACGTTTTGTTCAGTTCATATACAGTCCATCTGGACCTGCTCTAGTATTTAGTAATCATGCAAATATTTTGAGTACAGCTTTATTTGTGTTGTGAGCACCACATGTATTATGCTTTATGCTGGCTAACCCTAGATGTAAAATCCATGTTCATCGCATTTGCAACACACGCAACATAAGGTATTTGTCACCCAGTGTGTACTTAGTTTACATTGAGGTCGCTTCCATTTCTTGGCTCTTGCCCCAGAGACCAGCTTGAGTCTTTTTTGAAGAGCTTCACTCCTGTCTTATGTTTGACTATGGAGCCGGATCGGGTCAGAAATATATAATTCATGCTGTGTGTATTTGATCACTGTGTGCATTAACTCCTCATGGATAACTCAGATGGCTGGGCGTATTGTGGTATACCTGTTTTCTGTAGTGAATTGAATAAAAATACATTTCTTCTATTTAAAAGGGGAGTGGGTAGTCCACTCCCATATGGTATATTTTGTATCTGTTTAGATGGGCAGGAGCGGATATGGTGTAGGGGAGGGACAGGAAGAAGGCATCAGTGAGGTTCAGTCCCAGACGTCTTTTTTGAGTGGTGCAACCACTCCCTTACAGAGCTATGTGTGTGGCTGGGTGGCTGGCTGGCTGGGTGGGCGGGTGCGTCTGAGCACGAAAACAGCATGGTTGTTTTTCACCACCTGTGTGCAACCTAACACATACACACGCACATATTAACTGTATATATGGTGATTTCACGTGTACCAGTACAGTACAGTGGAGGGTACAGTAGAGGGACCCCCACACGGTAACTCTGTCATTTCTCAACCGTTTCGGACGCGGGGCGGCTTGCCGGAATCGGGGCGGTACCCTGGGTGCGTTCCTGTGGGTCTGGAGCTCCCCCCCCCCCCCACACACGGAGTTGCACCACTCACTTCACACGGGTGTGATTTTTAATCACTACACCATCAATGGGGAATAAGACGGAACACTTACTTGAATCATTCATTCCCTTATGTGTGTGAAGGAAATATTAGTTTTTGCTGGCCAGTGAACACGTAAAGCACAATTCACTGTACAACAGTAAAAGTTAAAAATAACATGGCATGCAGTGAATTACAATTACGCTGTGGGAATATTTTAAAGGGCACTATGCTGGGAAAATGAAACATTATCACCCCCGGCTGCTGTAACATGTCGACATAAGAATGCTTTTGACAGTTAACATTCAAATCTGTGACATTTGTGTTATCAGTGTGTTATCAGATCCCACCTCCCTAGTCGGAATTCCCAGGAAAGACTGTTGATGCAAAATAGATCCCACATGATTTTCAACATTGCTTCTATATTTGTGTAGGTCAACGATTCCATGCTATAACACAGTGTTATAGCATGGAACACACTGTGAGTGTGTTTGTTGAAATGCCAGCAAAGTGGATCTGAAGTGTAAGATCTGAAACTATGAGCCTTATACTGCCTATTTTATATTTATATTTTTGGCATTTTTATGTTTTATTTCAGATACAGTGACAGGAAATTCAGGAGAGAGAGAGGTGACATGCGGTGAAGTGCATTCGGTCAGATTGGACCTAGGATCAGCTGTGAGGACTAGCCTTATTTTTATGGTAAGTACTTTGACTCTGTAATACTTGGTGGCTGTGAAATAGTCCTGATTTGGTGGCTGTGAAATAGTCCTTATTTGATGTTTTTACAGCAACATGGCAATCTTGATTGAAGAGAATATGAATCGGGTTGATATTATGGTGGCCACAGACCACAAGGGCACAGGCCAGGCCTGTGCTTCACCATGCATCATCATGGTTACAGTATGTCGTTTTGCTTACAGACAAGGACAGGACACATGGCTGGATTGAACTTTCTATAATTATTACTTTATTACTTTTATTATTTTGCGTAGCCAGAACTATTCCACAATCTCCGAATGCTATATGGAGTCTGGAACTACACCTCCCGAAATCTGAGTAAGGAAGCTGTCATTTCCGTTCACGAAAATATATTTTAAAATATCTTTACATTTTATTTTTGTATTTCTATTTCTGCTAAGCAGCAAGCTATATTTGCTTGGATGATTTCTATGTGTATAGAATAGTATAGTATATAGGCTCCACTTCAGCTTTATATTTTACTCATGATAGAGCTTCCGTTTCTCCTGACTGTATGACGGAAGCATTTGAAAATGGGAGAGGTCTGGCAATCTGGCAACGGGAGTAGGAAACGTAATCTATGCTGCTGATGAGAGACCACTCAGTGTGCCCATTAACCCGCTGACCTCTTAGCTGGAAAGTTATCAATGCCTCATTACAGCTGTTAGAGGTCAGCTTGACCCATGTGTAGTTCAGTGGTTAGAGCATGGCACTAACAGCACGGGGGTTAAGGGTTAGAGCCAGCAGGGGTCTAATGTGTAATCGCCAACTCAGAATTTCTGGCACTGAAAGACAATTGATTATGATAATAACAACGACACTCAAGTCTACTTCATTTATAGAGAACCTTTCAACACCCAAGTTATGGGGCGACCTGAGTTAGGGAGTGTGCCACATGGATTCAAAATGCCTTTCCCAGTTCAACTCCCGGCCGACTGGAACGTTTGCTGTATGTCTTTTCCCAGCTCTCTGTCCACACAAAGCAATTTACAATTACAATTTACAATAAGTAAAATGGAAAGAACACGATTACATAGTGCAAGGAGCAATACATGTGTAGAAGAATACAGGTTATTGTGCTGATGAAATGTGCTGTAAATACAAACACAACTAAAAGAAACGCAACAAATAATATATAAACTGAAAATAAAGTATATAGAAAATCTCAAATTCAAGACCAGGATTAAAGGCAATCTTGCCAAATGAAAATTATACTGTGTATGTGTAACACCAACATGTTCACATTTATAGTCAATTCCTGGGCAAGCATGCCGTGGTTTTTCAAGGAACACAGGCAGTCATTAGGCTGGAGATGGCGGAGGTTGGCCAGGGTTAATTTGTATTATTGAGCAATCGCTCAGCACTCTTCTCTTCTAGCTTAATTAGACTGAGATTTAATGTAGTAGATGAAGCATCTGACTACTGACCGGATGAAATGACCCCACTGCAACAAATATCCATCTTAATTTATCTTCATTCACCCATCAATTCAGGATAGACTTGATATACTCCAAGCTAATTTCACTTCAACTCATCCTATCTCAGGAATGTTGTAGAAAGTGGTGTCTTCTTTTTTTTTTTTACTTAATTTTTATTGATAAAGACAACAAAACAAAGCAAGGGACAAAAAAAGGAAACAAAACAAAAACAAGGCTGCATTTTTCATATTACTACAGGATACATTCATTGAAATCCTCATACATTATCGATAGGCTGAAAGAACTTGGTGGTGTCTTCTTAAATATTTTAATTAGATTATTCCTCTGTATTTGTCCACTTGTGACAAATATATTATCAATTACTTTGGATGTGAGGAGGACATTATCTTATGTCCTCAATATTTGGGGCGGCTGCTGGCCATAGCTGAATGGAGAGAGAACCTGCATGAGAAGCCAAAGGTCTCAGGTTCGATTCCAGGCCACAGCAACACTCAAGTGTACCTGAGGCAGAGCAAGTGTGTTCCTTGGCCTACTGGGAGTGTGCATGCAACGTTTGATGTTGAACAGTTCGGGATTAGCTTTGCATAGACGGACGGACACTCAGACATGTACATATACATGGACAGGCTGTTTGCCTGGAGGAGATAATCATCAGTGTTAATTTTATTTGGTGCACAAATGGATCCTGGACCTGTTCCAATTGTGTAGGAACCCTAACCCTGTCTAGAGTCAAATGAACACTAAGGATTTTGCGTGACTGCGTGTGAGTGTGAGAGAGCTGTATGAAGAAAATGATTCCTAATTACACTGGTGACTGAGCCTGTGATCTGTGCTTGTCAGGAAATGCATTAACCCTTGTCTGAGAGCCAAGGAACGTAATGAAAGGAAGGGACGTGAGTCACGTGACTGGACGCCGGGGATGCGCCATGCCGCTCATGGGTAGCAATTACCGCGCACCGGAAGTTCCATGAAATACATGGCAGTGAATGGAGCCATCTGGACCAGCTCATGAACAAACGCTATTTATGAACGATTGCGACCTTTGTCATATAATCGGTTCAGGAATATAAAAGAAGACATATCACAGGTTGTTTTCTAATCACTTGCTTTTGATGTGCACAGTAGGCCTACATCATTTTATTGAGGCATCTAAATAGCGGCAGGTATCATTTCTGTCTCGGATGTTTTGTATCTCGAGATTTGGTTGCCAGACAGGACAGTGGACAGTCTCGCGATATGTTCAGAAACGTACTTTGTGCTCTTTAGATACCTCTATGCAATTACACAGTGTACACATCAAAAAGCAACACTGCAGACAATTAATGTTATATTTATTAATTATAATAATTATATGTCTTATTTTCCTGAGCCCAGCGATTTGGGAATTATTTGCTTGTATTTTGCGAAGCAATGTTTTTTTGTTTAATTAATTTATTCTAATGAAAGACATTTACCATGTTTTCACAACAGTACCAGCAACATGCTGGTAGAGAGAGAGTGAGAGTCGTTCTCACATGCCTTCCTTAGTAGTAAAGTTCCGATTCTTTTTGTCACATGACGACCTTGAGAGTAAATCAATCATTTGATACTAACTGTATGGTGGAGATGTTAAGGTTTACAAGGAGCAGTCTGCCTATCCACTATGTCTGGGAACCGTGTCTAAAAGTATAAAAACTTCACAGCACACTGGAGTCAGAGCCTCAATGCACCGAAGGATTGCTAGATACAGCACCTGGAACTAGAATAGGATATTATACAAAACAAGAGATTGTACTTTTTTTTGTAGCATATTGGTTCAAATTATTGCGACCACAGGTCACATTTACTATGAAATCATGCATTTCCAGTCAGTCAGTCAACCCCCGGCATATACGGTATGTTATATGGTCATGCCTCGTGACATTGCGTGATCAGGGATGGAGATCCCTCATCAATATTAATATATGGGAATCTACGATGTCTCCCTTTAGGTGTCCATTTTAACTCTAGACGGGCCTGCCCCAAAGTTATTAGTGCAGCCGCGCCCGGCAGCCGGCGAAAATTAGAGTTCTCAACAGGGAACAGGCCAGAAAATTCGGCATTAATTTATCAACGCGTGGTTGCGTTATGGTTGCGCCGTGGAAGTATGGTGGAACAAAGTGAAAACGTTTTGGTTTACATGTTTAAAAAGACAAGAGGGGAGCTAAATGGCAATGCAATAATGTAGCACAGTTGTTAACTTAATTAGTATATGCACGAAAGGGAACATTTCGACAATGCATAGGCATCTGTCAATAATGCATTGTATTAAACCCAAATGCGATACCTTTGCATGTCTGCACCGAGTCGAAACAACACGGGAGCCTCGGCTGCTGCAAGTGGAATAACCGTCCTCTTCCAACCAACACATGTGGTGCTTGTTGCCCAGAAAGACGCCATAATTTATATCTCTCCTTGCCATAGAGTTCTAATAATAATTCAATGTGCGACTTCTCAGTCTATCGTAAGGCAGATCTACAAGCTCACAACGCGGTGCAACCAGACGCAGTGTGAGCTTGTAGATTGGCTATTTTTTGGTGCATGACACCGTTGTACGATGACGTATACATTACGCTTTTAAAGTGACGGTACACAATGAACAGTTCCCTCTGTCTGTTAGAAAAAGGAAAAGTAATGTAGTGCAAGGGATGTTTTGGTTGGTAGACAATACATTCTGAACAGAACATTATTGTTATTGGCCAGTTCAACCCAGTTGTGAGTGTTTGTATGCCATGACACACACACACACACACACACACACACACACACACACACACACACACAGAGAATATGCATATCTTTTCTATAATCTTCTCTTGAAGATTTTTCGAAAAGATATGCATATTATGTGTGTGTGTCATGGCATACAAACTCACAACTGGGTTGAACTGGCCAATAAAAATAAGGTTCTGTTCAGATTGTATTGTCTCCCAGCTTTCCACAAAATAATAGCAAATGCTCGATAGTGGGCTCGATAAGGACCCGGCTCGATAAGCCTGCTCGATAAGGTGATCGTTATCAATACAAATTAACGAGCTCCATCCCTACTCAAGACACTGCCCCCACTGCCACCCTTAGATCTCCATATATGGAGCTGACCTGTTCTGACATTCCATATGTTGATCTGACCCCATAAAACCCTGTACACCTCCACGCTCCATTTATGGCCAGTACAGAATTCATTTCTGACCCCCCCATGCCAAAGCTGTCACCCAGCTTCTCGCCCTCAGGCGTCTTACTGGTTATAATGATGCAGCCTAGCTGGCATTGGACGTTCATAAGTTCAACCCAGTACAAACACCATTTGAGCGGGCTAGACTTACTTATTATTAGTGTAGATAAAATATTGCATAGGAAGAGTTTAAGCCTGGGAAATCTGTCATTAAATGAATAATTGTTTCAAAAAAGCGCAGGGTTGTTTAGGGGGGGGGGGGGGGGGGGGGTGCGTGCGCGCTGCCCACTAATCCTTCTGAATCAGCAATCACTGTTTGGAGGTTAACTTGCTATAGTCAGCTCAGGCAGTAACTCATTCTGTCACACGTCAGGCGCCGTTAGACTTGACGAGTAAGCATTTAATCCAGATCAGCGTCTTAGATACGTTACAGCCAGATAATCTGCTACATTTACATTTCAGCTGGGTAGATGCTCTAATCTTGAGAAAAATACTAGTTTCCAGGAAGGGGCTTCAAATTGTTTCATTCAGGGACATATTGAAAGTGTAGGGGTCAAACTTGTGATTATGCAATATCAGTTTAACATATTTACTGTACTGACCTTGGCAGTTAAAAATATAATACTAATTGAATCTAGGTAAAAGTTTCAAATCATGATATGGATATGATTAAGTCATATCGCCTAGCCTGGCCCTTATTGATATAATACCCTCTAGTCTACAGTATATGCTTTATGCCTGTCTACTACCTGACGAGATGCTATGGTTTGGCACTATAATAAATATGTTTAAATAAATAAATAAAACGAATCAGCAGATATCGTCAGAATTCTGGGATATTTCGGTAATAGGTTAATATTGTCTGATATCGTCCAACTGATAAATCTGTGTAGCCCTAGTCAACATACAATAGTAGAAAACTAATGAAATCATTCCCTTGCCAATGTTGTTTTTCAGCACTTGTGCCATCAGATTTTCTAACGAGCAAAGATGGCATCAATACAAACATTGTACTGTACTTTTTTATTTTTTATTTTTACCAATCACACAGTACAGTACAGTACAGTACAGTACAGTACAAAGTACAGGCTTAAAGTAAATATGAATGGTACTTTCAAACCTTAGATGCTAACCTACAGGAAAAGAAAGACGGGAGGCTGGCATCTCCCTTAGAGATAGGGTGAGAAGTTCAGTCACGCGAGAGAGACTCGGAGTAGAGTCGCTGCTTCTTCGCCTGGAAAGGGGCCAGCTTAGGTGGTTCGGGCATCTGGTTAGGATGCCTCTCGGGCGTCTCCCTAGGGACGTCCTCGAGGCACGTCTCACTGGGAGGAGACCCCGGGACAGACCAAGGCACAGTTGGAGGAAACGCATCGACTCACTGGCCTTGGAAGTTGGAACGTCTCGGGATCCCCCAGGAGGAAGTCACTAATGTTGCCCTGGAGAGGGAAGTCTGGAGCTCTCTGGTGGAGCTGTTGCCCCCCTGACCCGACCACGGATAAGCGGTTGAAGATGGATGGTCAAAAAATTATATTCCATACTTGATGGACTCAACTTAACATTCATTCAGTGGAGTCACATGAGTATAAAACAATTTTCTTCTGTTTTGGTAAGCTGATTTTTTTGGTACTTTTGAAGTACAGTATGTTACAGCCCTGAGTCTTATTATTTTAGGCATTTCTACACACAGACACACACACACATTGTGCAGGTTGAGCAGTCTCAGAACGGCCCTCACAAGTACTTTGGATGGATAGATGCAGGGGAGACAAGTAGGCTAGTGGGTGAAAGAGAACACTTGGAGGTGCGTGCGTGCGTGCGTGCGTGCGTGCGTGTGTGTGGCCGTGCGTGCGTGTGTGTGGCCGTGCATGCATGCGTGTACTTGCCAGACCTAACTTTTAAAACTATTTAAGAGAAGAATGGCCTGAGGATGCCAGGGCGCAGAGAGTGAGACGTCATACATGCATTCTCCTCTCTCTCTCTCTCTCTCTCTCTCTCTCATATTACAATCTAGCTGTCTGTCTGGACTCTCTGCTTCTGTCTTGTTTCTGTCCTGCTGCTAGTGCTAGCTCTCCTTTCAGTCCAGTCTGCTCACTTTCTTGCCATCTGCCTCTCATTCTTGTCTGTTTCTCTCACTCAATCTATAATGCTTTCTATTTGCAAGTGATGCTTCAATCGATCGGCCACCGATTTAAATCGTCCGATTTTCATTCCAAATGACTCGATCGGTCATTCATCACCCCATTATCTTCCATTGACCACTTAGGCCATGGGGTCGGTAGTGACCCCATCGATATTGTTCCAAAATACCACACGTTTTTCTCTTACATTATCTCAACATTATGAAGAAAGGCAGTGGTGTTAGCTATTGTTTTATTGAAATATGACACCAGTCATCTCCTAGAATCTGTCTGAATGGGGAACAATACATAATGATAATAAAATAAGTAAGTTTGTCAGAAAGGCTTGTTATTGGTTTCAGCCGCGAACGTCAAGAGTCTATCCCTGTTACAATGCGCTAGCTCCCTGCTTGATGGATTGCTGAGGTGGAGTGCAACACCTACCATCGTGACCTTGTGGTTCAAAGGCAAGCAGCTAAGCAAGTTACTGACTCTCACAACCGGACACGAAGAAATTGTATGTCATGCGAATAAACAAAGCAAAAAAGCCTTGCTGAAGCGACTTGGAAGAGATTTTGTAGTTCTGGTTAAAAAAATGGAGGAAAATCCATGATATTCCCATTCAAATCAATGAGCGAGCCTGTGGTGGGGACGGAGATTAGTGAGGCCAGCTAACTAAAATAAAGAAAAGTGGCTTGCAATTCTATGAACCTTTTCTATAAACTACGTTCTCTTTACCTGCAAAAGCTATGGGAACACTTTCCCATAGCTTTTAACCCATTTAGATCTGAGGCCGATTTAAAAAAAAAAGGCTTCTAAATCCGAACAGTTTTTTTAAAAAAAACGATGTTTCTATGTCAGTGGTGCCCAACCCTTTTCATGTCAAGGACCCACAGAATTATCTGTATTGTCTGCGGTGTTGTTCCAGGGACCCCCAGAAGCA
This sequence comes from Electrona antarctica, assembly GCF_951216825.1. NCBI lineage: Eukaryota > Metazoa > Chordata > Actinopteri > Myctophiformes > Myctophidae > Electrona > Electrona antarctica. The sequence goes on along the minus strand of NC_136809.1, from coordinate 30,648,164 downwards.
AAGATTTGAGTTAAAAACGTTCACTGTGAAAGAATATATTCAAAGATTTGCGCCACATTTTCATTACTTTTCAAAAATAGAAGATCTACAAGCTTGTATAGCGCGGCACTCGGTGCCACGCTATATGAGCTTGTAGATCTGCTATTTCTCAATAGCTAAAGTATAACATAATGCTTAAATCACCAAAAGGGGTTCCCGTTCTGAATGGGTTAAACTATGTTGATATGTTTTTTGCATGATTGCAAAAAAGTGTGCGGTAGCAAAAACAAATTCCCCATACAAATCCTTCATTACCAATAACTTTAACAGCAAAGCATGCAAAGGTGGAGCCAGAGCACCTGGAGACAATGGATAGAACTAATGATCCTGGTGTGCTGTAATGGAAATCACCTGCTGAGTTTGCAGTTCGGTGGTATGGCCTGGAAAATACAACATCCTCAGGGGAACTTCCAAACCACACTGACTCACCTGCCAGCTGCACAGGAGTGCCCCCCCCAAACGCATACATATACCTACCTTTTTCTTACCCGTACTGGCACAGTATTTTCCGTGAATGTCTCAGTGGAAGTGTACTGGTAGGTTCTGTTAGGAGTAGGACCAGTGTGCAATACGCTACTGGTGCCTGTGGTCATGCCGGTATGCGTACAACCTGTTCATCAAGTCACTAGACTAGTCCATTACAGCACTGGTTCTCAAAGTGGGTTCCAGGCCGGGACCCCAGGGGCCCTTCAGGGTCTTCCCGGGTGTTTCCACCCGACCTACTAAGCTACAATTTCGAAAATAGCTGATCTAAAAGCTCATAACATGTTGTGACCTTGTAGATGTTCAAATCTTCTCTTGGTTCTTGGCACAAATTATTTTCAAATGGTGAGGGCAGTGGTATGCATATCAACTTGGGTGTCCTTGACATGAAAATGATTGAGAACCACTGCTTACGGTTATGATACAAGCATGGCTTGCTGGTACAGTTGCCAAAACTATTTGGAACTCGGTCAATTTCTAAGGCTGCTGGCAGAGACTTTGTCATTATGTCCTTTTTCTGCACAGACACCTGCTCATTTTTCTAGTGCAAAACCAAGGGATGCTGACGGTGCAATGTAACTATGCCATACCAAGTGGTGGCTTTAAATCATGTAATAATGGTGTGTTTTCAATAGGTAGGCTTGCTACAGGTAAAGAATGAGACAGAAAAACCTTTGGCCTCTCTTGCCTCGCCTAGCACCTGCTCCTTGCAGTCCACTGAGACAAGCTCTAGTTAATGCTAGAGATATAAAAATTGCAAACGTTGCCAGAATTGCATCGTCTTTGTTCCCTTGTGGGCAATAAACCAGGGAGTGATTCAATTATCTGAGCAAACAAATCATTTAAGATACTTGTTTTACAGTATTATTTGCTCTTATATTAACCCATTTAGGCCTGATTTAAAAATTGTCTTCTTAATCCTGACAGTTTTCTGAAAAACCTAATGTTTCTGTATCCGTGGTGCTCAATATTTCATGTCAAGGACCCCAAAAATTATATATGATATGCCTCCGCCCCCCCCCATCTGAAAATATGTTGTTCCAGGAACCTCCCCAGAAGCAAAGATTTGAGTTAAAATATTCACTCTGTAATAATATATATTCAAAGATATTTTCACGATTTTTCAAAAGCGCGCCACCGAGTGGCACGCTACGAGCTTGTAGGTCTGCTATTTTTCAATAGCTAAAGTATAACATAATGCTTTAAAACACCAAAAGGGGTTCCCGCCCAAAATGGGTTAACCAAGTCGATGTCTGGCCGTTGAAGAGTCTGTGGCTTAAAATGAGTTGTAGAATGTCTGGTCTGTACATGAGCTGTGTGTGTTAGTGAGGCATCTGCATGGGTCGTTCACCCAACCCTCAAGCTAAATTGACTTTGCCATTGATAAGGGATTGATAAGGGGGGGCCTTTGCTTCTAAACCTCCTTATGTATTTTCATTCATCCTGAGAGGATGAATTGACTACAGCATGCTTTCACATCAGCACTTACTCAAGAGTAACTCAACAATAGTCTTAGAGAGGGATGAGAGTGTCATTCTACGAGAGTTTGACTGTAGGAGAGAGTTTTCTTTTCAATAATATTCTTTTTTTTGGTGGCATGAATGCTGTCATGACAAATCAAGCTTTTTAACTCAATTTCACTTCAATTAAACTCATTGACTGCCAGATTAAATGCCTAAATGCACCTAGCCTAACCCAGCACCTAGCCTCGGTACCCAGGCTTTTATTTTCGTTCGCATTCGGCTCAAAAAGAAAAGCCTGGGAAAACGCATTGGAAGAAGTGGCATAGGAAGTGGGAGCCAACAGTTTTCGCTGCTATTTTCTACTGGGGAGAGGAGGGGAGGACCAATAGGATCCACCTCTTTTTTTTTCGTGCCGGCACCTGCCCCTCTGGACCAGAGATCACACAGGCTGGGCCAGGCTACCCAGTCCCAGGCTTTTTTCATATTTACTTTTTAAGTAGTCACAGAATATTCATCTTCGCATCCCGAACCGTTGATAATGATAGAGCCATTCGCTGCGTGTTCGTGGGGGGAAAAAAACACTTGTAAATCCAATATATCTAATGAGAAAAAGAACACAAAAAGAGAAAAGTATGTTGTATTTGGATTTCTGACAGCAATATACATCATAGCTTCCCCACTTACAGATATATTTATCCAATCTGTCAGACGTCCTATACGTTATTTCTTCATATGCAGCAACCTTGCCAATTTCTGCAAACCGGTCTTGAAAAGATGGACTTCCCGCAGCCTTACACCATTGTTATTCTAAGCTCCTGTCGATTTTCACTGATATAATGTTCTATTTGATTTTGAGCTGAATGTTTACCTCCTGTTCCTAGAGGCACTACACAGCTCTACCCAATTAAAGACATGAAAACATACATACTGTACTGTACATGAACTAGCACACGCCCCCCCCCACACACACACACACACACAGACACACCCCATCTTTCTTCAGTGGGGTTTGGAGCTTGTTGATTTTGGCATGCTGACACCAGGCCAGTTGCAGCACAGTTTCTGTTCATGGGAGTGTCAACTGGTCCAAACATCTGCTGCTCATCACAAGACGCTACGCACGCACACACGCACGCACGCACACACGAACACGCTAATGTGTGTTTTGTATGCAGTGTTTGCAGAGGGTTTTGGTATTTTGTTAAGTGGTTCTCAAAGTGGGGACCCCCACAGTCCTTGGGGGGTGGGGGTGTCCAGGAGGGTTCCCAGAAAATGTAATACAGCATCATTCACAATCATTTTAATCCTTTTATCTACATCTGCTATTTTTGAACATTTCTTTTTACATTTTTTTAAAAACACAAATCTTCTTTTCTGGTGGTCCCTGGAACAAAAAAAAACAGTTTCAGGCGGGGCTAACACAAACCGATGGATTGTGCACTGTTCCGAACAAGAATTTGCCCCAGGTGAAGGAGTTCAAGTATCTCTGGGTTTTGTTCACGATTAAGGGGAGGACGGAGCAGGAGATCAGTCGGAGATTCGAAACAGCAGGAGCGGTATTGCAGTCGCTGTACTGCACACGAAAAGAGCAGAGTCAGAGTTTCTCGATATACCGAGCAATATTCATTCCTACTCTCACCTGTGGTCATGAAGTATGGGTCATGACCGAAAGAATAAGATCACAGATGCAAGCGGCCAAAATGAGTTTTCTCAGACGGGTGGCCGCCGTGGCGGGTAGAACCGCTACTCCTTGACTTGGAAAGGAGCCAGCTTAGGTTGTTTGGGCATCTAATACGGTTGCCTTCCGAGGGTCTCCCTAGGGATGTCCTTGCTGCACGTTTGGCATCTAATACGGTTGCCTTCCGAGGGTCTCCCTAGGGATGTCCTTGCTGCATGACCCTGTGGCAGACCAAGGACCAGATGGGGAGCTTATATCTCCACACTGGCCTGGGAACACCTCTGCATCCCCCAGGAGGAAGTTGCTAATGTTGCTCTGGAAAGGGAAGACTGGAAATCTCTGTTGGAAGTTGGAACTATTACCTCCGCAACCCGATTCCGGATAAGTGGTTGAAGATGGATGGATGGATGGAGGATAAACGTCACTAAAACAGAAGTAGTTATGTTTGGCCCTAAAAACTCCACCTCCCTTAGCACTGTCTGAAATGTGCATGATACGGTCAAGAACCTACAGTATTTGTCTTTTCGGACTACTCTCTGAATTTTAATAAACGGGTACTGTATGTAGTGTTGTAGAGGGTAGTTTTTATCAACTCTGAAACCAGGAAAAACTAAATCCAAAAGGACAGCTTTTATTACCTCTTGATTGGATTACTGTAACTCTTTGTATTTGGGATCGTATTGGTCGCCTACAGATGGTCCAGAATGTTAACTGAAATAAAGAGAAGACAACACTTAACTCCTGTTTTATCCCAGTTGCATTGGCTATCAGTGAAATATGGTCAGAATATTGATTTTAAGTTTTTACTTTTTGTTTTTAAAGCCCTAAATGGATTGCTCCTCAGTACATCACTGATCTGCATTCTGCTAACTAACTCTAAATTCTGCCCCCATGGCTCGCAGGTTGTCATCCTTTATGTGCCTCTAACTTGGTGATTGGGCTTTTTCTGTTGCTGCCCCTAAACTATGTTTACTGTAATGTGCTTGTTTTTGTTTGTTTAGTCGGATTTACTTGTTTTTAATTGGCTTTTTATATGGCTATCATGTTGTTTTTGGGTCAAGTGCTGCTGTTTTTAAATGCGCCATATAAAATAAATAGAGATGACTCAACTTGACATAAATACATGCTCTGTAAAGACCATCCTTTGAGTGCCTGTCCACCACAGCAAAATCTGAAACTGTCAAAATGGGCCCGAAAGGGTCTTACTGTGACGGAAGCAGTGGGTAGTCCTGTCAGTTAAAAAGCCCCAAAGCCATGGAGTTTAATTTGAACAGACAGACAGTGTCATTCTGGGACATGGTCCCACGTCACATGTCTATGACCTGTGTTGTCTTAGGCATATTAATTTTGCATTTTTCAATTATTACTAGTAAAATAATAATAGGAATTTAGATTTTTCTACTGTTGTACTCATTGTAAGTTACCGAAAGTCGCATAACTCAACTCCACTACCTAAATGTAAACATAATTTTCCTTGCTTTAAGGAACTTGCCCTACACACAGTGCTGTCACTGAACAATATATTTGTAATAAACGATGCTGCTATTCTTTAGTTTTTCAGGACAATAATTGTAAATTTGTACTCCATCACGATTCACACAGCAGTATCACTTGCTGATAAGAACTGTGACACATGTTGAATATCTATTCTTTTTGGCATGTGTGTTTCGTGTGAAGCTCATCACTGCATTTCTGCTTTGTAAGCCACTTGGTTTTCATCAATGATGATGCAATTTTTACTTTTTACTCTTTTTTTTTAAGTTTTTGAAGAGATTTGGATGCTGGTCTTTGCTGCCTTTCCATCTGCATTAATACTAATTAATCATAGGCAAATTATTGCCAAACGCCACTCCTACGTTCTTTTTCGACTAATGTTACGTTGCTGTTTTTTTCTTTTCTTTTCTTTACGGTACAGGTATTTTAACAAATTATTTACAGGCAGACATAAGACTTCTTATCAAAATTCACACATTTTAAACTACTCACATATTGTTCAAATGTTTTTCAAAGGAGAGAGAAAAATAATAAAACATTAATACGACCATATGGCCATCAGTAATTCATCTATTCATAATAAATGTCTTCTCACTGGTAGTGTTTACATCGACACGTGCATGCATAGTGCAGCTGCTGCGATGCAAGTGATAGTCACATCATAACAGCCACAGAGTGGGGATCAGTTGATTTTATTATGAGTTGTCTCATCTGCGTGGCCTTGAGTTGAAAAACTGATTGTAACTGATATTAACAAATATATGAAGAACAGAGATTGTATTGTTTTTGACATTTATTATAGAAAAAGTATGAATACTTTTTTTTTTTTTTTTACAAACCTAGTAGGCTACTCTATAGCAATAATTACCATGTAGAGAGCAAAAAAAAACCTTTTTAAAAGTAGTTTTGCTTAGACGTAGAATAGATAATAACTCGGTGTATGAGTTGCACGGCTGGGGTAACTATTGCTAACCAAGTACTGTGAGCTGATGGTTGTGCTCCATCTCCCAGGGCTCTAGGGCATTTCAAAGTGGATAGACGGTAGTCTCCCTCGTTCTCGGCCGATACTGACAATAAGGCACTACTCCGACCTACTCACTACTTATGTAATAAATATTCCTGTGTCTCTTGAATAGCCATACCAGTAACACGTCTGAGGGCGAGAAGCGACCTCGCCCCCAAAGGGCGAGAAGTGAGGTTGCGTGCACCCATCCGCCTGGGTAACACCAGACTGCTGGGAGAGCGCTGGCGCTTTGGCATGGGGGGTCAGATCAACATATGGAATTCTGTACTTCTGTACTGGTCATACAGTATATGGAGATTATTGTCTTGAGTGTAGAGGGTTTGATGAGGTCAGATCAACATATGGAATGTCGGAACAGGTCAGCTCCATATATGGAGATTTAAAGGTGGCAGCGGGGGCAGTGTCTTGAGTTTGCAGGATTTGATGAGGGCCCAGGCAGAGCTGGGCCTTAATTTTCAGGTCTGTTGAGAACTCTAGTTTTCACCGGCTGCCGGGCGCGGCTGCACTAATAATTTTGGGGCAGGCCCGTCTAGAGTTTAAATGGACAGGTATCAGTCAAAAGGGAGACATCGAAGAGGAAGGATGGATGGGGAAGGATCAACATATGGCATGCCATGATGCCAGAACAGGTCAGCTCCATATATGGAGATCTAAGGGTTTGAGGTCAAATGTAGAGTTGCTGGCCAATATTGATGACATCAAGGATGGGCATTCCCATATATGGGCTTAATATTGATGACATCAGGGATCTCCATCCCTGATGATGTCACATGATGTCACGAGGTATGTCATGCCTGGGGTGACTGACTAACTGACTGACAGTAAATAGATGTTTTCATAGTAAATTATTGTTCTTGATTTAAGTGCCAAACCACTTCTTATTTATTTGTGGGAAGTTAAATGTAAATGAAAAGGCCTGCTTATATAAAGACACAACTGAGTAAAACAAATATACGATAGTGAAACAGGGCGTTTAATTTGACATCCCAGTAGCATGTGTGCAGTCATCCCTGCCTGTTTTTAAATGAAGGTTATTGAATGGGAGACTGATCTAATGGTTCTCTCATGCAGACTGCTGCCTGTGTTCACAGGAGTGGGGCAGCAGATAGAATTAGTCATGGCCGCAGTGTTGCCAAACAATTTGGCTGGCTCCAGATGCTGTCTGTTTGGCTCATCCTGCCTGCTCTCAGTGTTGACTTCTCTTTATTGATAGGGTCCTCTCCTCTGTTCCCTGGGGTTGCACCGTGTGTATAGAAAATCACATAATTTCAGACTTACGTGACAACAGGACCTCACCAACAGACTGAAGGGACATTGCAATACATACATGCTATGACAGGACTAAGCGACATGTTAAATATTGCAATAACAGAAGACCTTCTGTTACATATCACAAATCATCTTCATCTGTTTTGGAAACTCACGTCAAATTTTCTAGTTGATCAACCTATCAATGTTACCAAATCCTATACTACTATAACGATTAGTTGATTATTCCAGTATCTTACATGGAAATGCTATTTTGTTGGATTCTCCATTGCATCAGTAGAACCGGACTAGTCCCTCTTACCAGACCAGAGCATTCTGTACCCATATTGGACATATGATGCTTCTGGCGAAGTATCGGTACACTTGAATGGTAGCGCCTCAGGCCCTGACCACAATATAGAGTTATCAGCATCATTTACATTTCCACTGGAACACTCTGTACGTGTGTTCCTGTTTGTGCATGACTTCAGCATTCAGAAAGAAACACATCAATGCTTTCAATGCCACCAGCCTTTGAAAGTAGGCCAGTATCCAAATGATTTGGTGTTTCATCAGTACCAGTTCCCAGTAGTATGGTTACGGCTCAGCACACTCTAATGGTGGAAAAACCACTCTAGTTCCCATTTATTATGTGTCTGTTGCCAGTCAATCGGAAGAAGCAGCGCCTTTTTCTTGGCTCTCTATGATCTCACCAAATTAGTTAATACCGTATAAACGACTGTAAAAACAGACAAAGAAGTAGTTTGTTTGTGCAGAGTCTTGCAGTATTTATCTTGTCTAGTGGCTTGAGTTGGGATTAGGGTACAAGTATAATTCTTTTGTTCATGGAGTTTGTAGAGCGTGTTTCTTTTGAAGCATACTTGTTTGACCTGGATTAGCTCTTGTCTGACTTCTAATGCCCTCTTCGGGGAGACAGGCTGAGACTAGACGCTTATTCATTGACACACAGGCCTGGTAGACATACAGGAATACATGCACATTACTCATATAGACCCAGGCAGGCACATGTATCAGTTAGACACACACACACACACACACACACACTGCACATGCCCAGAAACAAGCAGATGCACCCAGTAGAATTAAAGTGGATCAGCATGATTTAAGGACATTTTAAGGTAAAGGACATCTGTGACATGTAACTTACTTAGCTTTTTATTTGGACAGTTCTGCAGTCCGAGTCTCCTCTGTGATTTTATTCACATACATGAACATGAGACACACTCGGAGACAGAGTTTGTCTGTGACCCCAGCGTGTGTCCGTATTGTATTTTGCATTTGAGTCAGCATTCCTCTCCATCAAAAATACCTCCTCCCCTCCTCCCTACCTTTGTCCCATTCTTTCCTCTGGACCACTGGGGGTCAGAGACTCTGCAGACGCAGCATATGGTCTATAGACGGTCCTTCTTGGAGCCGCCTCCATAAAAGAAAAACCTCAGGAAGTTTGAAGGGCTCTGGCTTTTCTTTGCTCCACGTTGGAGGGAAAAAAAAGGAAAAATAAAAGGGCTGTTCTCAAGCCCCGCTGTTCATCCGCTAAGGCCTCTTTTCAGAGTGCAGAAAATTGAGGGGCTGACACAGGGGACTAAAGGTTATTGTGCATCCAACACAATCAGGTTTTTATCAGCGCGTTGATGAGCTGAATGTCAGGCCGATGCTGTTCTCTCCATACACATGCAAATCTTTACTCCAAATTGCGTTTGGCTTGGGCCGCTGAAAGGTTTTGTCTGAAAAGGGGAAAAAGCAGAGTGGGGGGGGGGTGGGGTGTTGTCAGGTGGAGGTGGTCTTTATCCTTTTTGTCTGCCTCAGAAAGAGAGAGATGGCAATAAAAATGAATACATGCTTGTGCGTCAGTGTAAACTAGAAACAGGTCTCCATCAGGATTGATATTTGGATAAAATCTGAAGGACTAATATAAAAAAAAGAGTGTTGCACATAAATGGGCCTCCTGGTGGCGCTCAAAAATATATTCTGAAAAATGCAGGCCAGATGTTTTTCCTTAGGCTGTAGGGACTGTGCACACAATGTTTTGTGCATACACGTTTTTATGCAGATCGGTGCATGTAAAGACGTGACTTGGCCTGTTATAGCGCCACCATGAGGCTGATTTGGAAAAAATTAAGTAGCATGTCATCATCGGCCTAGTGGAAATGTGTTTGTATAATTTCATGGAAATTGCACACCGTGTTTGTGATTTGTGGCATTTTGTTCGAAACGGACCAATCATGCAAGCTTTGGAAGCCAATCTTGGCCAATCAGGATGGAAATGTTGCAGATCCGTGTTGATCACATGACTATGGAGATGGTGTATACCGAATTGTGTGATGTATGGATAAAATGTGTACGAGTAATCTACAGAAATGTTTTTTGCCAAAATCCGGCTCATGGTGGCACTATAACAGGCCATTGTGGAATATTTGGGAGGTTTGTCGTTGGCATCCAGGGAGTGTGTGTGCACAGTTTGGCATGGATGGGGCAAACGGTGCGGAGATTAGCTGGTAACGAACGGAAGGACGTGTGCGTGGGCGTGCGCATCTCTGGCACCGTTGCCTTGATCGCAGCAACACTCTGCACACACACTTCCTGGATGCCAGAGCTGAACCTCTGCCCCAAATATTTCACATTGGCCTGTTATAGCGCCACCAGGAAGCCACTTTTTGCAAAAAAAGATTTTTGACAGTACACCTACAGATTTTGTCCAAACGCAAATTGGTACACAGTCTCTCTATAGCCATAACACAAAACGGGACTTTCAGATTATTCAGACTCCATCCTGATTGGCTAAGATTGGCTTCCAAAGTTCACAGGACTGCTCCGTTTCCAAAGAAAATGCTGCAAATCATGAACACATTGTGTGATTTCCGTGAAATTTTGCATGCACGTTCCCACTAGGCAGAGGAAGAAATGCCACTTGAAACTTTTCAACTCGGCCTCAATGTGGCGCAATAACTGGCCCATTCGTGTTTTTACCTACAACTTCACCGATTTGTGTAAAACCTTGTATGCACACTCCCTAGAGGCCTAGGAAAAACCTTTGCCTGGAATTTTTCACATCTGCTCTTTATAGCGCCAAATATGTAAAACATATTTTTTTACATTACTCCTTCAGCTTTTATCCAAATCGGTACACATGATCTCTATAGCCATGTGATCACGACGGGTTTGTTTCATTTCTCATATTCCGTCATGATTGGCTAAGATTGGCTTCCAAAGTTTTCAGGAGTTTCCCGTTTTGTACAAAATGCCGCAAATCATCAACGCAGTGTCCGATTGCGGTGAAACTAGGCAGAGGAAGAAATGCCACTTGACATTTTTCGAATCAGCCTGATGGTGGCTCTATAACAGGCCCAGTCGCATCTTTACATACAACTGCACCAATCTGCATAAAACTGCACACCATCAGCCCAAGGAAAAACGTCAGAATGCAACACTTTTTTATATTAAAAATCTGAAGGACTTCAGATTTTATCCAAATTTCAATCCTGGTGAAGACCTGTGCCTCGAGGGACACTTCTTCTAGTTATTATTATATCTTGCATATGTTACACATATATGTAATGTTAGAACTGGTCAGTACAGTATCGTATTATAACGAGGATGCTTGTGGCCGATTGTTGAGAACAAGCTTATAAGAGGTACTGTAGGTAATTGAACTAATATTTATTTAATGTCTCAGAGTTTATCTGACATTGGAAATCTATGGGATGCACACGCAGATTAAACACACCAACGAACCGGCGTGCGGAAACAACGGTCGGACATGCGGTCGGACATGCGCTGCTCCCGTGCTTGCGGTTATGGTTAGGTTAGGGTTTGTTGGTCTAATGATAGTCGGACCAATAGTATGTCTAAACTAAAGCCCGTACCCGAAATCTGCTAAACCATTGTAGAGAGACCCATTATTTTACCTCACTCACACCTTCTGATAGTTCTACTTGTCGTCAAACATAAACATAAACATAATACAATTGATTGAATACTTTATTAGTCAGAAATGTAAATGGAACGAGGTACAGCAGACATTTAGGCTAAAAGTAATAATACAAATTAATGACTTGTAGCCTACTGGTACATTAATCTTACTAGGGTTTCAGTACCCACAATAAAAGAAAGGCTAGAATAAAATCATACAAAACATTTTACATGGTGTGATGTTACCGAGTGATGTTTCAGACTAAATCTAGGCTGCACAGTGGTGGATCAAAGTGCACGGTGCTTTGGTTGAGTTGCCTTTATGAAACACTGGGTAGTAGCCATGCCTATTAATTAAATGTGTGTTTTTACAATCAATTGCACATTTGTCCCCCAAAGTTGCGGATTATTTGAGTCTTCATTATTTATTTGACAGCCCTAACACACAGACATTGACTGCGGCTGATCACAAACGAGACTATTTTCGTGGGAAATAGTTAGCATAAAATACATAATACAGAACATCCAGGGTGCATGATCATGTTGTCAACCGAGGACTTAAGTTACCTACTGTCCTTGTAATTTGTTGTAATTTTGCACTGTAAGAGTCATGTATCCAAATGTCTCATTTGGAATGAAAGGCTCCAAATGTAACCACAGCCTTAATTAGGGGTTAAAACATCCCTAGCATGTTTACTTTTGGGCTACCAGATCCATTATATATCCAGCTGCTAGCCAGCTGGATAATCGTCCATTTTGTGACTTTGGCCCACCTCTCTCTCTCTTTCTCTCTCACTCTCTCCATACACGTGTCTTCAGCTGGTGAAAGAATGTCATTTGGGGATGTTTCGGTGGTGTGTTTTTATGCTAATGAGGAGGAGGCAGAGGAACTCTGGAGATAGAGAGTAGAGGGGGAAGGGAGAAGACAAGAATTTGATAGGAGTTAGACCCCCCCACACACACACATACACACACAGCAGATGGTTGGTGTATAGGTGTTTCTTGTGGTGGGACTGACTGAATCACAGCAGAGTTCTGGGCTCAGGCCAGCTACCTGCTGTTCTCGTGGCCATGGGGGGACTAGAATATCTTCAGTCTCTCTCTGTCTGTGTCGCACCCTCCCTGTCTCTTTTTGTCTCCGCCTGTTCCTCTTTCTGTCCTTCTTGTACCGTTTCTCTCCTCTGTCTCTCACTTCGTTGTGTGCCTGTCTGGTTGGCTGCGCTAAAATTAATTATACCAGGGAACAGGGTTTTTGTCTGCTCCGTCCAGCCCGGTCACGCACACACACAAACGCTCTGGGGCTACTGAACATCAACAGGTATGACTCAGTGGCCTGCTGCCATGTTTAGGATGCTACCACTAATCGCAGTGTCATGTCAGCCAGGCAACTACGACCTATTTCTGTGTTAAAGAACAGCAATGTTGAAGCGGAGGAAAATACCTGCAACTTTTATCTCTTATTTATTGATGTTTGCTCAAGTGAAATCTAAACCCTACTCAGTCGTGACTTGTAGTAGTTAGTGCTCTACATGTTTGCAGGGTCTTGTTGCAGGGCAGCATTATCTCCAGGCTGTGAATGCTTTGCAGGCCATTCTCTGTTGCAGATTTTGTATCAGTGACAGTTGAACTGTTTGGTAAACAGAGAGAGGGAGGGAGGGGGTTTAGAAGTTTGTGTATGGTTGTTGGTTGTGTTTGTGGGGAGGGTGGATGGGTAATTATCTTAGGCAAACAGTCTTATCTTGAGCACCTGTCCTAGTGTCCTCTCTGGGCCTATAAGCTGCCTGCTAGTTTAAGCATCGAATCGAACCCACCAACGCAGGTTTCCACCCAGACCCAGAAAAAATAATCATGTGTGCGAGGCCAGTGAGAATGGCTGCATTCATTGACATGGATCGGAAGAAAATCAGCGTCTGTGCACTTATGCTTGTGTGTCCTGTGGGGTTTGTGCATTAGTCTTGCCTGGAAGCTGTAGCGTACTGTCCATAGTGGTTTGCAGGCAATAAAATTGATTTCAAATCTTGATTAGACAATCGTTATGTGTTTGTCACTCAAATCTGTAGAATGCAATTCTCACGATCTTCTATAACGGGTTCTCAACCTGGGGGTCGCGAACGCTCTGGGGGTCACCAGATTATTTTGGGTTGTCCCCAGATTACTAAATAACAAAAACAGGCTGTTGGTTCTTCTGAACCAACAGCCTTCACATCTTTCTCTTCACAGCTGCCCTCACTTCTCAATCCCCCTCACTCTCTAGTTCACCATACCCACATTATTCACCATTCTGTCTCTCTAATTATCTTGGTTAAATGCATGATTATTCTATAAACACAGGAATATTTGATGCTGGATGACAAGATGCAAGATCATAAGATGTGTGTTGAATGAACGGATGGTGAAGTGGCAACAGAACACATGTAACCTACTCGTTCTGTCTCCATCTGATCCCATTCATACCGCTCTCTTGCCTCCAGTGGTGGAAAGCAACTAAAGGCCTGGACAGAGTCTGTTTTGTGCCTTGCGTGGGGGAGTCAAACGCACACAAAAAACGCAAGTTTATTTTAATCATTATATAGTCCTTCCGTGTACTACTAGTGTAGGTTTACGTTGGTCTATAATCACTATTAATCTACTCGTCCACTAGATCTACTCGTCCACCAGCTATGACAGATTGAATCATTGTACAAACTACTGATACACGTGCCACCTTTTCTTTTACGAGTTGAGATGTAGTTAGTTAAAACTGTATAGAGTGAGTTTTACACTATATCATAATTGAAGTAGGCTATATACCATTGCCTGTGCTGGCCAATTTACAAGCTCACACCGCACTAAATTTGTTTATTCTAATTGAATTGACCCAGTTTTGCGTCTTTTGCTAGTGATGTAATCAATAATCATTGCGTTCACACGGGGCAGATTGCAGTCTACCATTCATTGTCAAAGGAAGCCAGCGACATGAAGTTCATTACTAGTGGATTATTATCATCTGCAGTGGAAAACACGGTTTGTTGGTCGCGTCTGTAAACGGTCAAATTGTCACCAAATGGAAGCAAAGGATACGATAAATTAAAATATACTGTCAGTGCTTGCACACAAGCTGTTCTCAGCTGTAATTCCAGAGTTCTCGTCTGAACACCAGGGCTGGACTGGGTAAAAAAATTATCACAGAGTTTGCAAAGCAGTGCTTCGAACGATGATGTCATGTTGTCCTGTTTAACTTTCAATGTGATATATCCATGCTGATTGTGTTTACGATTACAACTCAATGTGCCGGCGGAGGTGTCCTCTTTCAGAGGGGTCGAGCAGAGGAGGAAAGCCTTCTTGCTCTCTGCTCTCTGCTGCCCAGGGATACTTTTGCTGTCCCCGACTCAACGGGACGCAACGATTGCGTCGGGTTGAGATCAGATCCCAACCCGACGCAGGCAGACGGATCACATAACTGACGTGACGTGACGCAAGGGGAGAAATTTCTCTCACCCTTCATTGCGTAGTGCTTCTTGCTTCGATTACGTTCGACTCTGCAAGGCATCTCAGAGGCAAATATTGTACTTTTACTCCACTACAATTATTTGACCACTTTAGGTACTACGGTAGTACATTAACCACTTTAGCTCTTTTTAAACTTTGACATTGGCCAATCTGCATTCTCTAGTACGCTATTGTCATTATATCTGTTTGGACGAAGTTACTCAAGAATTACAAGCGTTGTGTGCTTGTAGATCTGCTATTTTCAAACGTATTTTTTTAAATAAATGTATACAAACATAATAACATTATACATTATAATAACTTGTGAAACGTGATATTCTGCATAATTTTACATTTGGTACTATAAGTGTATTTTGAGGCCAATACTTTTGTACTTTTACTCGACAAAATTTGGATTTCCGAACTTTTTTGAGTATTTCTTTCTTCATTGCAGTATTGATACTTTTACTTTAAAAAATTAAAAAAATGTGTACTTTTCCCACCACTGCTCACCTCTTCTTTGTGCCTCCCCTTCTCACACTCCAGCTCACCTCTCTTCTCGCCCTCACACCCCTACCCCCCCCCCCCCCCCCCACTCCTCAACGTGCTCCTCCCCCAGGCCTTCTTGTAAATGCGTTGCCCTGAGTTAACCCGTCTGTTAAAATAAGTGTTAAAATTCCCTTCTGAAACACTGATGTTGCTGTGAGCCATATGGCTGGAAGTCTAGAATTACTGCTGCCGAAGAGTGTGTGTGTGTGTGTGTGTGTGTGTGTGTGTGTGTGTGTGTGTGTGTGTGTGTGTGTGTGTGTGTGTGTGTGTGTGTGTGTGTGTGTGTGTGTGTGTGTGTGTGTGTGTGTGTGTGTGTGTGTGTGTGTGTGTGTGTGTGTGTGTGTGTGTGTGTGTGTGTGTGTGTGTGTGTGTGTGTGTGTGTGTGTGTGTGTTAATTTGATTGCTGGGCTTGATGAAAATCTTGAGTTATTTTAAGGAGAGAGGTGTGAGTCAGAGTGTTTTCCAGCCAAAAGACTCAGATGGTGGGACAAACTAATGACACACCTACACACAACAGGAAACATTTGAATTTAGCCGAGAGTAGCTTTCACTCTTACTACAGTTAGATCTGCGTTTGCATTTTAGACATTTAGCTGATGCTTTTATCCAGTGGGACATTAACAGCAGAGTGGACATCAGTTCTAATAGATGAAACCAAATTCACTTTCAGGTGAATAATATACATAATCTTTTAGCGTGTACTATGACACTTTTCCACTGCACTGAAGCATACATTTGACTTTAAATGGCCAATTTAAGTTTCTTATTTGTGAGATAAATCCATATCCCACCTCCATCAATTTCATCCTTGGCATGCATTTATGAAATGCAATACATTACTTATCTACCATAGGCATTGCTTTATTTTAGCTGCTATTAGTAATTCAGGTGCTGTTGGGGCATGCATTGATACCCTTTTCTTTCATTTTTTTAAAAGATTTGTTTTGGGGCTTTTTATGCCTTTATTGACAGTGAACAGTTGTCAGACAGGAAAGGGGGAGAGAGATGGGGAGTGACATGCGACAAAGGCCGTCGGGCTCGGGAGTGGAACACTCTGTCCGGCTGGCTTGGCAGCCTAGGTGCCCAGACGGTTGATCTACTAACTGTCTGGGCCATTGATACCCTAGTTGAACTTTGAACAGAAATTAGGCAAACTGTATATTGGTGGTTTAATTTCTCCACCAGGCCGAAGGCATGGGGAGAGAGTATGTTTTGCACTCCGTCCGTGTGTGTGTGTGTCCATCCTTCCTTCCTTCCTTCCGTCCGTCCGTTACCAGCTAATCTCCACTACATGCCAAACTTTGCACACACACTCCTTGGATGCCAACGACGAACCTCTGCCCCAAATATTCTTCAACGGCCTGTTATAGCGCCACCATGAGGCCGATTTAGGCAAAACACATTTCTGTAGATTACTCGTACACATTCTATCACACAATATTACACAATTCGGTATACACTATCTCCATAGTGATGTGATCAACACGGATCTGCACCATTTCCCATCTTCCATCCTGATTGGCTAAGATTGGCTTCCAAAGCTCACATGATTGGTCCGTTTCGAACAAAATGCCACAAATCACAAACACAGTGTGCAATTTCCGTGAAATTATACACGCACATTTCCACTAGGCCGAGGACGACATGCCACTCATTTTTTTCCAAATCGGCCTCATGGTGGCGCTATAACAGGACAATTCCTGTTTTTAGCTATAACTGCATCGATCTATATATGCACACTCCCTAGAGGCCATGGAAAAACATTGTCCCTGCATCCCTCCACATCTGCCGGTTATATTTCTCAGATTCTACACAGATTGGCTAACATTGCCTTCCAAAGTTGTGTGGCCCGTTTCGTTCAAAATGCTGCACACGTCCTGCTCATCCAGAATTCTATCCTCGCTCAGAGATGATATGAGTGATCTGGCTTTGCATTTCCTCAACAAAATGAAGAAAATTGTTGCAAAAAAAACAAAAACATGTTTATATTACTCCTAAACATTTGCCAAACATCTCACACAGTCCTATCCTCCTGGTGGAGACCTGTGCCCAGAAGGGCGCTTTTTCTAGTTCATCATTTATTGCTGCTGTGCATGGCTGTATGGCTGTCACAATCATGACATTTTTGTTGACGATTAATTGTCATAGAAATAATTGGGATTAACGATTAAATTGTGTTTTGGTATTGAACATTTCATTTGGATAACATTATGGATGCAAGTTGTGAGCTGTAAATCTGCTTACCCGATATTTATGAAAATATTTCAGTTCACTTCAGTTCCGATTATGATGATTATGCTAAAATAATTGCGATGATCTCGTTTATGTGACAGGCATATTGTAGAAATGGTAGCAGACCATTTTTAAAATATTGGCTTTTTTTTTTTACATTTTGGACAAAATAGCCAATATTACTTTGAGGTGCCCAGATGTCCAAGGTGCCCTGTATCCGTAGAAATGCCTCTTCCTGGAGGTTTCAGGAGCTTATCTAGTGTAAACACACCTCAAACCTCCCATGATGTGTACTGCCTCCTGCTCAGCTGGGAGCTCTTGGCTTGGCGGGGCTGTTCCCGGCAACGGGAGAGGAGCTTCTGCTGGTGTCTTGGCGGTGATTTATTTGAACAGCTGATGGGAGCCAACAGGGAACAGCCAGAGAACAGAGACACGCTCTCAGTCTCGATACAGCCTGACAAGTAAGGATTAGAATAGAATGTAATGGAACAGAAAAGCCAAAGGCACATGCCTTTGGCTTCACCTTGGTAGAATTAAAACCAACACAATATACCGTAGATGCATAATAATCAATCACTAGAAGATATAAGGAAGACATAACTGTGATTCCTTGTTTATATTCCAGTTTTTAACTACATGAAAAATTAATGAATGAACAAGTGAATAAGTAATAATAATTTGCTGGCTGTAATAATAATAATTCTCCCAGGAATAATAATTCCTGGGGGAGAAGAACTGGTACAGATTGCATTGATTGCATAAGGCACTATTGGCAGTTCTGAAACTCAATGCATGATTCTCGCCAAAGCCCCAGAGGAGCTCTGACGCACACAGTCAGCAAGACACTGACAGCATGTATGGGACTAGATAGCCTCCATAACAAGCAGATATACTGTAACTGTAGCTAGTGCATTAATGTTGAGTCTAATTTATACTAGTTGCAAGACTGGGTGTCGTAAATCGGTTGAAAATACTAGTAACACAGTCATACGATGAAGAACAAATTTGCCGCCCACCTCTATGGTGATTTAATTTGAACCACAAATGCTACTCCCAAGATGTAACAAAAGAAAGAACATTGAACCTCCTAATAGGCCAATCTTTCCCATCCCAGTTGAAGTGGAGATCAGTTATTCTGTTATTTGTTCAGCTGAATGGTTGTTGGAAACACTTACAGTTTGCACAAACAAGGGTGTGTCATCTCTTTGGTTAATGCAGCCAGCATTGTGCATAAAATAACTAAACTGTCACAGTATGTTTCAGCATTCATGACGTTGCCCCCATGTCATATTGCTTCAGCTTTTATTTGTTCTTGGTTAGCTATAAAGCAAATGTTGAGGTGGCAACAACACTATAAACCTTCAGCTCCAAAGATGTCAACTTCTTGTATAAACACCCGCCCCGCCCCCACCCCGAACAATTGACCCCATTGTGACTTAATCATCCCTCGTTCAGAATAACATATAGTTCAGTATAGATTCTTGCCTTGGGGGCATTGTTTGCAGAGATCTATTGACAACCAATGACACGTAATAATAAAGTACATGGTGGCACAAATGGTACAAGGACAACAATGTGTCACATGCAGCGCAGGGACAGCAAAAGAAATACAATATATGGTATAGTATGCATGTCACTCTACATACACATATTCAACCTTCAGGCAGCAACATGACATATGGTTGCAGCTGCAAAGGGGCCCTGGTTAGTGTTAGCGTCCAGGACTGCATTGGTGTGAAGAGATGCATGAAATAACTTGAATTATGCATTATGGACCATGGGTTTGTTTTCTGGAGAGTGATCAGTGCAGTCCTGTGGTGTATTTCAAAATACTGTCATACTATACAACAGTGTTTCTGGATGTACACCGCGTTGATAAATAAGGGCCAGTGTCTCAGTTTCACTGATATATTTTTGAAAACTTAAAACTTGTTTTGCTTTGATGTTATAATAGAGAAACATATACAATAGCACACACATGTTCAATTATTTGTCAGTGCAAAGTAATACTTAAAGCTGCTATAAGCAATAATATGTCCACATTTTAATGACCTTTTAATTTATCTATTTTTTGGTATTCAGACAGCCAGAAATGGGTAGAATGCTCCCAAAAATCTTTTTGTCTCTGTGACACATCTAGGGGCCACAAACTGCATTCAAAGATTTTCCTAGAAGTTTTGTCATTGGTCGATTTGCCTGTCTGCTTCCTGATTGGTTAGTCACTGCGACCGTTTTTTTTTCGACCAATAGATGTGTCACAGAGACTACATTCTTTTGGGGAGCGTTTTACCCATTGCTGGCTGTCTGAATACCTAAAAAATAAAAAGGTAATTCATATTTTGACATATTATTGCTTATAGCAGCTTTAAACACAAAAAAACAAAAACATTTGTGTGGGGTCTGAAATGACCCCACACAAATCACGATTGCATTTGCATGGGTATCCAGCGTTGCTGCACGGAAACATGTCAAGCTTGCCCAGTTCCCTTGTCCACAGCCTGCCTCCAGAGGGTGAGTCTGGTCCGAAATATGTGCAGTTTATTGGTGCTTGTAAGCAGATTCTCATTTCTTATGTTTTAACTTTGTCATGAGCTCTGTGATTTTGTAGCTTAATTCCAAGGCTTTTTCAGAAACCTTGTGGTACTGCATATCAAGTCACTTGCCTGCTTCGCTGTGTCTTTCTCCTTTTAACTTAATTCAAACTCCCGAAAAAGTATTTGTCCTTTGTAGCGAGTTGATCATGTTTGAAGGTGACGCTTCAGCTTACTGGGAACCATGGCGCCGTTTGCTGTTTGTCTCCACAAATGATGCACATGCAGTGGAATCGGATTAGATGTATCCCCAGTAAACGTGAAGCCAAATTTCATGTCAACCTACAGGTATGTGCCGCGGCACATAGGTTGGGAAACACTGCTATACAGTACATTTGGACCACAACAAGGTCACATTTATTACATTGACTGAAAATATAGCAATCTAGTGCATGCATGTAGAAAAAAAAATATATATATTTTTTTCCTACATGCATGCACTGAATTGCTATATTTTCAGTCCGGTCGAGGCAATCGTCTTAAGCTATGTTCAGATATAGACAGTGGATACCGTTACATTTTCGGGAAATTAACATAAGTTGCCGGCATAAGCAGTAGGAGAGGTGTTCTCACATGCCCCATTTACCTACGCCGGGTATGCAGTTTGTGGTAATACAATAATACAGGCTGTTGACATGCATGAATACTAGCAGCCTAGATACAAGCACACACTTCCACAATATCTCAGTCTACCTTCTGGCAGGGAACCGTGCGTGTGCTGCGTGCATGTGCTGTGCGTGTGATCATGGTGAAATGTGTATATGTGATCTCAGTTCAATCTCACGTCTCTCTTGTTCCCTAGAAGAAATTCCACTTCTGGCAGTGGTACAGAAGTCAGAGAGGCACTGTACTGTGGGGGAATAAAGTAGAATAGTAGATGATCCACAACATTCAACAATCTGTCTCTTTTTGTCTCTCTATGCATTTAATTAATCTGTCTAATCAAGCCGGCGGTTTGGTTTGGCCAATCAGGGAAGCCTAATATGCGCATACAATCTACCAAACAGTCTTTCTCAGACCTGCCGCCTGACAGATACAAATATTCATGGTCGGACGCATTCCAAGTTATGCCAGGGACACATTTCTGGATGACACACTGAGATTCTGTGAATTAAAGTATAGATAACTATAGATAACACAAATCCCTCCCGTGTTAGGAGTTGGAGTTAAAGGAGAATTCCATACTAGAAGGCTTTCTTACTGTATGAGCCGTAATGTGTTTGGATTCTAATGTGCTATTATGATTGACGTAAGGTATGTCACTTGAACCCATTCAGACCTGACGTCGAAATTAAAAAAAAAAGTCTTCTGAAAGAATATATATTCAAAGATTTGTGCCGCATTTTCACGATTAAAAAAAAATAGCAGACCTACAAGCTCGTAGCGAGCCACTCGGTGGCATTATAACATAATGCTTAGTTAAAACACCAAAAGGGGTTCCCGTTCAGAATGGGTTAATGGGCACTGCACAGGTAGTGGGCGTGTCACCGGGGCTACTTTCATGGCGTTTACCTGTCACTTGGGTGAGGGAAGTTGGACAGAGAGAGGAGGTGAGCGTGGGAGAAGACATTTTCTGTTGACCGTATCTAACGCACCTTATCATCTTAACATCCACGTTTAGATATAGCTACAAGCCTGGGAACAGTTGTATCGTTTGTGTGGTGACTGAATAAATGGTCAAACTGACAGCTGGAATGGACCTGAATTCATTGCGTGCGTGTCATACAAGCGTCTCTTTACTCTCATGTTTAGCTCCTCGTGGCGGCCTTTAAACCGCCGCAACACTTACCTTTATTTGTAGTTGTTACGTCCCCACCAAAGAGGTCCAGGTGTTATTTTGTGCAAAAGTGCATTATTGGCTATTTCCCCTACCATAAGCCCTCAATGGGGGTTGGGTTTTTGTGCTAATTCGCTTATTTCCATCAAAATAAGTAGTAAAGTGTGCCGCTTGGGATACTATTTACATTATGAAGAGAGGATATATACATTTTATTTTTTATTTTTTGAGTGATGGAAATAAGCGAATTAGCACACCACCCCATAGCCCCATTCAATTAAATTCAATGCAATTCATTGAGGGCTTATGGTATAGGGGAAATAGCCAATAATGCGCTTTTGCACAAAATAACACCTGGACCTCTTTGGTGGGGACGTAACAACTACAAATAAAGGTAAGAAAGCCTTCTAGTCTGAAATTCTCCTTTTAAAATGAAGCTATTTTACAGGGTTGGATCTTCACTGTGGATATGTATCAGTTGCTCTGTGAAACTGGAATGTAAGAGATTCTAGACTAACGCTTGATTTATACTTGGTTGTGCTTCGTCTCACATGAAAAATGCAGGTGTCAAACAGCAGATCTACAAGTGAGCTTGTAGATCTGCTGTTTTCTGTGCGAGACACCTGCACGCAACAAAGTATAAATCAGGCCTAACAAGACAAAGGAAAACCCAAAGGGAGAAAATGGACGGAGTCCATTTCTTTAATGCCTGTACAAATGGTGGCTGGTGCCAGTGGCGGTGGTTGCCAGGTTAGCACGGGTGCTACCCATGTAGGGTGTTGGAATAGTCCCCTAGTGCTTAGAATGCACGATTGCATACCGCTAAACACACTATACACACAGAGACACACACATACACACTCTGCTTGGAAACAGGCCCAGTCAGCCAGAGAGAGCTGATTGATTGGAGGCACAAAGTCCAACGGTTCTAATCTCTGTCTTTATGGATTATAGGCTGGGTGAGGGGGGACTTGGGTGAGGGGGCACAGAAAATACATGTATTTGTAAAATGGCCATAACCTTGTCTGTCGTTTCCTTGGGCAGATCAATGCTTTTATGTGGTTGTTTGTTTTGTTTTTCTTTCCTTTAAAAAAAAATAGAACTGTGAGAACTTGTTATGCTGTGCAATCTGCATCCACACATCATTTTGAAATATGTGTTACAGTGGAGATTATTACTCATTTTGTCCTAGATTTGTCAACAGATGAAGGCGTTAATGAGCAGTACAAACTCATTACTGATATAGCCTGAATGGCTTCTGTGGAAAACACTATCAATTAAAATATAGTTGCATGGTGCCTCATGGCTTGATAAAAAAAAGAGATGATAATGAGATATTGGCATTTTCAAGTTAATAACCTCAATAATATTCCACGCTGCATTCTACTTTTTATATCAACAATTATTGTGTAGATGACAGTGTTCAAATGGTTGATCTCCTTTATGTAATTAAGCTCTTTGTATGAAAGAGAGGTTGGTAAAATCACTCGTGAATTCTTGGCTTTTAAGTCGCTGTTCTACTTTGGGACATTTACAGTAGGGTATTTTTTGTTATGTGTAAACGGATGGGATTCAATGTCTATCAAGGACATTTACTCTATGATCTTTTTAAATGGGGTTAAGAATGAAATTGATTTGTCTCACCTGTAACATGGATCAAGTGAAACTACCTGGAACAACCAGTATATGGAGACTTTCAGTTCTAAACAGCATGTCTGCAATTGGGAAAATGAGTTTTAGTTTTGGACATTTTTGGGATCTCTTTTGAACAAAATAAACTACACCCTTGAGTTCTTAGAATAACCTCAAACAGGGTCATTTTGGAAGTTTTATGAAACAACCTTGAACAAATAACACTTCATAATATGCTCTCCTCTCAGACAAAATGAATACTTGGTGAAAGTAAAACTCACCAATATTCTTTGCTACTATCCATCTTCAGGCAGGAATGGTTTACAAACCATGATAAATCGAGGAAGTGCCAAGTCTTCATGATTTGTTTTCTCTCAAACGGCTGGTCAGAGTTTTTATGAGTCTTGTTTCCTATTTTGTTTCAAGCTTTTTAAATATAATGAACAAACATGCTATTCATATAAAACCTTTAAGTTAGTATATATTTTATATTATACTCACATGGTCACATAACATTACCTGTTGAGTGCTGTCCATGCTTTGATGGTTACAGTTTTATAACCAGTTTTGATGAGTACATTTTGTGGAGATCTTGTACAGCTTCAATCCTCATAGTTACTTTTGACAATGAATCAATGGCGATTGACTGTATAGTAGTATTTGCCACTAATAGCTTTTTTTGGCTGTTAAAAAAGAAGAGAGAAATATATCGATTTTTTTCTATTTAAATCGAATTTGGAGACTGCCATGAATATTCAAAAAAATCAAATAAGTATGTTAAATTCTAAATTGCTCTGCACTTTTCACTAAAGTTGCTTTGTTGTTTTGTCTCTTGTCAGATTGGTGTCCACAGAAGACCCCAGCGTGGCTTTACTGAGCTTCACACCAACCAGAGAGGAACACTTCATGCTACCTTGTAGTTCACCTATTGGCCTTCAATGGAGTATGGACCTTATGAATCCAAAGTATTTTCCTGTTTCTTAATTGTGCAACCACCAGAGATGTAACTGGAGTCATGAAATTCAGGGCTGGGACGTGCCGAGTACCCACAGAGTATGAACAAACCTAGCCCCCAAAAATCAGAGGACATCCCATAACTAAACAGTGTCGCCAGATAATCAACAGGCTGTAGTTTGCCTGATGCAGTCCGAAAACCTGTTCAATAAGAAACTTAGAGGTCTAAAGAGCATGGGACCGCCTACTGCCAGTGTCCAGGGAGCACCCGCTATGCCCAAGATGGGCGTTCGGGCAAGAGTTACAGAGTGGCCTCAGCGGAAGGACGGCTGGGAGGTGCGTCCTCCTATGAGATATGACAGCCTGATACCAAGCTTCCCCAATGGACCTCCTAATCCTGCTGCTACCGCTGCCCTGCTCAAGAAGAGCCAGGAAATGTTGGATGGCTCAGAATTCCCGGAAACCAGATACCCGATTTGTGACCTCCTGAGCCACTCTACCATGAGGGGTATGTCAAGGTTCAAGCGCAGTAACAGCGAGGTGACTCTCAGTGACATTGGTGCAGAGGATATGGATCACACCTCTATCAATCCCAACACGGGAGCTACTTTGCGCCGCGAGTATGGAAGCGCCTCGTCCCTGGAGTGCCAGGGTTTGTCCAGTGAGGGCTTCGCAGCGACTGTGCAGGCCTACCAGCCTGGCCCGGTGGAGCAGCCTAGCGCACCGCCGCAGCAGCAGAATTACCCCGAACTCCTGCGCTTCAATGCACCGCCTCTCTCGTCGAGCCTGCAGACCGCTGCACAGATTGCGCGGGGTGACATTGTCTGCATCCCCGGCTACGATTACGTGGACAGCTCTCTCTTCTACAGTCGGGAGAGGGAACGCGCCTTTGTCCAGAGGACAAAGTCGGGTGAGAAAACGGAGACATCCATCTTCCGGAGGTTGAGGAGTAAAAACAGTGACGGGGACTATGTGGACCCAGAGGAGTTGAAATTTGGTGGGAGAGCACTGACGTTCCAGAAGTGTTTCTCCCACTACGATGTGCAGAGTGTGCTTTTTAACATCAGCGAGGCCGTTGTTAACCGCGCTAACCTTGCACGGAGGAAGAACACGACCACAGGGGCATCCGCCGCCTCCCAGTGCCAGGTCTCTTTAGGTGGGATGGGGGTTGACCCCATTATGCCCATTTTTGAATCCCCAATAGGAAGTTGCGAGGACCTCGGACTCAAAGCGAGCATGGATGCAGACGAGGGGGATGGGAAGAGCAACAACCTGGTGCTCAACTGCCCGTTCTTTCGCAACGAGACTGGAGGAGAAGGCGAGAGAAAACTGGTCTTATGCAGATCCAACAGTGCCCCCTATGGGAGTGGGGGTGAAGGTTATTCTATCGAATCCACACTCAGCAGCCGATGCACCAATGCGGGGGTGTCTGTGCTGGAGGTGCCGAGGGAAAGCCAAGCATTCTCAAGGGATGTGATGAAGCGCTACACCATAGAGCATGTTGACCAAGGGGCATACTACTACCAGAAGTACTTCTACAATAAAGGTAAGAAATAGTGTTTTGACAAAAGTTACTCTTTAGTTTAGTTTTTTCAATTCATATGTGATTATTACTTGCTACTTACTACTCAAATGATCATACTGCGTTGGCAGATCAATTTGATTTCAAGATTTTTCACTATGGCTAAATGATGATAATGATCTTCCAAACAAAAGTGTGAATGTTATGCTCTCATGGTTTTCAGTGTAGGACCAACTTTGAAGTCATTTGTAATTTACAGCATTGCCCAAAACACTTTTGCAGGATATGTTGAATTCATCCAAGCTTGTTATATTATGTTTTACTTGAGCTACATTGATTGACCTGCCTGTCAATTTCGTCAAAGTGTGTGAGATTGTTTGTAAAAAATCTTCACACTACTTGTTGACTGACATGCTATATGCATGAGTTGAGAAATACAATTCATTTGTAGAATTCTACACAGTTTTACAAAGACAGTTATACACTGCAGACACATTTTGACAACTGTTTCACAAAGTGAAACATTTTGCACAACAAAAGGTTTCTGAAGAAAATACACAAGTCGTAATGTATTCACACACTAACCATATTGTAATCCCACTTAAATCTGAAGACGGGTCAAGAAAATAACTTCAGGCATGCATGTGCTTGAAGCCACTGGAAAGGAATTTTTAACACATCTGTTTTCAGCCTCAGTAACTTTAATCTCCAGTCAGATAAAACATTGTGCCTCATATTCTTTATTCATTGGTAAATGAATAAGTAATATGGTTATTTTATGCATTTAGACCAATGGCTAGAGCTTGAGAATGACACTGCCAAAGTTTGGGGCTGCATTCCTAATGCAGCTCAACGAGTAGGGCATGCCACTGAATCTGCCAGGGTTTGGGGTACTATATCTCCATGGCTAGTTTGCCTACAATGTTGGCATTCATGGTACATCAAGGCAGTTTGGGTAGAATCTTCTACATAATGTACTTAGATTTTGCTTACAACTTTATAGCCAAACAGAAACAGCCACTCAGCAGCAGTCATGATAACACCAATGCACAGCAATAATTATAAATGATTGCCACTGCAGCTCAAACTGAAAAGACTAAAGCCTTCTTCTAGCCTTCTAGTGGGACTTTCTAGCTATAATCTAGCTAGTGTCCTTACTTTATAAAGTTTTATATAATATAAAAACTGGCCAAACATTGGCCAAATCTTCAAATATATAATGGCGTATTTATCTGTGGAACAAAGTCAAACTAAATGTAATGATTCAACTCCTAGTCTCCTACAATTCTAAGTGATTTTCAGGGTGGGGGGTCCCCAGTTCAAATATCATTATTCTTGGAGGGTCACGGCCTGAAAAGGTTGAGAACCACTGGTTTAGCCAGTTAGTGCACAGAACATAGTCCTTGCTTTCATGTCTCTCGAGTCGACACTGACTATCTCTAAAGTAAAGCATTAAATGCTTAAACAAAATCTTAAAAATAAAAACATAAAATTACATTTTGTTCTAGGAAATACATAATAGTCATTATTGTGAACAAATTAATTACCGGTATGTTTATTTTTCTCCATTGAAGTACTTTGTGAAGTCTTTCACAAAGTAGGATTTTCAAGTTGGATACACATGTAAAAAAGTGTTATGAAGTGCTTTTTGGTAACTTCTGTTTTGATTTGGTGCTAAAATAAAATATACTTGACTTTCACGTTGGGGGGAGCATTGCCTTGGTGGGGGGCCTCTTCCCACACGTGGGGGCGGCTCCCTCCAATTAGTTTTGCTGTGATGTGCTGTGTTATGTATTGATGTGGTTCTGTGCACACGTACGCACACATTTTAAAAGTGTGTCTACAGCGCTTTTATCTCATTATATTGACCTACATTATTTTAGGGTCATTGAACAAAACCTTTTTGTTCTACAATCAATTTTATTCTCCATTAGATGGATCGAACATCCTCCAAGAGTTAAAAAAAGATACTGATGCGATATTGCAGCCTGGCATAGTCCTGATACCTGGTGTCAGTGTCTGTATTGATATATCTATATTACAGTATGTCCCTGACGTCAGTACGCTCATTGACTGGTACACGATACTTAGCTACATGGAACTAGATCCATCCACACATTTATTGATATGTTTTACCATAGTGTGAATGTCTACCGTCATCTCTGTTCAGAGTAATTTGAGATAAATGCAGAGAGATGTTTAGTTTACAACTGTAACCACAGGAAGAGACCTCTACATGTTTCATTTTGCACACCAAAAATAGCAGATCTACAAGCTCACAACTGCAAAAAGAGAAAAAAAACAGCTTGCAGTTCTGATATTTTCTGTGCGCTTGACACACAAGCAAGTATAAATCAGTCATTACCCTATAGTTGTTTGGCATCCAGGTAATACTTGCAGCAAGAAGGACAAATAATTGGTTGTATCTATAACTAGATTTCTCCTGTTTCCATCAGAGCACCAGAATTATTTTGGTATTGATGAGAACCTGGGTCCGGTGTCACTCAGCATCCGCAGGGAGAAGCTGGAGGAAGGCAAGGATGGGTCACAGTATAACTACCGGCTCATCTTCAGAACCAGTGAGGTAAGAAGATCACTTTTAGAAGAGAAGACCAACTGTATTTGAAAATTGGTTGTCACAGTAGTAAGGGCGAGGATTTTGACAAACATGAAATAGAAGATGGGAGATCCAAATGCAATAGACGGAGAAAAAGATGAATAATAATAAATGTAATAATGATAGACAAAGAGAAAGATGGTCTCTGGTTGTCATTTTGGTTCTGAACCAAAGAACACAGAAAGAAACACTTTAGCTTAATATCTTCCATATCAGTCAATTAGGAATGGCATGAAATCCCCACTGAAGGTATAAAAATGAACAGAATCCATTTGGTTCCAGCTTTAATAGCAAATGTTTGTCCAGATGTGCAGTGATTGAACTCGACAGCACACACATTGTTCATTTAATAACTCAGGAAGCCAGGGATTTTGGAAGTGTCCGTTTGTCCGTCCGTCTGTGTACATGCTAATCTCTGCACACCCTTGGCTGATTGACTTGAAACTGAGCACACATGCCAGAGCAGAACCTCTGCCCCAATTTTCACATTGTAGTGCCACCAAGAGGCCGATTTTTGCTAAAAAAAACTTTTTCACACAATCAGTACACGCAAATCGGTACACATTATGTACTTGAGGCTCTGCATTGTATGGTGACTATTTGATGATTTACCCTGTTGTTTATTGTCTAGTCTAGAGTTCATACTTAGTCTGCTTATTCCGATCTCACTCTTCTAAGTCACTCTGGATAAGTGCTTCCGCTAAATGCATACATTTTATACTGTACATCAGCGGTCAATGCCTGCAGTGGTCAATGCATGTAGCATACAGTTGGCTTGTGGCAGCAGGGTGGATAGGTGAGTAGGTGCAATGGTTCTCAATCAATCATGTTCTATTGATGGCACAACATATACTCATGGGAACTGGTCAGTAAGGGTGATCACTGACCAGGGATTATTAAGAAAAAGAAAAGATTTGTATTTATTTTTTTGCCTCTGATCATTAGTTGCACACCTTCTGGATCAGAATACGCAGGGTTTTTCACATTGTCCTTCAGGAGGGAGGGTGAATTATAAGGGACATATCATTGTTTTTGTAATGAGTTTGCACAGCATCACAGATGTTTAATTAAATGAAGCCCATGACACCTCCTTCTCCTCTCAGCTGACCACTCTGCGTGGCGCCATCTTAGAGGACGCTGTGCCCTCTACCTCCAAGCACGGTACGACTAGAGGCCTTCCTCTGAAGGAAGTGCTGGAGTATGTGGTCCCTGAACTCAACATCCAGTGTCTCCGCCTGGCTACCCACTCCCCGAAGGTCCCAGAACAGCTACTGAAACTGGACCAGCAAGGGGTGAGTGAACCAATCACTGTTATAAAAGTGTTTGCGTACATATACACATGGACACGAGGAGTTTGAAAAAGGCCCTAATGCCCTGGCTGCAACATTGAGAAAAATCACTTTCTTTCCTTTCTTACTGTAAGTAATGTTAATGGTAGTAATATAAGCCCAGTCTGTTTCTCCAGAGGGGATGAAAAACAAGTGATATAACTCAATTATATGCTGAGATAAATCAGTCCTTTTCAATGCCTGTGTTTCAAGTGTTTGCTGGGCTGCTGTGATGAAATAAAATAAAGTCCTTGTCGGTTTCATTAATTAGCATGATGGATGGAACTAGGAAAGAAACAAATGTGATTATTGTTATTAGGTTAAAACGGTGGCCTCCAAGAATATAGAGGCCAATATCATTTCTATTTTCATTTCATTCATTAATCTCAGCTACAATCATACATGGATATTTTCTTTCCAATGTACTTGTTTATGTACTGTTTAGTATAGCTTATTCAGAATCACTTTATTTTCCTCTGAAAATTGCAGCAGAGACTATAGATCAGCACAAACATACAGTACAGTATATGACTGCGCAAAGATATTCACAGTACAGTATAGGACTGCGTAAAGATATTCACACTGAGCTGGGCACTGGACCTGTGGATGAGAATATTGTCTGAAAGCTTAAAATGTAACATGATGTAGCTGTAATGTCGTGTCTCAAATGCAGCCTGTCTTTCTTTTGCTGTGCTCACTTGAATCATGTCCTTAATGCCACAGGTCCTGTACCCCCAGTCAAAAATGATTGCCAGTACATGCATGGCTGATTGTACTGTTGTCATAGTGATCACTGATCACGACAGTGTTGGCTGCAAGTTAGATGGTGACCACCAAGAATCAACATGAAATTGACATTTTGTCCTACTGTATAAATTGACATTTTGTCCTACTGTATGAATTGACATTTTGTCCTACTGTATAAATTGATTTTGTGATGTTGGGGTTGTCATCTCAGAGATGCACCTGGTCCACTCAAGATGACGTAATAACGTCTGAACAAAGCCTCTTAAAAAACATGAACATGTAGGCCTAGATATTCCTAAACATAGAATAATATTTTTATGCATAGGTATTTTATATATCAATTTAGAACAAACAAAGTGTTGAGGTGCTGACCACAGGAGATGAACTCGAACAGAAAATACGAGAGGTCACACAATTCGTAGTCACGATGCAAATAGTAGAAGGCATTGTTTTTGTCAAAATGTTGGTCATCTTCATATATATCAATTTAATCATCAACCAGTGACCTAAATTGTCTTACAATCCCCCTGTCGAATGTCGTTCTTTAAAACGTTGATCATTGAGGAACCAAACTCTTGATGTTCATCATTAATAGCTTAATAAAAATATTGTTGACCTAATGGTCAAAAAGAGCCATCATTGGTTTAAAGTTTGCACAGTCTTTTTTTTTAATGGTGGATATCCCATTGTGAAAATAAAACGTGATTCTAACCACCCACCAAGTTATTAAATAACTTGGTGGGTGGTGAGAATCACTTGTTGAAGCTTTCTTTTCCAAGCCTCATACATAATTCAAGAGCAGCTGTTTGCTGTTGACTGTGGGGCCAGTGGAAATGTAATTACTCTCCCTTTGTGCTGCTGACTCCCCTGGTTGGACTGATAGCACACACACACTTAGCTTTCCTCTCTCAGCCCACAGAGTCAGGTAATGGATATTGATAACCGGAGATGAAATGCCTTATCAAGTCAAACGGTGTCTAGCCGGCTGCTACCGGAGCGTTTTAGGCTAATTTGACACCCTGTGGCCTTGCAGCCACAAACCACTTTATGGAAGGAAGGTGATGATAAGGTTCTACTGTATAACCGTAACCGTATAGTACATACAAGTGTTGTAAACCTCAAAGACATCAAAATAATCCATCCCTGCAACATTGAGAAGTACTTAAATCACAAGAGACTACATCATTATTCCATATTGCATACAGTTTATACGTATGTACTGTATGTTGTTGCTGTCGGACAGAAACCTTTTATTTCCATATTGCATCTTTTGGGTTTTTTCATCAATTCATGCCTTAAATTATAGGGTGCCAGGTTGAAAGTGGTTAAGACTGTCTGGTTTTATAAACATTTAACCAACGAAAAGTATTAACAAGAGCTAGTGACTAAATAATAACATCATTACTGCATTGGATACATGGTTTTGGACAGGACAATGACTGACAGCAGAGGACAAATGTAATTGTTGGGGAGATATATTTTTCATCATATGTAATTATAGAAATAAGTTTGGGGGCCTAGGGGCCATTGCAACTTACTTTTAGAAGGATCTAATGTTAGAATGTACTGTAAAGAATTTTATCTTTACAGTAGACGGATAATCACTAAATGAATAAGTGTATACATTATATACAGTAGAAACACCTTAGACAAATTACCAACCACTTGAACCCTAATGTCCCTATTATGTTGAGTTGCAACGTGTTGTGAGATTGTAGATTGGCTATTTTTGGCTAAGGGTTTTGGTCTAGTGGGAAATTATAGTAGGGGCCGTAGTATAGACCCCTCAGAGGTAGGGTATAGGTTTAAGTGTCTAATGTTATGCCTAAATTGTACAGTACATACTCTTATCTGTTTCTATTTATTTTTTCTCAGCTGAGTTTCCAGCACAAGGTGGGCATCCTGTACTGCAGAGCTGCTCAGAGTACAGAGGAGGAGATGTACAACAATGAGAGTGCCAGTCCAGCTCTGGAGCAGTTTATGGAGCTGCTAGGTCAGAGGGTCCGCCTGAAGGGCTTCAACAACTACAAAGCCCAACTGGATACCAAGAGTAAGGAAGAAACTGTGTTTGTTCTGTACACATGTACTGTATTCTCTTTAGTAGATGAAAATGAAGGAATTTCATTTGGAAAGACAGACATAATCTCTCATCACTCGGAATATTTTCCGCTAAGAGATTTGGTATCTATAGAGAGTAAAAAGAGCAGACCAAATACAGAGCCAACTCAGGTCAACTTTACTAAATGAAGGTTTAAGTGGATAGGACTGATTATAAACTACCTTTTACTCATCCTTGAGTTGTTGGCGCTTTAAAAAGAAAGGGCTTTAAATAAAGATCAGCCAAGAGGTACTTGGTTTATTAAACCTATTTAGTCGTGTTGTAACCTATACGTTGTTATAACTTTCAATCCGGGCGCTACCTCTGTGTCTCATTAGTTGTTGTCGTACATGTAGCAACGTAATTATCTATTTTTGTACAGTTTTTAATACGAATTTGAACGTTTTCAAAAAACAAGTGACTGTCTCTGATGTCAGGCTTTCTGTTTGTCTACCAGCTGATTCCACAGGTACCCATTCTCTGTACACCACTTATAAGGACTATGAACTGATGTTCCACGTCTCCACCCTGCTGCCCTACACACCCAACAACCGACAACAGGTGTGTGTGTGTGTGTGTGTGTGTGTGTGTGTGTGTGTGTGTGTGTGTGTGTGTGTGTGTGTGTGTGTGTGTGTGTGTGTGTGTGTGTGTGTGTGTGTGTGTGTGTGTGTGTGTGTGTGTGTGTGTGTGTGTGTGTGTGTGCAGTCTGAACACACTGCATCATGTTTTGGGTACAAGCTTCTTTTGTGACGAGGGAGAGGTTAACATGGTCCTCATGATGGATAAAGGGGCCCGCAGCTTAGGCATGCGTCCTTCAAGAATGGCAATATTGCGAGAGTCAAATAATAGTCACTACGGCCAACGTCTGCCATAATCAAAGTACATAATTAACTTTAGTTGTTTCTTTCATCATAACAACACAACTGCTGGTGGTTTCTCCCCGTTTAGTCGCTCCCTGCCTCTCCTCATTAGAACTGGCACTTCTCATTTCACAGGCAGCCTCTTTCTTCAGTCAGTTGTTAATTGGAATTTCTATTGCTGGAGATGTTGCCGTGGCAACGATTCGGCATGCAACCGCCAATTAATGCTCCCGGTGAGATCTGCTCATTATGCGCCTGGGACCGGATGAGGGCGACCAGCAGACACAAACACAGCTCAAAAACAATGGTGTCATTTGATCCCAACGCCTGGGACCTCAAACATATTTAATAATAAAAGTGTAGATTGAACGGTAATGGTTTAATAATGGTAATGTGTGTTAGAGCCTTGAGTTGATCCTTCGTGTGGGTTGTTTGGATTGACAGAATGTACTGTATGTAGTACAGTATGCCAATCTGAGATAGCCTTCTGGCTACAGTATTAAGTCAATAGCTGGAATCCGTGGAAAGCAGGTCACGATTTAATGTCCTTGCTTGCTTTGAGCTCTCAACGAATGCTCGGATGCGTTGCCTGCATGTGTCTTAGTGTTGTTGATTAGAAGGATTTGTTTGGATTTGGTGCTGGATACTTAGATCATGGTTGATAGTCTGGGATAAGCCATGAATCCTCTGGAGGCCCCTGAATGATCCCTCATTGAGCCATACTGTTCCTCTCTCAATCCTGTTCTGATCCAGAGGTTAGTGACCAACATCTCATCTGGAACACATCAAGACGTTACAAAATGGAAGATTAAATTCATTTAAAGGAATGTCTTGATATTGGTGCCAGTAACATTGTGAGACCATACATAATGACACATAGTATACAGTAGTACTGCAACGACAGGACATGATATAAAGCCATATAATAGTAGTCTATATAATTGGATGGATTTGTTTTTACGTCCGGATACCCCGTCCAGGACAGGCTTCAGACGCGCCTCCACAGGAGACTTGGCTCAGATCTGAACCCATTTGATTTGGCGTTAGGAAGCCGTTGCGACCACATGCCCTTGCTGACGTCGACCCCAGGCAGGATTCGAACACACAACCTTCCGCATGAAAGGCATATGCTCTAGTCTAGTCTAACCACTTCTTTCGTTATTCCACAAGCTTATACATTCGGGCAGCATGACACACATGAATGGTTTCATTTGGAGATGAGATGTTGTGAGCAGTGCATGGGACCAAAAGCTATGGTCCACTGATCAGGACAAAATGTATATAAATTGCATCCATTTTAATTGTCAAGTAGTTAACACCCCGAGCGGCAAGGACGGAGTTCTCCGTTCAATCAATTAGTAACGCCCAGTGCTCAGGACGGAGATTGATAAAAGGACGGAGATTTATTGATCAAAACCAATCGCATCGCTCACAGGCTGGGAGCGTCTGTTGCGCAACATTCAATGTTTTTTCCCGGTGGGAAGTCATCGAAAATGCCCCCCCCCCCCATTTTAGCCGATGAGACCAAAAATCTTAAAACGTGAATAACTCTTGATCTAAATCATTCCGTCCAATTTAAAGCAAAGATTATGTGTTAGACAGCCCATCGCGTTCCCGTCGCTACTCATGTTAGAATTAATCATACCTCCCGTTGTTGTCTATTGCCTCGGGAGTGTTTTGGCTACGTCAAGCTACTTCAGCTACATCCGGGATAGCGCCTGGTCCGTTGCCAAATGTGCTCTGCTGCTATAAATTGCTGGGTGCTCTGATTTAATGGATTAAATAACCCTGGGCGTTTGGTGTGTTAACCTGTGCTTCCCCTTAACCTATACACTGTAAATAACACATAGACCCTTGTGTTTATTTATTCCTCTCTTTATATAGCTACTGAGGAAGCGGCACATCGGCAACGACATTGTCACTGTCATCTTCCAGGAGCCTGGAGCTCTCCCCTTCACTCCCAAAAACATTCGCTCCCACTTCCAGCACATCTTCATCATCGTTCGAGTCCACAATCCCTGTACAGACGGCACCTGCTACAGGTGAGTAAATGAGTAAAAAAATGAATAAAAATAAGGAGAGTTTATCCAAAGCAGTCTTCCATTTTGGGAGGTAAAGACTACACATTCCAGTCTTCCAGTCTCTTGTAATATAAATAATCCATTCGTACATAATGTTATTATTTCGTCAACCATGGACTGAAGATAATTAGGATCAAATCCCTGGATCAACAAGAAACCTCTGGGTGGAGCGGTGCATGCATAACACTACATTTTTCTCCAATATTAATGTCGAGCTGCCCATCAGCACAATTTAGAAAATCCCAAGTTCTCCAGTGGCCAACAACACAAGAATGTGATTGTACAGAGTAAGGTTGGTTAGGGTGTGTAACCAAATGAGTGTGAAGCAGTGCAGGTTGTAAAAGGACATGCATACTCAGCATATCAGACTCGTATAAATATATTAATTTAACAATAATAATAATAATCATCATATTTATTGGGTAATCAGGTGTGTTATTCTGGCTATTAGGATAACAGAGTGGTTCAATCATGGGAATGTTTGGTTATGTCCAGTCAGCCACATGTTGACATGAGATTGATCTCCCGAATTCCTGCTGACTCATACATTTGTATGTAGTTTATCAGTTAAAAATACAAAATAATGTAAAATGTCATTATCATCATTATTTCTCTCTCTCTCTTTAGCGTTGCTGTAACCAGATCAAAGGATGTGCCAGTTTTCGGCCCCACAGTCCCACCGGGGTTGATCTTTCCTCACTCCCCAGCCTTTAGAGACTTCCTGTTGGCTAAGATGATCAACGGAGAGCATGCTGCACACAAGTCTGAAAAGTTCCGTGCCATGGCGACACGCACACGACAGGAGTACCTCAAGGTATACTCTGGTTTTTTGAGCTCTTCACTTCACTTTTCTTTTCATTTGTTTCATTTGTTTCTTTTGAAACTCATTCAAAATTTATACTAATTTATAATAACACATAATCGTTCATAGGACCTGGCAGAGAACTTTGTAAGTGCAACCCCAGTGGACTGCTCTGCTAGTGCCAAGTTCAGTTTCATCACACTGGGAGGGAAGAAGAAAGAGCGTACTCGGCCGCGGAGAAACGCCCACCTCCAGAGCAGCGGGTCCGTGTCCTGGGCTGTGGTGGCCCGGGACTTCGTCCACTCGACGGACACAGGCTGCCTGCTGGCCATCTCCAACGAGTTGGTGGTATTGATAGAAGAGGCTAGCAAAGAGGTGGTGTTCCATTGCTACTGTCGGGACCTCATTGGATGGAGCGCCGTGGCCGGGACTGTGAAGGTGTTCTATGAGAGAGGGGACTGTGTCGTGTTTTCCACCCAGGAGGGATGCTGGGAGGATGGCAAGGAAATCATGCAGAGGCTAGAGGTAAGAGGGTTGTGGTTGGTCCCTGGCACCAGAACGCTGAATAAAAAATAGTTAGACGATATTCAAATGCTTTTATTTAACATAACTCATATTATTTAACTTAATTTAGTGAATCATCTCACGGCACTCATGGCAGTGTAGATGCCATACTGGATCAGTGTACACTTAAAATGAGTTTTCATAAATCCTGTAATTCTATTTGGCTCCTATTAGTGTGAGTAATTATGCCTCAGACCATTATCTGCACATTTAGTGGATTTATTGCAGTTGTGCTTCTCTCTCAAGCCTTTGGAGGTAGAACTAACGACGATGATGGTCTATTATTAGTCCATCATCCTAATGCTGTTAAGAAGCTTTGCCAAGTTATTTGGCAAAGCTCTGCTCAGTCTACCGTGAATAGAACAGTCATAGTTTCAGTTACTACAGATAACTAATCTGCCATGGGAATTTGTGTATGGATTATAATGACCAAGAAAAAACTTCAAGGTGAATTGCGATGTGTTGTAAACTTGTAGCTATGCTATTTTTGAAAATGTTTGAAATGCCTATAATGACATGCTCAAAATAGGGATGCCAGATTGAATATGGTTAATCAGCCATACTCCTTGTGCTGTTTGCTGGATTGCATTGGAAAGCATTGTTAAAGAAAATACACCAACATTGTTGTTGTGAAAAACCTTTGGTGTTGTCGAGGCATAAACCTTCTTTACACATAACTCAAATGTAGTATTACCTTTCTCTCCTTTCTCATCGCCACTGTCACCAATGCTTGTGTCTCTGCTTATGTAAAGTGTATTGAGTCAACATACTGAGATTTAGTCTGTGATCAAACTGAACTGCAATTTCATTAAAACAAATCAATTTATTAGCTTGGTGGGTTTGGGTTCGTGTTTTTGTTGATCTTGTCTGAACGTATGTGCTTTGATTAATGACTTTTTTGTACATGATACTTACTAGTCATCTTTGATTCTGTCCAGGTGGTGAGCCGGGGGTGTGAGGCTGTGGAGTTGACCCTGAGGAGGAACGCTCTCGGCCAGCTGGGTTTCCATGTCAACTTTGAGGGTGTGGTGGCTGACGTGGAGCCCTACGGCTTCGCCTGGCAGGCTGGCCTCCGCCCTGGCTGCCGACTGGTGGAGATCTGCAGGGTCGCTGTAGCAACCCTGTCCCATGAGCAGATGATTGATCTGCTGAGGACATCGGCCGTGGTCAGCGTAGTCATACTAAAGCCTCATGAGGATGGGAATCCTCGAAGGTGAGAGGGCTCGGGTGTAAACCGGTGTTGTTGGTGGTGTTAGAATTTTGTCCACCATGGAAGTAAATGGTTATAATGACTATAACACACACCTGAGGCTAATTCTATCACTTTCAAGATTTTTCAAAAATGTTCAAAAATAGCAGATGTGCAAGGTTTGTGAGTGTGTATATCTTCTACTTTTGAATAGCTAACCCACAAATCTGAAATGCTCCTGGTTTTATTGCGATGGTAGGTCGCAGATTACTATGAAAACCAGCAAACCCTGTCCGTCGCGCCGTCACTCACGCCTCCATATATGTTTGTCAATCCATCACGCCTTGTGACATCACGCCTCGTGACACGCTACATATATGACTGTCTCCATTAATGAAGATCACAACGCCTCGTGACACGCTCCTGAAGGTTGTCAGTCTGTCAACGCTTTGTGATACGCTCCACATATGGCCGTCTCCATATATGAAGATCACGACGATGTCGATCTGACATCATCAAACCCTCTACACTCAAGACACTATATATGGCCATGAACCCTGGCCATACCTGTTTTTCATTGTGCATTTTTGGTCAATGAAATACAGGAGAAATATATGGGAATGTCAATATATGGTCATATTGTGACAGTCTCATGATAACCAGTGTGGTTGTCTCCATATAGTCCGGCAGCTGGGCTTGGGGGTTGGGAAATTTCGTATAATAGTCTTTCTTATTGGCCTAAAACATTGTCTATATACATACAGTACATTCATGAATACACTTGCTGACCGGCTGTCAGTATTGAGCAATTGTTTTTTTATAGGGGTTTCTTGTGA
Source organism: Electrona antarctica (assembly GCF_951216825.1). Lineage (NCBI taxonomy): Eukaryota > Metazoa > Chordata > Actinopteri > Myctophiformes > Myctophidae > Electrona > Electrona antarctica. The sequence continues at coordinate 30,608,958 of NC_136809.1, read as the reverse complement.
CCCTAACATTAACATCCAATATAAGGCAAAAATGTCAAACTTTCCTTATGCTTTAAGTAGCATGTGGTTTTCATGATTCTGAATCCATTCCAAGCATTAGTTTTGCACAAAAAACACTCCTTGGGCTAAAAATGGCCATAGCTGTCATGACAAATGTGATGAGATCAGCACAAATGTGATGAGGTCAGCATATTTTGGACACATTTGGGCAAGTGGCTATGGCTGTTTTTAGCCCAAGTGTTTTTTGTGCAAAACTAATGCTTGGAATGGATTCATGGATACATGTCACATGCTACTTAAAGTTTAACATTTTTGACATTTTTGCCTTACATAGGATGTTAATGGTGGGGTCACAAGAAACCCCTATAAAAATGTGCACTATACCGACAGCCGGTCAGCAAGTGGATTTATGAATGTATGTATATAGACAATATTTTAGGCCAATAAAAAGACTATATACCAAATTCCCCACTGCCGGACTAATATAATGAAGATCACGACACTGACCTCATCAAACCCTGGATAGCCATACATGGTTTGACATACTAGATCTATGGAGCCGGCCAGCAACTCTACATCTGACCTCACTGACACCAGATTAATAGTTTAACTCCTGCTTCTCAACTGTGCCGTATTAAGAAGCTCTGTTGTTTCAGCACGACCTCTCCCTTTTGGGCTTCTTGCCCTCAGGGCGTCTTACTGGTTGGGTTAAAACTCTTTATTTGATTTAGGGAAATTGAATGATGTAGGTTGATCAGGTTTAAACATTTGTCATTGTAACGTAATATCACTGAGGCTTTCCAACAGGGTTGAGCTAAAAGTAATCACTAAAACATAATCCTCTAAACATAATCTGGCATTATTATGTTATTTTGTTTAGGCCCCCAAAATAACAGCCACAGAATGGCATACCGTAGAGTCGTAGACAGAGAAGCAAACATGATTTAATTACAACCACAGTCCCCTTCAGCGGTCATAGTCACAGGTTGGTGATTCACAAAATGTTTTTGACCTTTAGCCATTTAATTCTTTATTTACCTTCTGTGCATTTTAAATGGAAATTAAGCAGACATACCCAGTGATGTGGCATAATTAAATTGTGGTGAATCTGGTGCTCCTGTTGCAGCAGACCGGGTCATCCTCAGGTTTTGGTGAGCTTAGTGGATTATGTCTCACTCAGACTCCATCATCTGCCTGCAGCCTGTCTGTTAATTCGGGGTTGTTGTGGGTGACACCCAGTCACCCACAAACAACCCCCAATTAACAGACGGGCTGGCAATATTAGTGCTGTAATTGCTGGAACAATACCGTGGTTGCCTAATAGGCAAGCACACTAACCTGCAACAACGGTTCTGACCTAAGTAGCAATGCTGTCTCTCTAATCTGTCTTCTTTTTGGAAGTCTAAAGAGTTATAATAATAATATATAGAGTATATCAGAGCTTTACATTGTTTCTCCAAGTCGCTGTCAGGATGTCCTAAAACAAATTGGCTGATTTACTTTTAATTGCACAGAAATGAAGCTTAGGCAATCCTTGCTATTTTCGTATCGCATTGTTGTGACCATTACAAATTGGTGATACATGATCCAATTGCCAGGGGACGGCAGCATTAGGACCAGTGGGGTGTCTTATACAGTGATGATTTACCATGTACGAGGTTAGTCATTATCCTATTCTGGGTTGTGGAAACGGTTGCGTGTGTTTTTGTTTTGGAGGCTTTGCAGGGAAGGAGAGGTTTATTTGAGACTTGGAAGATAACCTGTTATTGAGAGAGTTTAATGAAATGCCATTATTGGCGTAAATAAGCCTCCATTGTATTTTTCATGGGGAGTTATGTCTCAGCACAGAGCTCAGTGAAATTAATACCTGCACGGACTATCTTTAAATGTCAACACCACTGCCCTAGTCTATCTGGATTAATGTATCTCTGCTTGAATTAAGTATGAATCTGTATACTACATGGATAATTCAGAATACTAGGAAAGATAGGTCAGAGTCCAACTGTATACAAACCCATTACCCATGATGTTGCAACAATGTCTTGTTGAACATTCTGGACCAGATGAGAGAGAAAGTCGATCAAAATGTAATGCATTGTAAAGTTGAACTCATTCATCAACTTGTGATTTGTCCAGGAGCTGGTCAGAGGTGTACCGTGTGCCAATGGTGGAGTATAAGCTTGAGCAGGATGGGCCCCAAGGAGCCTACAGGATGGCTGCAACACCCCAGGCATGGCACAGAGTCTCGGCCATCCCAGGAGCTCCTCCCCTCTCTCGAACATCACCAATTCAAGGTCCTAGCCCTGGGCAGCAGATGTTCCAGTACGCCCATGGAACTATATCACGGAGTACCTCCTTTGACAGAAAGGATGGAACCAGGTACTTTTTCTGTTTCTGCACATTGACGTAATTGACGTCAAAATCCAGCACTCCCGTTGACGAAATTGACGGAATTGTTTTATTCCGTCCACCTAAAACCGGCCGAAATCCTCACGTGTACGCTCGTGCACGCACGCACGCACAAGGTCTTTATGTGCATAGCTGCTCAAAATGCGATATTCGGGGCTTGATTAGAGCTTAATTTGACTTAGATATGAAACAAAACAATGATCGCACGGAATTAACACAAAGTTAAGAAAGATAGCGGATGTTTTCAATGTTGAACCGGAAATGACGACGGCCAGATTCGGAATTCGGTCAAAATCGGCATAATGGTGAAGTTTCCGCCACCATCAGGACTGGGTGTCTAATACTATATACTTGCCGCATTAAAATGAGATATATTGTGTATATCACAGATTTTTCTATTGGCATTCAAATGATGAATTAAAATCATGAATAGAGCTGGCAGAAGGCACTGAAAAGCTGCTATTAGGGGTGACAGTCCAAGGGTTAATGGTACTTTGAATATAGTTATATAGTTATAGTTATAAAACGGGTAGTGTCAGTACACCAAGTTGTTGAGAGTTCAGTCAAAGATGCTGTTTAAATTGTAAAAAAAAAAAAAAAAGTAGCAAGGTAACGCCATGAACTGGAACTGCCAAAATTATCCTTAGCACCTCGTCAAGCAAATCTGATCTTTTCCAGCTTCAAGAATTGCAATGCATTTCTGACCCAGTATTTAAATGGTGGAGGAGTAGCCCACTTCCAATTAATTAAAATTAGACGTCTGGCTGAGAGAGTGACATAAGCGATATTGATTGCAATTGCTTAATGTCCTAGGAAGGCAATCGTCCTCGCATTGTATACCAAAGATGACTGGACATTGACAATGACTGGATATATTGATCTTTCAAGTATCTTGCATAAGCGCATCAAAAAAGCAGAAACTTTGTGATTTCAGTTGCAAAGTGGTGCACTACAGCAAAATTGTGTATTCATTTTTTTATTGACAATCAGTCCTTATGTTAATGTTACAATTTCCTTATAGGGAAAGCAATAATCTCTATGACTTCATTTAAGCCTCAGACTGTACTATGACTTAATTCTGTATTTAAATGTATATTTATTTTTGTCATATTATAGAGCTGTCCTTCTGGACACAATAATAATAACTTGAATAGCGCCTTTCATGAACCTTTCAATGGGGCCCTCTATCAGTTAATCATCAGCAGCCCTGAGATTAATTTGCATAACAGTGCAAATAATTAGGTCAAGGTCCTCTAATATGATTAGCATAAAATTAACAAGTGGTGAGAATTTGACTGGAAAGCTGACAAAGAATCTGGTGGGATAAAAAAAAAACATGGTTCGTTGGTTTTCTGTGTCAGCATAAAACATGTATGGCGTATGTACATTACCCATCGCCCTTGCCCGAGTTTACCCAACTGAGGGCCATTGTATCATGTATAATGCAGCCGGGCCCGAGGTGGTTTACACAACGAAAGACCGGGAGATAATTAGTTTATAATATTACCATAACGTTTTTGACATTTTATGTCACCCTAGAGCAGGGCTATTCAACTAAATCGCTCAGGGGCCACATTGTGGGCGGACTGCACCCATGGATAAGAGAGCATCTGCTAATGTATATATCAGCTAATCTAGCAAGCTATACTGTATATGGCTCTAGACTGCATGTACTGTGTCTGTATGTGTGTAGTCTACACACACAGTACATGCAGTCTAAAATGAAGGCCACTGCACACACAATCCACACTCACCAAGATACTTATTTTGAGGGCAAAGGTAGAATAATTTGCACTTAATCTGATTTCAAGATTATCGGGATTGATGCAGATAAAGACGGATTAAGATGGCAACCTAATGTCTTTGGAGCTCCTAAACAGCCTTCCTCGTTAAAATGAGGGGCGTGTTTTCTCTTCTCTGTTGCCAAATGATGGGGCAGGAACCCTTTACGATCACACTGTCAACTTAACACAAAGTCTTCTTATGACGGAATACTCCGTCATATAAGCTTTATTATTGATCAAACGGGATCGCTGTTCTTTTTTTTTTTTTTTTTTAACTTGGCCTTTCCTTCTTCAGTGATCCTACTAGACCGGTTTTGCGCATGCGCACTGTCGTTCACTTCTTGTATAGCGGCTGCCTGAAAAGCTGAATAACTCTACGGAGCTCTCCATGGTTTTGACAAAACGCCCGATGTTCTGAGGTCTTTTCTGATTGTCCAGTGATCCCGATTGGAACATTGGCGTTTTCTAGAGAAAGGATGGCCTCATTTTAGCTCGCTAGCATTGACGCTAATATTTAGCATCTAAAATGGACGCCAAAAACGGATGTGCATCACACTAAAAACAAGTACATCCGGGTCGGCAGTCAATCGCTGGCACTTTCGTCCACCAGGTGGCAGAGAAGGAATAATGCAATAAGCAATATTTAGGCACCATTTCTGCAACTGCAGCTTTCCCCATAGTTCTGTGGTTTGGAGTGACAACTGGTTCTCATTAGTTGCATCAAGCAGAATGGCAAAAATTGTAACCGCAGCAAATCTGAAATGGTGTTTTAGGTTGAATTTCACACTAATTAAAGGTGTCATTGTGTTAGGGACAAATACACTTACTACTGTAAATACACTTACTACTGTACTGTACCATCGACATGGTGAGTTGTTCACGGGGGCACCTCACAACGTGAATGCACTCAATGGAGATTAAACCACTTAGGATAAAAATGTACACACCATATTATATACTGTATGGGAGCTGCTTTGTTTCAGTTACGGTGTTGAGAAATAATAGCCATGGATCAGACGGGTGGAAACCTGAATAATAATGTTTGTCATATGATGGATGCTTTGCATTATAAGTACCTGAAGATGAGATTAAAAGAACTAGGGAATAATTTGTCTTCAATGGAATTTGCATATTGTGCATTAATAGCTGACCTTATTTGTCTTGTATTGAGCTACAGTACTGACAGCATGTCTGGTCTTATTTAACAATTGTCTTTATATCATGGTGATTTCTCTCATTATTGTGTAGTTCCACTACTTGTTTAATGTTTTTATTTTTATTTTTTTATTTTGTTTTATCAAAAACAAAACCTCTAGACCAAATACTACTTAAAGGACAATGACATTTTCTATAGAATTGATAGTTAAACCCCTTGTTGAAGGGTTGTTGAGGCTCTCCCCCTTTATAGCTTTGACACCATTCATAGCATTTGCGGTGTTGCCAGACGGTTAATTGGTTGAGTCAATTCACAGCTGCCAGCACTTTTAACAGAACCCAGGACCGCCTAGGAAGCTGCTGAATATGCATATGGAAATGCTCATCCTTCACTCACACTCTCACACTGCATTCATAATTTCTGAACAGCAGAGGAAGATAAAATTCCTAGAGTGACAACAATGCAAACGTCCAGTATTTGGAGTATGATTAATTGAAGATTTTCTATATTTTAATTATACAAATTGTTGAGTTTTTTTTAAATACTTTGTCGTACAACAATGTCACACAAGCTCACAACACGACGCATCATGACACGTTCTGAGCTTGTTGTTTGGCTTGTTGATGATTTATTATTGTTCTAAATCATTTTTTTATTATTATTGATTAAATTCATTAGTTTGATTAACTGTTGATTAACTGTCCCATTGAGTAAAGAAAGGCATGCAGGTGAAGAACGCAACATCAATGATAAACACAGAAGCTGCATTGAAACGACATACTGTATAAATGTTCACAAGAAAGTGTAGTTTTCCCTGTCACAACACCACGTCTTGTCATATGACCCATAAAATCCAGAGGCTTGGGATTCCATGTGTGTGTTGGTGGGTCCCGTTTCATCTCAGGAGATTATGTAGTGTCTACTCCGGCTAGTGGGTTTACACTCCGGAGTTCCTGTAGACTAAGTATAGAATAGAGTCTCATAGTTCAAAATCACTTAACTCAGCAAGTACAGTAGATGTGCATGATAACTGGAGACATTGGGGCAGGAACATGTTGCCAACTTACAGAATTGAACACAGGCGCATATTGCACAAGGACAGCAGGAGCTCACACACAGTGGAACAGCGGGACATTGTGTCTGCATACATACATACATCATTATGTCTGGCCCTTGACTCACATAGCTGTCTACCCTAAAGGGGTGATGTCATTGGGAATGGGTCTACACAGCACAGTGCCATTCAGTCAGCTGAATATGACACCGCAACAACAGCAGTGTAGGAGGACATGGCCATATTTGTCCATGATATTTCTGTGAACTATACTATGTGTCCCAGGACAGTTACATCACATTTACACTGCTGATATATGCTGATCCAGAGAGACCTAACAGTAAGCACTGGTATAAGAAAAACTTCCTAGATCACGGACATTCCAAGCAGTCAATGGTACGGAGTAGGAGTAAAAGGTTCAGAGCCAGTATGTGGTTTAGTAATACAGTACTCCCTCCCCCACGTCCGGACAAAATAAAGCATTTAAAATGGAACCAAATGTGTTAGGGGAAAACACTTGATGCCTGTATTTATAAAGCACTACAAACATACTTAAAAATAAATATGCTGTATATGAATAATAATTGCAATTAAGTAATCAAGAATGAGGCGCAGTGGTAAAGTATCTGCCCACCACTGTCTGAGTCTGGGGGTTTGATTCCACCTAGCCGCCTATACGAACGCAATTGGCCCGTGTTCGGGGGAGGGAAGCCGGGCAGAAAGAGTGATATTTGTCACTGTAGGGTGGGGGCTCCTCACTGGCAGGTGAGCAAGTAGGATACAACAGCAGTTACAACACACAATGTGTGTGGGGAGTAATCAGTTGGCGACTAAACGACAAATCGCTAGGGAGAAAAAGGTAAAAAGTTAATAAAAAATAAGTAGTCATGAATGATCTATTGTTTAAGCGTTCAAATAATAGTTAACCATTTGTCAATTAATTGGTGTTTAATTAATTGGTAAAGTGTTACCCCATGTTCATAGGTATGAAACCCTATAGATGTGGCTTACGACTTACAAATCAAAGCATAAAATTGCATTACATTCTGTTCATTATTTCAAGTGTTATCCATCTCTCTATAATGTTCTTTTCTGTCTTTATTTCCCCAGGATCCTCCAGGACTACGATGTATCTCCATCTGCACCTCGGGGCCGTGGAGAGGCAGGGCAGATCTTCTGCAGTTCCCCTAGCAACCAGTCGACCTCCAGTGACCCTGGGCCCACAGGGACCTGGTCCCAGAAAGCTGTCTACAATGGGTAAGTAAACCATAGCGGGGGTACTACAAATTTCATTTAGGTCACTGGGTACCATTTTTTGCCCCTTTTCTTTTTCTTTTTTCATCTGAGGGACCACTGTCAATTCCTCAGTGTGTTTCTTTTGTTCACGAATATGGGTCCATGACCCCCAGTGATCCCCAAACTACACAAAACCGTAAGCTATAGCCTATGGGCTGAGAGAAACAGCCTAGTGACCGGAAGGTTAAAGTCTCCTCGCCTCAGTTGAAGCGGTTCAGTGCCCTAGTTGTACTGAGCAGCTTCCATGATAGGAATCACTGTATGGATGTGATGCATGGTTGTGTTTGTGTGTCATCACATCAAAACATCATACCGTACAGATCATGTCTCTGCTCAAGAAATAGAGATATTTTTATGCATTTATTCACAGGGCCATATGATGAGTGTAGCATTAGTACAAGCTTCAATTCCTACATGACCAACATTAAAAGCAACTATCATGTGGGCATTGCAACGGTCAGAGTGATAATCCTTGGCCCACATACTGTACTGAGGATGCATGTCTTCAAGAGTTAACTGTATTATGCAGCACACTGTCTTGCTCTAGTGGGCTTTCTAATAAATTATTAATTATTGAAAGTGAACTAGTGAACTACTGGCACATGTTAAACAATTACCTCCCCTCCATCGACTGAGAGACACAGTGCTATATGTGACTTTCATCACAGACGCACACTGTTACAGATCTACCGAAACACAACCTTTGTGTGCACAAAGACGTGTATACCCACACACCTACCACCACCTAACTCACAGACATAATGTACACACAACTGCAAAAGCACACACATTGCACTCATTGTCTCTGCCTGGTGTGGTTGAAGGGACACACACAGTCACACACGCACACACTTTTCCCTAGTTGGAGGTCGATGTCCCGTCCGCCATCCAGACAGCCATGCTGTCGCCAAGCTTGTGGCCAGAGCAAATCTTCCCAGCTCAGGTGTCAGCTTCCCAGCATTCCTGCCACATATCCCACAGCATCCGTTGTTAGAAATGTGTCTGACCAGCAATAGTGATAAAGTATCTCATTACACTGTACAGGGAATGCCCTGTAAATAGACTAGATATAGTGATACCACAATGTTCACAGATGAGGCTGCCATGATCATTCCTATTTATGCTTCTCTTTAACGTTGCACTTAATTGTAACAGATTTACTTGGGTACTCATAGGCTACGATCATATCCTGGGTTAATTATGAGTGAGCAAATACGGGTTCAGTGTTTTGCTCAAGGTCAGTATGACAGAATGTCGGCTGATGCAGGGATGAGCCAAATATAGAAACCATATTGGAGTCCAGAGTCAACTGGAGAGAACAACTTCTTTAGTGGAAGTCAGTTAAATTCACAGTTTGAATGCCTCAAAGACATTTGAAGTACCTTTGGTCCAAAGGGTTTCATCCGCTCCTTCCTCAATATGTGTGTCTGTCTCTCTCTCGCTCTAGATGCCCATCTCCCGCCCTAATTGAGCCAGCAAGTACTAAAGATGAGAGAGAACCCAAACTCGAGAGGACCAGGTCTGCAGGTATGGACAGAAGAAACGGATATCATCTCATGCCATTATTCCCAGCATTACTCTCAGCATATACTCAGAAAGTGTAACAATTTACTAACGGGTCAATTTTTACACGTTACTCCGGTACCCATGTTATGCATAGAACACATGGGACTGTTAAAGTATGACGGTTACATCTCTAACGAGCTCAATGAATGTGAACACACTAAAAACCTTGCCTCGAGGAATGAATCTAAAAAGAATTCCCAGCTGGTAGTCTGAACTGGACTTGTCCAATCCTGTGGAAGTGGAGCAAACCGCATATCTGCCGGTGCCGGACAGTGTGATCAACCCGTACCACAGGAATGTAGAAAATTGGAATGTGAGATCTCAATGAAAACAAACGGGTTCCAAAATGACTTCCTCTTTCTCCCCTTGCAGAGGCCAAGTGGCATCATCCGTCAACCAAGATCATCAACATGAGAGAACGAGGTCAACAGAGACAGGGTGGGAAGGACGCCAGCAACAAGCTACGAGTGAGTAGTGTTTGGATATTTTGAGTTTTTATATTTAGCTCATGATCTTATCCAGCGTGCATTTTACATTGAGGAAGCTAATACCTGGTAAATGTGGTTTCCTTATTGTCCTTTTTATAGCATTTTCCCTGTTACTTCCTGTTAGTTTGAAAAATAATTAATATACTCACATTTGCATTTTTAGCTGACGATTGCACAGAGAAACAGAATGCTCAATTGGATAGGGGGTTTAATGTCCTGCAATCAAGGACCGCTTGATGTAGACATATTTATGACTGTAGTATTAACTTAAAAGCTGTGAACTTAATTATTATAGGGTTCTTCTGCTCACTTATTTGGCTCTATACTACCAACCAATATGGTAAATGGTGCATTTATATAGCGCCTTTATCCAAGGCGCTTTACATTGCATTACATTCACCCATTCACACACACATTCATACACCGATTGCGGCGGAAGCCATGCAAGGTACCAACCAGCACATCGGGAGCAATTTGGGGTTCAGTGTCTTGCCCAAGGACACCCATAGATCATTGGACGACCTGCTCTACCTCCTGAGCCACTGTCGCTCTACAATAATGTCATACAACATGGAGGGACTTGAAAATATGTTTAACATTTTTAAGTGTAATTTAATAATAATAAACACAATAAAATAAAGTTTTCTTGATCTCGCCCTAATAAAAAAAAAGTTTAAAAAGTGTTTTTCAAAGACATGCCAACTAAACGACTGTTAAGTGAAAGTGTCCCAGTGGTGATGTCCTGTAATACTAGAAGGTCTCATGAGACAAGCTCTAAGGACTGTCTAGGTATAAGATTCTACTCTCTGTATCGTGTTTCCATACATGACACAGGCAACCTTGCAACACGACTCTGGACAGTTGGACACATGACCTCATCTCTAGACCTTGTAAAATATCCTCACTGTCGATCCCATTGTTTTCAACAGATGTTCAGTCTCAAGACTGCTATGGGGCTACAAATAATGCATCTGTTGTCATATGATCTTCATTCAGATAATTGCTATGGGGTGGGGGGGGGGCAATATTTAGTGCATTGTTTCTTATACTTGGAATACAATGCTAGTCCTGAAATTGTAATTAGTTGATAATTGTACTTAAAACAGAGGTATATGAACTCTGGTCTGTTGCAGTTCCTCTTCCATGAACAGCTGGACATCTTGTCTTGTGATTATTCAGGAAGTGCAGTTGATGACTGTTTTGTGTTTGTTGATTATTATGATTGTCTGTTGGTACAAACAAGTCTCCATCCAGCTTCAAAGCAATTTAGTCTTCTGTCATTCCTTCAGCCGCGTTACAAGAGCTGTTCTTCTACTTTTGCAGAATTTGCTTGTATTGGTTGTATTGGTTAAACTGTCCAGCTGCAACACCTCCTAGTGCCTAGTCCAATTTTCAGGCAATCTAAACATTTTACAATCAAGTTTTTCAAGGATATTTCCAGTCAATGTATTTATGGGGCTAAACAAAGGCAGAGTGACATGAAGTGAAGTGAATGTACCATATGTCTGTCTTTGCCTGTCTCTACATCAGTCTGGTGACAAGAGCTATTCCAGCCAGTGTTCCAGTCGCTCCAGCAGTAATACTCTGTCCAGTAATGCCTCCAGCGGCAGTGAGGACAAGCACTTTGGCTCTGCGGACCCCATGGACCCTGAGGCACTGGGCCTCACCTACATCAAAGGGGCGTCAACGGACAGCGGGATCGACACCGCTCCATGTATGCCGCCTCCTCCTCCTGCACCCCCTACTCTCCCCATAGGAGGCCCCCGTGCGATGCTCCAGGACGGCTCAGGGGAACAGTGGGCACTGGAGTACCCAGAGGGGTACCACCACAGTGGAGGATCAGGGACGCCTGAGGGTGGCTTGTCCCAGAGTATCACCCAGGCCACCTCGGCTGGTAACATCACTGACGGAAGTCTGGGGGATCTCAGCGAGATCTCATCTTTCTCCAGGTATGACATTTTCAGAGGCATTGCCTAAGACATAATATGATATATAGATCCCAGTTCCATGCTGTTCTAGTGGAGAAAGTGATGTTCCAGTGTGAAAGAGCTCTCTCTCTGTAGCCCCAGCATTATCCAGGTTCCCTGCAGCGTAGTGGCTGTGCTGCTGATGCACTCTGACACTACAGACTATGCTGGTGCTCCAGAGACAACCAGACTCAACGAACAAAACTATACTAATGCAGACATAGTGAGGAATGATGGAAATGTACCCTAAAACTACACTCCAAGAGTAAAATGTGTTAACTCTAAATTTAAAGTAATACTTGAGATTTGACTGTACTACTACTGCTGGTACTACTGTACACTACACAGCATAACCTTCTTAGTAAAATCACAGTATCTTATCTTACAAAGAGCAGCGCTTCAGGGTCTTTACTATAAATAGAGAAAACAAATAGCTGTTGGCGATCACCCTTAGTCACATTATACAGAGTGTTCCTAGTGTAGGCCCTGGCTCAATTAACAAATGAGCTCAGTACTGAAAAATTAAATGAAATAATAATCTACTCAAGAGGAAAAGGCACTTGTGTGCCCAGATGAGGTTTGGACTTTGGGAATTGGACATTATGTTGGTATTGATGAGCAGCATAGGCAGAGTTATTTATATACATCATATTACATCTTTAATATTCTCTCTTGTGATATGAGAGGATATGTAAAAAAATATATATTTATAATCTGTTGAGAAGATGATTATTTAATAATGGAAGACTCTGTGGGAATTTAACTTTTGCCTTTACAGACTACCTAGATGAAGCATTGACACTAAAAACACCAAATTCATAATATTTCTCCCGTTTTTCTCCACAGTGGCTCACGGCGGTCAGGCAGTCCCTCGGACCGTGGCATAAAGAGCAGTGCCTCCACTGACTCCTCAAAAGGCTACCTCCTCTCGCCCGGAGTCACAGCTCCAGGAGCAGGGCTCAGCCACCCCCCTCAGACACGGCCACCACCAAGACAAGAAGATCGGATTAGTTGGAACAAAACAGAGGATGGCAATACCTCCCTATTGGAGGAAGCGAACAGGTGAGGGAAATGATATGGATTTTTAATTAAGTGAATACTTTTACCACATGTACTGGGCATGTGATAATAGGCAAACAGTCATACATTCTGTATATTCTCATTATTACACTATACCAATACCTGTATAACTGATTTATTATTACACTATACCAATACCTGTATAACTGGTTTCATGGTAGAAGTAAAACACATACAGTAACTGTGGTGTTGATGAGTTAGTAATAGAGATGTATGCATTTGGTGATCTTATAATGTTTTTCAAACCTGTTCAAAACTCCACTGCATAATTTCAAATATTCATTTCATTGATAACTGTCACTTGTTTACAGAAACATTAGATCCAAGATAAATATTCAAGATTTAAGTAGTTACAAATATGGACCTTTTTTGCAGCAGAACTATTTTAGAGCTGCCATTTGACACCTTTTCTGACTCATTAACTCGGCGATGTCATTAAAACTGTTGACATTTTGACTCCCTATCCCGAAGCAGGACTGCCTCTTCCAGTCTGTTAGACATCATTCCCTCATTAAAAGGGGTCAGAGTTTGGTCAAACTTTCACATAACCTCATAAATCCTGGTGTCTCTATTTTGGGCAGTTAAAAAATAAAATAAAAAAGTAGTTGGATTTATAGTTCTGTTTTCATGAACTGTTAATATTATTACCATTATTATTTATTTCCTTTCTTTTTCCTCACTGTATTGATGTTCAGTGGAATGGGATGCGATTTGTCTTTTCTTCTAAAGACGTTAACTCTGAGGACCAGGTAGAACAATGTTACCATGGTTACCGTGTTACCCCGGCTGCACTTTAATTCACTGTCCTGCCCTAGTTGTACCTGCTATATTCATATGCTTATATTATTACTACATATTCATAAGCCACATCTGGTTTTACGCTGATGTTCTTTGTTCCAGAAAGTATGCGGGTGATATACCCACTGGAGGCTGATGAAACAATCTCACATTCTTTATGAATGATTTTTAAGTCAACAGTGTGTTCATTGATTTAGCCTTAGACAGATTGATATTTCTGTTACTTACAGATAATTACTGTACATACATTTTACTGAAAACATCACAGATTGGTTTGCTGCATCTCTAAACAACTGGGTGGTTTAATTTAATATAGATTGTTACACAATTAGACATGACAAAGCACAGTGGCCATTAACAGATATTGACACATCACTAAACAGTGGTAACTTGAATCCTGGCAAGGACCAAATTATACAGAAACAGAAACACAGAAGCCCTGACTCTGAGAAAAGCGCATATTTTGTGATGATGGCATCCATCATACTAAAGTTTCTTTGCACAAACTGCCAGGTTCATACCTCAGGTCAGTGAGCAGACAGTGAAATTAAAGTACAGTGTGTAATCCTTTATGAGGTGTGAGTGCACATGCTCTCCTGAATTCTGTCCATCTGCCATGTCATTCCTGTCCTCACTGTCCTGCTCTAGACACTGCACACTTTCTTTCCCCATGTTATTCTGGCTCATATCTTTCCTGTATTATGCTGTTTGCTTTGGATGTAAATAGTGTTGTTGTATGCATTGTGCTTGCAGCAATGCATACACTTTCCCCAGTAATTAACTTGTAATTATTATCTGCATACTGTATGCAAATTGTAACCGTTACCTACAGATATAAATAAATGGTAGTGTGTTCTGGTGAGATAACAAAAACGGTCAGAGAGGGTTTAAAAATATCTTGCCTAATGGAAAATTGAAAAAAGCTAAGAAGATTTCAGACCAAAACGACCACAAAAAAGGGCAATTAAATTCAAATTAAAAACACTTAGGCTAAAGCCTTGAATTTGAACAACCACCTTCTATGTGTACTTGCATATAGAAAACAACACAGCACTATTAACGTTTACTATCGGTTATTCCTACTCTTACAGGCTTTGTTGTGCACGGTTTCATGCACCGAAAATAGCAGATCTACAAGCTCTACAAGTTATTGTTATAACATTTTCGCGCAACTATATAAATAAGGCTTTCAGTGGCTTCTGTTGGCAGTGTACCTGAAACGGCAAATGGTTCAGCATATGAAAACTGGATAGTTTGTTGTTGTTTTGTATGGTTGAGTACTTCCTGTAAACCAATTGAGGGCTTTTAGCTCGGCTACCGTACGCAGACTGTTGTCCTACTTTAGGTTAAATGAGTAGAGTGGACCTGAGCCTGCAGCCTGTACTGTATGTTGTTTAGCCTGCCCCTAGTACGTACCCCTGGATGATGCTAATCTGTCTTTAACTGCTACTTTAAGTAGCACTGCGTTTACTGCCTGTACATAAAGTGCCCTCATTTTGTTATTTCCCTTTCCCCCCAATCCATCCATTCACACCCCCCCCCCCTTCTCTTTTTCTCCATTCTTCTTTGTCCCCATTCTTTCTCATTAAACCGCCCACTCATTCTCATATTCATTCTCTCCCTCTGTGCACTCTCACCTCATACTGTCTCTCGTCATCCATTCTTCCCTTTTTCCACACTCTACCATCACTCTTTCTATACCTCTTGCATGCCTTCCTCTATTCCCTCCCCCTTCTCTCTCCTACAACCTTCATCTGTCTGCCTCTCCACCTCTCCCTCTTCTCTACTCCTCGTCCATTTTACTCTCTCTTGCCTCTTGTCATTTACTTCTCCCAATACGCCCTATTCCCCCCTCTCCTATCTCCATCCATCTTCCACTTCTGCCCAACCCCTTCAATTCTCCATCTCTCTCTCTCTCTCTCTCTCTCTCTCTCTCTCTCTCTCTCTCTCTCTCTCTCTCACTCTCTCCATCTCTCTCTCTCTCTCTCTCTCTCTCTCTCCATGGGGGCTTCCATGGCCTCCAGACTGCAGGCGTTGCTGGGTTCAGACAGCCAGTTCCATCTCCAGCTCCAGCCAGGCCAAAGCAGGGAGGCCATTCTGAAGATGATGCTGGCCGACAGCCCCCTTGGGCCAGGAGACCGTGGGAAGGTGAGCCTGCAGCTCCATCTCTCCTCCTCCTGCTGTCCACTCCCTTTACCTACAGTCTACTGCGGTTGCATATTGCCACTGTTGGGTGTAAACCTCCAAACCTGTTGCAACCTGTTTTCAGATACATCCAATGTAGTTGGTCACAAGCTCTTTTTAATAATTTTCATTGTTTCAATATTTATAAAACTCACAGATAGACCTACAGTAACTACCTTAAAACTGACTTCCATATTTTGGGCTTCTCCATTCACTGCCAGATGAAATACCTAAATTACCAACAACTGCCAGCTTTTTTAGTTTTTCCTTATCTTTTAAGTAGCCACAGAATATTCAACTCAACTACGATCGCACCCCAGACCGTTGATAATCACAGAGCCGTTCACTGTGCGTTTGTCTGTCGAAAATGCAATGTTGGTGGACAAGGACGTGGAACAACACAGGAGTGGAGATAGAGGCGTTTCAGTGAGAGTGGATGGGAGCTGTTTTTGAGACCACGTGATTTCCTGGTTCCTGCTTTTAATGGGACTCGAACAGTGAATCTTACTGTAGGTTATTTAGTGTAAAAACAAAAAACCTGTGTCAAATTACATCGCTGGCAGGGAATGAGTTCATGGGTAAAATCTTTCAAAAGAAAACAAATATGCAGTACAATTTCAAAAATCAAGTGTGTGACACTAAGCAACATATCTGCTGTCAGGCAGAAACCAGCTAACAACTAAATGTTTATTTTTCAGATAATGAAGAAAATCAAAGCAATACTTCCTCATCATAGTTGGTATTGTGACTTTGTATATTGTCAGATACTTGCATATTTTCACCACCGAATCCAGCTCAAGGTTTTCTCTGTCATACAATTTACAATTTACAATTTAGGCATTTAGCAGACGCTCTTAATCCAGAGCGATTTACATTAGGCAAGAACAAAAGTATGGGAATACATCACATATATAAAATGCATTTATCAAGAAACATGCGTAAGCTAAGAAGCTAAGAACGTAACTAGAACATATCTATATAATGACACTATACATATTAACTATACATATATACTATACTATACATATATACTATACTCATGAGACTGCTTATATAGGCCTACAATAATAAGCAGGACTTTAAATATTACAATAACTTCTGCAAAGAGGGGTTTGTGGAGACAGAGTTGCAGATTCAGTAGAACTAGCGAGAGCAATACTATATTAACTAATTTCTTGTCACATTGCTGTCCTCAGAAAACACTACATAGATTTTAGAAATAGATTTAAAGGAGCATTCAGTGATTTGGGTGATTTGGAAAACCCCCCGGTCCGCCCCGGTAACAAGATGTGCACATGCACCCACTACAGTGGGGGGGACACGCGACAGGCCAACAGCACACACACCAAGGCCCGCCCCCGCTCGATCATGATTGGTGGAAGGCCCCTCTCTATCCTGATTGGATGAAGGCTGGGCCACCAGCCTTCATCTTTTTACCCCGGGGGTTAACTGGGGACAGGGAAAAACAAAAAAATAAGTGATATTTGAAATAAGTGAATATTTAATAAGGTGGGGGCGGCGGTGGCTCAGGGGTAGAGTGCCTGGATGGTAACCGTAAGGTTGCCAGTTCGAACCCGGGCTCCCGCAGAGTTACTGTCGAAGTGTCCTTGAGCAAGACACTGAACCCCTAATTGCTCCCGATGTGCTAGTTGGTGCCTTGCATGGTTTCCGCTGCCATCGGTGTATGTATGTGTGTGTGAATGGGTGAATGTAATGCACAATCTCTGTAAAGTGCCTTGGATAAAGGCGCTATATAAATGCACCATTTACCAATAAGATTGGTGTCGGTGCTAAGTTTGATAAACGGGTACATAGTTGCTTTTAACAGACTACGGGGGGAAAAACCCTGCGTCGCTTGTTTGTTTATCTTCCGCTCTAGTGCTGTTTGACAGCTTGAGGATCCAATGGAGTTTGTTTTCAGAAGCGCTTTTTGATACTTTTCATTGGTTCAATATTTTCTTCACACTTCTACTGCATAACCCTTTTTACACGCTATTTAATCCATGTTTTGATGCTGCTTAATACGCTAAACCCGTTATTTGTTGTATGTGTTTAATTCGCCGTTTTGTAATAATTTAAAATAAATAGTGGATTTGTCACGGGCCTGGTGACGAGGCGAACATGTTATGAAGACGTAAGCGGAAATCAACCAACCGCCGGCTTGCAAGGGCTTCTGGGAAACAGAGTCCATGCAAAGTGAAGATGGTGTAGGGACAATCTTAGCTCACTTTGCTCTTAGAGTAAGACCCGGATCAAGGAAGTGGCTTTTTTGTCGGCTCAATAACAAATCAAGCAGACTTTCATGGATCAAAGCCGCAAATACTTCGGCGTATGCTCCAAAGGTATTTAAACAATCCTGGCAGCCTCGGTATATTGGATATATTAACACACAGACGTAAAGGGTGTTCAATAGGGTTTACATTTTTGACAAAAACCTCAAAAAGATCTACATGCTCACGCATTGTATGCTTGCTATTTCGCTGCTTTTGTGTGACATTGTAATGTATAAACTAGGATATATGTGGTTAAAGGATGACTAATTAATGTATGGAAACAGACAGCAACAACAATATGTTCATGCAGGATTTGCCACACAAACACATGGCTTCTCCTAAAATATGGTACTAGTAGACAGTTCCAACTTCCAGACATAAATTAGAGCAGCACAGAGTTAGTAGCCACTAGAACAGAAATGGCTCAGGCAGAAAAGATCTGTTTAAAAATAAGAAACTGAGAGCTACATAAAAAAAGAAAGCGGGATGTGGAATAGATTTAGTATCACTATGATGATTCAGGTGCTGGCTTCGTGAGAATGGAAAACATCCAGATAATTATACAATCATTGACAGCTCCTTGGATAAAGGCGCTATATAAATGCACCATTTTCCATTTAAATAACTCCAGACAGACATCAAGTAATTGTTCCATGCATGTGTGGATTTCCAAATTGCTAGGGTCTGTTGGCGGGAGGAGATGACAACAACTACATGATGCAGATTTAGGACTACATTCATCGCTGCACATATAGACTATATATCAAAAACAATTTGAATACAGTATAGTCATCACTGCACTACATCATGACGAGCATAACACAGGTTCGGGATGAGAATGGACAGCAGATGGCCAGTTCACAGCCAAGGCTTAATGCATTTTATGACAACCATACACATTTTATTTTATTTTATCTTCGAGGACTCAAGCATCTACAAGGCAATTATCTTGCATATCTCTCCATCTGAGATGCACATGCAGAACTCTCACACATCACTACATAGAGGGCCAGCCAGGAGCAATCCATCCCTTGACTGCGTAGTACGGGTTCGGTGCCTTGCTCTAGGGCAGCTCGACAGAGATGTCTCATTCGCTGAAACACAACTTAAAGGTCATTTGTATCCTCTTTAACATGGCTGGAATCTTGTGTCCTTAAACAATGTGAGGCCACATACAGCATGATGTGAAAATGGGGTTGTGGTAGGTCTGCAATGTGCCGTGAGACTGTAGAACTTCTATTTTTGACACAGAACACCATCGTATGAGGTATGGCCAAGTATAAATCAGGCTTAAAGGTTAGAGAAGTGAGCTTGAGTGTGATAGCAGCTGTCATAGCATATGGACTAAACAAACATTCTGACTTAACAGCTTGCTTTGGATAATCAACGGCTAGGGAAGATGTTGTCTTAGCACTGATGAAGATGTTAATGTTTCCTGATTTGTAAACGAGTAGTAGAGGAACTTGTCTTTACTTTTTTGCGGAGACAACTTCCTTGAGTTTCACAGTACATGCTGGCACACATTTTACAGTGGCTTAAATATTATTTAATATATTCACACGGCTCTATTCACACGGTCTGTTTAAGAGTAGTGCGATCCAGAGTATGGTTGTAGAACATAATATCCAGACAGGCCAAAAAGTGTTTATTTAACTGGGAGTGTACAAACGTTACGCTTTTAGCTGCCTGAGGCTATTATTCAAAATGGCAGCCATACAGTGTGAACCTAGAATAAGAATAAATTCCTAGAACAGCAACATTATAAGCAGCCAACAAGGGATGCAATGCAAGGGTTAAAGAGTCCATGACAATGGATGTAAAACAATACTCCTGAGACGGAAGGAAAGGAGTGTTTGAAAGTGGTTCATATTCTTTTCTAAGGGTCATCCATCTTTTCTTTCTCCAACCATCTCCACACCCTTTTTTTCATATCCCTTGTCTTATGTTTGTAAAGAACATTGTAACCTCTGTTTAGATGTGAGTTTTAATTATTAACAGAGCACCAATGTCTTTCTCCCCTCTTAGAATCTTAGCTGCGTCTCAGGCGTTTTCCCGACATCCCCGCGGCGGACGATCTACCGGACGCTGTCGGACGAGAGTCTGTGCAGCAGCCATAGGAGAACGCTGTCCCTGGTCAGCTCTCGTAGCTCTCTGTTGGACCAGGCGCTGCCCAGTGACATCCTGTTCAGCAACGCTGCACCCTACCACAGCACCCTGCCCCCCCGCATGAGCCTTCGCCTATGGGCTCCACTACGCAAGAGTGAGTGCACCCTTTCTCATTCAACTGATGGTTCACACGCAAATTGACCCGTAACGGTCCATTTAGCGGAGTTACATTTACACTGAGGATTTTACTGTGCTGCTTAACATTGTCTATCTGATTGTAAGACTAAAGCACCATGGTGACGTTTATTCACCATAGTAGCTGTACCGCAGGGGTGGGAAACCTTTTTGGGCACATGATCACTTGACCATTTTCCAAGGCTAGCGTGTCAGACCAGCTCAGTGGCCTTGTGGTTAGAGTGTCCGCCCTGAGTCTGGGAGGTCGGGGTTCAATCCCCGGCCGGGTCATACTCTAAAAATGGGACCCAATGCCTCCTTGCTTGACACTCAGCATCAAGGGTTGGATTGGGGGTAAGTCCCTGCGACATACTAGCGTCATGTCCAGGGGGTGTACTTGTACATCAAGCTGCCTCACGCTACAGAAACAGGAGATAGGCTCCTGCCCTATGGGCCATATGGCTCGGCAAGGCTACTTAGCGTGTCAGACAGTGTAAAAAAAAAATGGTTGTTCAACTCAGTAGCCCAATCTGATCACCTGATCAAAAATAGGTGGCCAGCTAACTGTGCTATATGGGAATCCCCCCCCCCCCCTTCTCAACCCCACAGACACAATGTAATCTGTTCCCCAGATGCTGTTTCCCTCTTTAGCTCAGGTTAATTGTGTGTCTGAGTTTGGAAATCTCCTGTTAGGCTGCCTGTATAATAAGGAGTTTCTCTATAGCAGACTAAATGTAGCACTGGTCCCTGGCATCAAGCCGGCTGTGTGAGGGTATGATTGTTGGGTCCGGTTATTTTTTGGCAGAAACAAAGACAAAGAATAGATTAAGTGAATTTCAGGTGACAGGATGTCCTGTTTAATCTCTGCAATAGAAATGTGTCCTGTTGAAGTGCCCTTGAGTAAGACACCCAATCTAACTTTTCTAATGGCTCCTTCTGCCTGGGTGAGAAGGTCAGTTTAATGTTCTGTGTCAAATGCCAAACGTCAAATCATATCAATAGCTGTCTGTAGAAATGAGGTTGCTGCCAGTAGTATGTCAACTCTGGTTATAGGATGTCCAGAAACCAAACCACTTATGTCTACCAGTGCCATTAGTGCTCCGGGACCTGCTACTAGGATCTCTAAACAACACAATAAAAGGACCTGCTACTAGGATCTCTAAACAACACAATAAAAGGACCTGCTACTAGGATCTCTAAACAACACAATAAAAGGACCTGCTACTAGGATCTCTAAACAACACAATAAAAGCACAGGAACTTATGGTGGTGACACATTTTGGAAATGTAATGTTTTCCCATTCAGTGCACACTGGAGATTATGTCAAATCCTTCTAATCCAAATCCTTCTAAATTCCTTCAGCATCTTCATTATTCTTTGAATTTGAAGGTTAGTGTGCAGGAATGGTGACAATAACAAAAGATCAAGTGATGTTAGCAGGGTTGGAATTCTCATTTGTAGCTCAACAGGGGTCCAGACAGACCGAGAATGAATTGTCTTTAATGACACAGTTGGGTCCAATATTGATCTGAAGACATGTCCAGATGTGTTTGCTCTGATCTCATCTCAGTAGCTGTATTGCATGTTGCATAATGGAAACATGTCCATTATACGTACATTTTGTGATTGTCTGTTTACGTAATTGTACAGTTGTACCATGACTTTGATTTTTATTAAAATAAAAAACATCAAATTTTACAGTACACTTTGATTGACATTCCATTGTCAGACATTTAGCTCATGCACTTATCCTCAGTGGAATACTATAAATTCAAACATAGACCAATGCTTCAATCTGTGGATTGTACTTAAAGTGTGAAACCATTAATCCCCAGACAATATTCCTGTGATCCTAGAAAGATAATGCAAAGAGCAGGTGAGACTGCCAGAACAAGGGAGAACGAAAACGGGATGCTGCAACTGAAGGGGCTTATCCTCTAGTTAAATTTAAAAATAAAAACTTGTACTTAAGGCATTGTGCAGGTAACTGACAAAGTGTCTTTTCCTCCTTCAGATGAGCTGTGTTTCTCTGACAGTTCACTGGCAGAGCGATCCAAGATGGCAGAGGCTGGGCTGATGCCCCTCCCGAGTGCCTCCTCCCATCTGGACTGGACTCACCTGTTGGACGCTGCAAGGGCGTTTGAAGGTATGGCTTAAGATCTCAACCTGCTTAATGACGCAGATGATTTTTTTTGTTGCTCTCTGTGGGATTATGTTTGGCATGTCTGTGTGTGATATTATATACAGTAATGCAACCACTTGGTATAACCTCACTGCTTATTTGACCTATTTATACAGTACTTTATACAGGACTTGGAGCTTCTTTAATTCACAACCTTATTTTCTTCTCCTCTTTGATGTCTACAAAGGTATTGAACTCTTGTCCTGATACTACTTGGATAGGAGCTGTTTTATATAATGTACTGGATAAGACCATTATTGACAGTAATTTTGAATGCGCTATTCAATCTTCAGTTAAGTAATTTGGTTGTGTCCATTCTTTTTAAGCTGGCCCCCCCGGTCATCTTGACCCAATCCAAGTCTTTAGTGTTCTCTACCTCTGAAGAGAGAGGAGGCTACTCCTACCTCTAGGTGATAATTAGATGCTAAGAGAGAGAATGCGTGTGTATTTTGGGAAATGAGAAATCGAAGCTATTATCACTTTGTGAGCACACCAAGGAAGCACTTTGGGAAATGGCTTGATGCCGCCTCAGCGTCTTAATTGCAGCCTTTTTCCCTGACACGCACACATACACACACTTTGTCTCAGGCAATTTACAGGCCCTCTACCTCATTCTGAGAGTGTTTGAGGGGATTGCTATGTGTAAAGGTTATGAGCAGCAAGGACAGCAAGTTGTGGTTCTGGTGAAGATAGGTGTGTGGGACTTGTACCCCTGTCATTTTCACTAAATGGTTTCCTGTCCTGACTTCCCTTTGACCTACACGGATTGGCATGGTGTACTGTAAACTTTAAATAGAGAGTTCTATTCCAAAATGAGTTAAAATTATATATTTGTCATGTCCTTTGACCAAAAAAAACCCATAATGATATCTTAAAAGGATTGTAGGTGTCTTTAGTACTTTAGTACAATAACTGGTAATGATGTTTTTGGAAAAGAGGTCACCACGTGTTCTTCACTTAAATAAAAAAAATAAAATAATGCAGAATAAATTGATTGAATTGACACTGATTGACAGCACAATACAGGCATTAAAGCTATTTTGTATCGAGTACAATGTATGATGTACCAACTATTATACCATTTATATTTTTGAGTTTTGCAGCCACTCCATTGCCCAGCAATGTGTGTCCCTGGCTGGCTGTGTCCCTGGCTGGCTATTTTTTATTTTTTATTTTATCAGTCAACAACATTTTTGTGAGAATATGACCTCTAAATGGTGATTGGCTACTTTGACAAAGTTGCTGGTGCTGTCCCATGACCATTATTTGACTTAGTAGTTGGCTCATGGCAGTATCTGATTTGAAAACCAGTCTGTTCTCTTGATTTGACCCGAGGGATAGAACTGCATCAGATGTTGAATAAAGACTGCTGACAGGCAATTGTTACTGTAACAGTTGAAAATAATTAGGTTTTCTCTGTACTGACTGAGCCAGGAAAGAATGTTGGAGCATGTCTGCCCCTAGTGGTACATTTTATAAACGGAGAGAGAGAGACACAAAGAGAGTGGGTGTACTAAAGTTATACAAAGGAGCAGTGTTAGACATGCAGTGTGGACAATGCATATCACTCTACACAACATGCATGCAAAAATGCCACCACTGCATATAGCACAATCATAATTTAACTCAGATAAAGGTACTTGAATTAATAAAGACTAGGGATTGTACAGTGCGTGCTTTCAGCTACTACAGGATACTGCACTATACAGTACAGTTGTTATTGGTACAGTAGGGAGGCGCAGGAAATCTGACATCTGACATAAGCGGGCACACTCCCGTGAAACTGACGCATTCATGGTCATCTCACGCATATGCCCGTCCACGACAAGAGTTGCATGCATTAAGCTTCTTTCGATGTGACGCGCTGAAACACGTCTATTCACACAAGGAGCACAGTGCGACCTTGTGGATCCAAGCAAGAACGCAGGCGTTCCTTGTCTGAAGAACCCTTTATACTGAACATGAATGTGAAGTAGTTGCAGCATGATACAATAGACATACAGTACAGCACTATGTCGATCACTTTACAAAAATATGTTTATAATGCAGACACTGACTGTGTATAATCAGGTAGCATTAGGTAACAGTAGAGCTCAGTCAGAGCAGTGACGGGTGGTTCTAGCGATTATAAGCTGTCATCCTGTCTGTTGATGGGCAGTGATGAACACGGAGCTGACAGAATGACTCCTCCAGGAGAACTGGGGGGTTAAGCGTCTTGCTCAGAGACACACGGACTGGGCGGACCGGGTGGTGAAGCTGTGACCGATTGTGTCTGATTGCCAACAGCCTCTACTGCTATGGCTTTGTTGAGCTTTTGAAGAATACGTCATATTGCAGCCAAGTCTATGGGATTTTTAAAGTGATGTAAATCGTTTGCCAGTCAAGGCTATGGACTTTGAGGATATTACAATGTTTGTTTAGAAAACTTATAACGTAAATCATTTGCCATCCAAGTCTATGGACTTTAATGTTTTATTAGGGCACTAAATGACAGCGTAAGTAAGACGTCATATGGACGATATAAATACATTGGGTGCCCCTCACTTTACACATGTGTGTTTTTTATGCCTTTATTTGATAGTACAGTAGACTGACAGGAAATGGGGAGAGAGAGATGTGGAGTGACACACTGGGATCAGGATTCAAACCCACGACACGCGTCAGGCTGGATTAGCAGCAGCCTAGGTGCCCGGATGTCTACGCCAGCCTTCCGGGCCAAAAATGTTTTGTTTTGAGTACAGTATTTACTGTCTCTCTGTGTAAAGGTCTATGCAAAGTCATTTTTGCCTGTCATGGCCAGACCAATATCACTGCAGCAGAGCTATTTTTATTTTATTTTATTTTTAGCACTGGCCGATTTGTCTGGCTTCCAGGCTAAAGTCATTCAATTTCGACTTTCACAAATGGGACAGGACTATACCTTAACAGAATACTGTTAGCTCTCACAGTCCAGTTGTTCATTGTGCAAGTACAATAGGACCTCATAATACTATTCTAGGGGGAAAGACATAGTAGACTAAACATATCACTTACTGTGTGCATTCAGCACTGTCACATAATGCATTCACATGTCAAAAGCATGTTTACAGTCCAAAGCCTGTCTGCTATTGTGTATGGGAGTCCTTGACATTTTGTACTTCCTTTTAGGAATTTCAGAAGGTACAGATCTAGTGTCTTGTGACATGTCAACAGCATAGCTGTTGTGTGGACTGGCCACTCACGTAATAAAAGTTCTGTCAAATCTTGGGGTGCCATGTTGGCTCTCCTTGTAGAGCACTAAAGTTCTTCCCACAGCTGCCCCAGGTTAGAATCTGAACCCTTTGCTGCATGTCATCCACTCACTCTCTTCTGCCTTCCCTCCCTTTATCTCTGCTCACTGTCAAATTAAGCAGAAAATGCTGGAGAAAAAAAACATTAATTCTGTCAATTGTCAAGTAGCTTGCGTGTGGGTTGTAATAGTAATTGTTTGCCGACCACTGGCTGTTTGTCTCTCTGGGCTACGTTGCTAAGCCCAAGTGCAAGCATTCTAGTACCCTGGTAGTCAATACCCTGGATGCTTGGGAAGGAGTTGACGTTGTGAGCTTTTTGATTCCGATTTCATAGAGCCATTGCCAATTAAAACAAGCTTTGGTACTTTTAAAATGGTACTTGGTTTCACAAATACATCTTGTGAAATCATACATTTAGTCTTGTCCTCAACAGTAATTATTGACCACAATCATGTTGTCAACAGCAGCAATGAATTATATACCAATAATTGAAATGTGGACTCTGACACCCTCTCTCACATTCTGTTCTTACATTCTTCTCTGTTCTCAGCCCTCTTTCTCTCCCTCCCTCTCTCCACCTCTCTCTCTCTCTCTCTCCCTATCTCTCTGTCTCACCTCCCTTGGGTTTGGGTTTTCTGTTGTAATAATCACCTCTGTGTGAGATTTACTGATGTCACCGAGCATTCACACGAGTCTAGAGTGTCAATTAAAACCCAGAGAGCACTAATCAGGAGCAAAGGGAGAGAGAGTGGGAGAGACACGGCAAGAGACAGAGAGTGGTGTAATTATAGTTTGGATGTTCACAGCTACAGTCTCAGGCCAGCTCTCAGTGTGCATACCATTAAAGTTTGGGTTTTTAAAATGCTGTCCTTCAGTCCATCAGAAAACCACTTAAAGGCGCTGGAAAAAAGTACTTATTTTCTATCAATTACACACCCCATGAAGCCTTGAATTCATGGGGATGTACAGTATTTGTTTTTGTCATTTCTGAGCCAGTAATCAAAAGGTCAATAAGAGACTCAGTAGGAGACTGCCAGTCATCAAATATTTATGACTGTTTTTGTCGCATTCCTAAGCCAATAATGTAATCATTTTTTGGCTGAACTACTCTTTTAACCTTATGAGTTCTGGTCTCATAGACAGACGTTTTTGTAGACTTGTTAAAATACACAAAGTGTCGCATGACACAGACGGAGAAATTTGGCATAACCACTTTCACCCTGGAATCCTTATTTTGAGCAGGGTTTTTAGAAAATGCCAGATCTGCAAGCTCACAATATAATATACACACATACACATGACAATATACATACATGTTAACCATATCAACGTATGTTGCTCCAATTACTCAAGCTAAGAGAGCCAGCCAAAGGTCTTAAATTAAAGTCAACAATTTCAAAAGCCAGCCAATAGCACAAGTGCCAATTTGGGATGAGCTGAAAATCCCTCAGTGCACCAAAAAATCAGTTAGGCCTCTAAGAAAGCAGTCTTTCTTTTAAGACTTCAATTCAATCTATCTTCTCCCCCTCATCCCCGTGTTTCGATTTTAGGTCTGTCATCTTATTGCTCATCCCAGAGTGGCATCACCTCCCTTCATCAGGCTGGAGAATATCCCAGGTGCAGGGGCTGGCCTTTGGCTAAGAGCTTAACCCCAATTTCCTCTCTAAGCTGCTGGCTTTCTAAGTGGATATGTGATACCAGTCACACAGATCTTCTGCTCATAACCTCTCAAAGTCTCTTTCTCTCGCTCATTCTATCTGTCTTTGTTTCCCTTCCTATTTCTCTCTCTTTCTCTCTTGTCATTCAGAGTTGTCGTATGCTCTCTATCTGGAAGGTAATCAATTGGGTTTTGCTGTGCTGTGCTGTAGCTGGCTTAGACCAGAACCCAGAGTGATTGGTCATAACCATGCTAAATCAATTTCACTCGCCTTTTAACCTCTAAAATCTGCGTGGTTGACCCTATTAACCCGTATTATCATAGTTACAATAGTCACTGATGGGGCTGGTTGGAATATTGATTCCAGGGTGGTGGTGTTGTGGATTTTCAGGAGGGCATTTTGTTTTGTGGACTCTTGACATCCTGGTAAAAGACTTCCATCAGAAAGCATTTGTGTTCTACTGTAGGATATTTGGTGATAGTTGGTGATTACGGGTAATGTTATTTTAGGAAGTATCTTAATTTAGAAATGGTGCTATCAGTCTTGTAAGATATTTGACAAACTTGTTACTATTGAAGAGGAAGCATCCTAGCTAGCTGTTACTGTATATTGGAGACACTTGTTTGTAAGTATGTAAACTACAGGCGTCAACAACCGATTATGTTTTTATGTAGCTAATCTTACAATCTGGAGTAAAATTACCCTTTTATTTATTTACTAGCCAGTTCTGTGATTTACATCAGTCCTAGCAGCTGAGCTGTATTTGTGCATACACAGACCAAACTGCTGTTTTATTAAACTGCACTTTACACGTTTGTGTCCAAAATGAAACGTACTTTCTAGTAAACGATCCCAAATGGCCACCATTAATCTTTGTGTTTTTGTTAGGTTTTTGACTCCATGTGCTACACATAAATGCTTTAAGATTGATTGTGTGCCTGAAGAAAGCACAGTTTGTCTAATTCCACCATTCATCAGTTGCTGTTGTAAATAAGTTGTCATCTGCAGTCTGCAATGTCATAGTGCAATTATTGCATTTACCATACGTTGAAAGTAGAAATTATTTTAGAAAATAAAGAGGGAAAACAGGCCATATTTGGAGCAGAATTGTATTAGCCTACTACCCTCCACTTTAGTCTCTATCTTGACCAAATGGACTATTGAATGTACTCCCGATCAGTGTAATGTATACATTGTGTGATATTTGTTTTTGTTTAATATTTTTCACCGTGTTTGCACAGGAAATATAATGTATTGTAAAGTGTGTCTGAATAATCCTGTGAGGGATGGCCTGCGAAAGGCAGCCAGACAGCATTCATTCATTCATTCATTCACTACCTCACAGATTCCATTTGCTGATTTAGTTCAAAGTCAGAAACCATTCATGACGTCAGTTGGCATTGACTTGAATGTGTATTTACTGTAACATATTATTCATATTAACTAATGTCAGCTGTTTTTACACAACTAAAACCTCCTGCCATTCTGGTCTTGGTGCAGTAGAAATCCTGCTGAATGTATGTCTGAAAACTGTGTTGATCTGCTGTGTATTCTCAGGCATGGACCTAGAGAAGAAGGCCAGTGCCAAAAACACAACACAAGGAGGTGACTGGACACACCAGATCAAATTGATACTCTTCTATTTCTGAAAATTGCTTTCTTTCTCTCTAAATATATTCCACCTGCCTTTCTCTCTCCCAGGACTTACTAATACAACAAAACTGAACAAAATCATGCTCTGTTAGATTGGGTGCCTATTACTTTCTGCGGTCGTCAGTGCTGTTTTCTTTCTTTATTTGGCTCCCAATTAATATAAACTAACCTTTGAAAATAATTAATGTATTGATACTGTATAGTGTATACTGTATGTATCACTTATAAAGTATTATTATTTAATTTTTTTACATTTTGGAATATAAACTTACTTATAAACCACTTCTCTTTTGCTTCTCAAGCTTTACTGCTTGGCCTCATCTCTTTCTACACATCTAGACTATAGGTCCCTATAGGTCCCAACTGTACCTGCATGACTGCTGGTTGGCTGCTGCAGTAAAACATGTCTAAGATATTATTATATAAGATCTTTTAGAATTTAACCTTTATTGTCCATATACATTTAGATTTGGCTTCACTGTTCGATTTGAACAAATACCCAAAGACCATGTTAGTTATTTTTCATGATGCTTGTTATGATGTTTTAATCACTCCTTTGGCCTACCAACCTCACATTTTCTTTCTCTTTAGCAGATCTTCAGCTAACGGTTCTACTTTCACTGTGTGGTTTAATTGTACTCTATTAATCAGAAGGTTTCTGGTTCCAATCCCCCTGACACACACTGAATATTTGGGTGGGGAAAGTGTGACGCTCCAGCTTCCCACCTCCCTCAACAACTGTCTAGCTACGAGTAAACACGTTTCCACTGCCTTCCATCATCTTTCTAACTGCCTGTGTAAAAACAAAATGGTTATAATCATTCACCTTTTATGTGTGTGTGTGTGTTTGTTTCTCCAGCTGACCAGGCATCATTGTGCTCCATGTCAGAAGCTGAACAGATGCAGCAGGCTCTAGAGCTCTCCCAGGAGCTCAGTCGACGGATGGCTGCTACAGAGAGCACCCTGGACAGGTAGAGTATTGCAACTATAGGATACTGTTAACTAGCCACAGTGTTACATCTATAGTCTTGCATAACTAGATGAGCAGATATCTCTGTCTACCAATACATTTGGTGACAGCGAAAGAGCTAAAACTGGGTAGAAACCATTCAGAAATGTAAAAACTAAATGGAAATAATATATAATGGTGGTCCTTCACATTGGAACTGTATCAGGATTGGTTTTAAAAGCAGTGGGCGTATGTTTGAGATCTCTGATAGTCTGGCTACATGAGACTACTACATCTGTACAGTTAGTACTACCACTGCACTGTATACGGTGTTATTGTATAACAACCGTAGGGCTCTGCATCTACCTTCATGAGAACTAGGGCCGTACATACGTTTGGAAAATTGTGTTTTGCCTTAAAAGAAATTGAAAGCCACATTATATTTTCTTACCTTGATATTGAATCCTCTCCTCTCGTCTCCTCTCCTACCTTCTCCCCTCCTCTCCTCTCCTGCAGGGAGGCTGCTCCTGCCCTGCTCACTGGCAAGGTCAACCAGCTGGAAGAGATCCTGCTGCAGCTGCAGTATGACCTGCGAAAGGTACGCTACTCTTCACACCACACTGGATCTGCACTAACGGCAATCGACACTATTACACATCACCTGAAGCACAGTGAGATTCCACACAGACTGTGCAGCTGTCTGTGTGAAGGGTGTCTGTGGAACAGGCATCCAGAAGACATTGCTCACCGAAGTGAGACGTAAAACAGAAAGGTGCAACTCAGTACGGTACAAATCTCCGGCAGGGTGCAATGCCCTAATAATAATAGCAAATGTAACTGAATACCAGTTACATTTGTACGTACAGCCATGAAAGCGTAGTGCAGCATCTCTACTGTCTTCCTCCCTCTCTTTAATACACATTCTTGTCTATGTCCATCTTTCTCTCCCTGATAACATCACCAAATTATTTTATTTTCAAATCCAACATGCTTTTTTGGAAACTCTACAAACTCAAGATGCCACTATATTAGGCTATGATTGTTTGTTTGATTTAAGCGTTGCCAAATGTCAGCACTCAGGTCTTATGACAAATAGTGAAAATAGTTGACAGATGGATGGAGCCTTCACACCATATTAGGTATAAAAATAGACTTCTTTATTTGTCTGACAATGTTTCAATCCTGTGGATCTTCATCAGATCATAGTGAAAATAGCCAATCTACAAGCTCACAAGCTTGTAGAACGGCTATTTTCACTATTCAAGTTTTTGGGGGGACAATATAATGACACCGGGTTGAAAGTGTTTAACAGCATTCCTCTCCCCGGTCTCTCCTCCATCCAGGAGCAGGAAGACAAGGTGTCACTGCAGGAGCAGGTTCAGAACCTGAGGCAGGACAATCTGCGTCTCCACGAGGAGAGCCAGACAGCGGCCGCTCAGCTCCGCAGGTTCACAGAGTGGTTCCTCCAGTCCGTCGACAGGAAGACCTGAGAGAGGACATTAACGCAATACACGCATGCACATAGGGACATTATTACACACAGGCAAGCACACACACTCACACACTAGCATATACATAATGTATAAATTTATGGCACACAAAGATGTATTTGCACACACAGACGCATGCATACAAAAGTAGATTCATGCATACACAACTTCTCGTGCAATTAGCACATACACGGAACGCACACGTGTACTGTAAAGAGGTGCGAACATAGAGTGGCAAACATGCATACACTCAAATGTGTGCTTCTGCCTAGGTGCATAGACACACACACATACACAAACGTGTGAACATAAGAACACGCACTACCGTACCACATGGCTACACATGGGCGGGATTGTAGTTGTGATTCAAAGTGAAAGTTTATGACTTTTGTACAGCTGTTGGGGGTGGGTCGTATTAAATGCTGGTTGGCAAAAAACTAGTGACATAACATCAACACACTATGGAAGTATTGGCATTGATGCTATCACCAGACACTTTCAAGCAGTTCATTGTTAAATTACTGGCGTGCCAACAATTGTATCAGTGCTATAGCCTGTAGCAGGTGGGTTGATTGACATTCTGACCTGCCTGCAATAATCACAGAACGTTACATGGTTAGACCAGCTGTCTAAAACAAACTTCTCTTTACAGTGTACAGCTTCTTTTTCTCATTGTCGTCAGTGGACAGGATGTGTTGTTGCACAATGCCTACAGTTAATTAAATGAATCCTGTTTTTAGCTAGCAGGGCAGCACTGACCAATA
Source organism: Electrona antarctica (assembly GCF_951216825.1). NCBI lineage: Eukaryota > Metazoa > Chordata > Actinopteri > Myctophiformes > Myctophidae > Electrona > Electrona antarctica. Next base: position 30,576,657 of record NC_136809.1, on the reverse strand, counting down.
GGCAGGAGCTTTTCCCACAAGCATCCATAAAGTGCTGTTGGCTAGCTAAAAGCAGAGGTTCCTGATGGACACAAGGGCTTAGAGTAGCAGAGATCAAATATTTTAGATTTTGGAAGAGTTGCAGTCCAAAACAGTGTGTGTATATGTATATCCATTTTGACAATGTGACGTCATTTTTCAAAAGACGCTTGATGTGTATTGATCAATATTTAAAAAAACTCAAGAAAACATGCTCTAAATTCTGTTTTGTATATTTAGAAGGCAAATAACATAAGTGATATTATTGAAGCTACATTTAAGGTTTGGAAATGTATGTTTGGTAAAAGAAAGTCCAAGCAACATTGTTACAACAGAAAAATAATCTACCAAACTTTTTGTTTTATGTTTGGGCAGAGGTGTCAGAAAGGTCCTGGTATCATTATATCTATTTGAAATGAAACTCCTAACGAGCGTAAGGAACAGAAGAATGTATCAGATCTCATGATTCTGAGCTATTTGGGATCATACACAAGTGTAAGAGAAGGGAATGTCATTCTTGTTAGAACATTATTCCTTTGCCAAAATAAAAACGTCTCTGTAGCGAACCACTCAATTTAACTGATTAATGTATGTTCAACATTGAGCTTGCAGGGTTATTAAAAGACGGGACAACAAAGTATAAGGTCACAAGGTGCTTTGTATTGGAAAGAAACAAACATCTTTTGTACTGTAATTAGTTTTATAAGTAATACCACTGATATTGGAAGAAGAAGAAATAAAGACAAGCAATAATAAGGTGATAGTCACAAAACTGTTATTTAGCACTGATGTTTATTTTATTTTGTCTCTTTTTTTGTGTTGTGGAATTACATATTTATGTAGCAGGAACAAAACGTGCCTGACATTATGGTATGTGGCTAGTTTGCCATTGTAATTTCCATTCATCATCTTTTTTTTTAATCTAACTCTGGCAGAAACTCATAGATTTTAGGGCCATGATGATCACTTCCAGTTAGCGCTGCCAGATTTGTGTCAAAACGTGCACATGTGCATGATTGTGTACAAAAAATATATTTCAGTGGATGTGGTGGCTGCACAGATCATCTACACATACTACTAGTACTACTCTCCTTCCTACAGTACATTGACTGATGTACTGTAGAATATCAGTACATTGACTGATACTCTGAGCTGAGATTGGACGATGCTGACAGAAGCTGGTATTCTGACTGGATATTATTCGCACTGTTCGGCATCTCAAACCAGACCTGTCCGAATAATTTGAATACCAGACATACTGGCCGTGTAATTGATAGAAAATAAGTATTTTTGGGGGGTGAACTACTCCTTTAATACCATTGGATTTAGACAGCGACCATCTGTAAAAGGTATACTTTTCCATATATAACAAAATAATTCTCATCTCATTGAGGCCATTTATAGCTACAAAATGGGGGTTTAACAGGTGTCTAGGCTTATAAGGTCATACCATTCATTAAAACCATACAGTAAATGACCCTGTAGACCTGAATTCAAGAAAGAAAAAGTGAAACACCAACATTTGTCTTTGTTTTGTTTCTTGTGACAGGTTGTGGTCTACTATACTTTGTTCGACTGTCACTTGCCAAAAATAAGTTATGATTTGAAAATTGGTTATTGTGCAGCGAGCAAATATAAATTAGGCTCTGAAATATTGTTATTGTGAGTAATGTACGTTATCATTGTACTTGGCCCCACTGGCTTAATGAAATTTAAAAGGATATCCCTTACTTACAGTATAGGTATGCAGAAATGTCATTTACCCTTCTATTGCAGTTCTCATTAGCATGCTCGACTCCATTGTGATCTTTATATGTTCCCAATCCCTTCATACACACAGTATAATGTTTACCCATTTACAAATTTGATTCAAATACACCTCATAATGGTATATGTATACTCAACATTTGTCAAATCGTTAGGTTTCACAGCATCTTTATGTAGCATTGTGCATTGTACAAGTACAGGTTTAAACTTAGCACCAGAGTTGTTTTTTTAAGAACACGCCTCACCCATGATACCTTGTCTGTGAAACCACTTTTATCCAATGCCAAAATGTGTGATGGGCTTTGTACTATACAACAAAATAGTGACGTGTATTTAACACTCTTTTATTTAAGCTTGTTTAACCCTCCTGAAATTGTTTATTTTGGTAAGAGTTTTGTTCCTCTCTGCACTAAAAAAAATAACTGTATTGGCAAAACTATGTGTATAGCTGGCAAAGGAAAAATATATAAATATAAATGCTTATAAAAGTGGATATTTCTGGGACGTTTAACATTTTGATGCTGCTAGGAGTCAGCCTGTTGTTTTGTATGCCTTTTGTTTCTTTGTCAAATGTTTTGTTGAAAGATGGTACAGAAAAGTGTTTGCTTTTTTAAATAAATGTAGGACTTTGGAAAACAAATTGAATCAACTGAGCAGTTTTTTCTTGTAGTAATTAGATTGTCCACATCCATGCATTTATCATGGAGAATCTCCTGCATTAATACAGCAAATTCTCCATGATAAATGCATGAATGAAAGTTGTCCCTTAAGTATTTATAAAGCTTCTACTCTGGATAAATACCTGTACATCACCAATCCTCGTTATCATCTTCATACCAACTTTCTAATGAGGTGTTTCTTTATATCTTAAGCAGCTGTAGAGCTTCTCTGTCTCATTCTCAATTCACTTCTCATTTCACTATCCAGTCTAAATAAAACCCAAATACTATATAAAAAATCACACCTGTGTGAACTGAGTGGTGCAACTACACTTTTATTGTTATAGTTACTGTACATTAGAACCAGGAAAGCATCTGTGTCATAAGTACTCTCCGCATGAATTCAGTCTCAACAGTGTCCTTTGAAGGTAGGTCACTCAGGCGTTGAAGGAGCGGTTTCATCTGAAACGAACGTGATATCTGTGATGTCAGTGACGTCACATACTAACCATAGCAACCATGCTCGTCTTTTTGGTTGCTAACCATAGCAACCATGCTCGTTCTTTTGGTACGAACAAACACGGGTACAAAACCAGTTGTTGGAGTGGTTTGCACCACTCAAAAAAGTGGAATGTAAAAGACTGAGTTAATAATATTAAGGGCCTTAATTTTGATGTGTAATTTTGCCAGCCTTTAACGCTACCCCTGTGAACCACAATCGGCTTAGTAGCTCACCGGGTCTGAAGGGACCGGTGGTGTGTTAATGACCTACAACCTCACCTCTGTTGTCAGCTCTTGAATAATGTAGAGCAATAATGAGGTAAATGCTTCACAGCTGTATCATGTGGACCCCTGGGCTGTGACAGGTTTAAGGTGTCAGAGACACAGTATAGCCTGGTGGTTGGAGCCCATCCTGTACCCACAAGGGCACAGGTTAAATGATGTAGCTCCAGCTAGTGTCTGACCTTGTCAGCTATGGTACATGTCCTGTTGTTGGACTGCCTTTTTGGCAAAACACTAAACCTCTCCGTCTCTAGATGAGAATGTCAACTAAATATTTAAAATGCAAACTTAAAGTTTGCTGTGAGTTTTGCCGATTTGACTTGAATTTCACTTTCAATTTATTGCGCCAAGTGGAAAATGAAAGATTTAGGTACCCTTGAGCAAAGTATGTAAAGCCTGATTCATACTTAGTTGTGCACTTGAAAATAACAAATCTATAAGCACAACATGTCACAGCACATGTTATAAGTTTGTAGATATTTTTGGTGCGTAACATGATGCACAAACAAGTACTTATTGGCTTCATGCCCACTGGTTCAGTAGAGCAGCATGGTAGCCACCTGGTCAGTTGTTCTACAGTAATCATGTTATATTAACTCTGTAATCCACACAAACAAGAGGTTTTACTTATACTATATCTTTATAAGCGCTACCAAGTGTTTTCTCTGGACCTCTGAGAATCTGAATGTGGACCTCTCACATTTAGGTCAGCTGAGAAATCTGCCATACATTCTTCGTCTGAATGATTTTGCATCCTTTCCCTAAATCCTACAAGGCAAGTTAAAAGCATAGTACTGTCGCATGAGTTCATACAGCATAGGCAAATATGCACAACTCTTCCCAGTGTTGTGAGTTAGAAGAAGACACTCATTTTAGCTAGCTTTAGGAGCCACAAGCTGAAGAGCTTCTATCCTCCAGGGTGACAGAGGATCATGTTGCAGTGCAGGAGTGAGTGTGTGCATGTGTTTAGAGGGGTATTATGTTTGTGTTGATATTACAAGTGATGCATCCTTTGGGTTGAATTGGATTGTTGGGATTTTGTTTCAAATGTTTATTTCCAATGTACAGAGTAGATCATAATAAAGAGACTAACATAAGCTTGAAGGAAAAACATTAAAACGTACAAGGAAAAATGTTCCATCATCAACACTGAAGTGCATCTTTTAACCCACATTTCCAAAACCCCAGAGTCCTACCTCACTGAACTGATTTCCATTATGGATTGAATAAGGTATGTTACGACGAGTGAAACACAACACACCTGAGCAATGCTTTTACTGTGCCGGGTTGTGACCTTGCGCGACAGAGGCACGATGCACGAGTCGCTCGTGGCAACCCGGTGAAGCAAAAGTCCTAATGGATGCACAATGTACACCTAGATGCATGCAGAGCACGCAAAAAAAGCAATAAATGAATAAATAAAATAGAACGAAAAATCCATACAAGAGTGTTTGTAGCTCTAAGTAACGAGATGTACTGTTACTGTACACAGCTTCAAAGACTTTTGGATGGCAAAGTGCCTGGATTTGTCATTTATATTTCAATAATTCATCAGGCTGATGGCCTTATTCCCAAAAAAGAAACCTGCTGAGAGATGAGACCGGATCAATTCAGCAGTTTAGAGAGAACTACTCTATATGGAGCTACAGTATTGGAGTAAAAAACAAGCTCCACTTGAGTTACTACCAAGTTTCCATTCAGCCTGCTGACTTGAATAAGTTGCACATTCTTATTTATTTATGTATTTATTCTTATTTCTTTATAATATCTATATATCTATTGTACACAATCAAATGTGCTTTCACTAAAAGACATCTTTTCAGGTGTTATTGGTTGCCTGAATCTTGCCTTGCGATTCTTACACTACCAATCTGAAAAGGTCAAAAGTGTCATACAATCTATGCTGTATGTCAGAGTAGATGGTGATATTGCAGCTAAGTTGTTCTGTGGCCAACAATGGAACACTGTACTGCTAAATAGACAATGAAGAGACTGGAATTATTGGAATATTTCTGGGTAGAAATTGCCATGCTCTCTCAAACGTTCCTGTACAGGTTACAAGTCCTCTCGCACCAATAATTTCTTTCTGCCTCTTTACTATTTCTTGTTTTGTACCCTCTGAGTAGGTGGGTTGGAGCAGCTTCAGATACGGTATGAATAATGTTTGAAAGATGTACTGTAGCCTATATGAAGATATGTAGGCTACTGGAAAAAGAAGAAATGTGATCATGTATGATGATGGTTTAGTTTGCTGGCAGATGTTTTGTTCCAGAATAAATATATATATAATAACAACCACAGAGCGGAAATAATCATTTCATTTTCAAATGAAATATTAATTCATAAACTGAAAGTTTAACACCTTTGTCGTGCTACGTGCATGTTGGAAAGGCAGGGAACTTCGCAGGGGCTTAAAGCTCATGTCATCAAGAGTGTGACTCTCTCTCTCTCTCTTTCTCTCTCTCTCTCTCCAGATTCATTCAAATTGAGCAATAAATGCAATGTGGTTCAAAAAGTATGCACATTTTTACTTAAGTAAAAGTACCAATACTTAAAAAGTAAAAGTCCAGAATTAAAACTGTACTTGAGTAAAAGTAAGTAAAAATGTACCTAAAGTACCGAAAGTACTTTCAGTAACAATAACATTTCAAGTTTTCAAATGTATAAATCTTTTGAATATAGCAGATACTGTACAACCTCACAATGTGTCGCATTGTGAGAGCTTGTAGATTGGCTAATTTCAAATGGTCAAAATGTAAATAATAATCCAAATCTACAAAGTAACTAGTAACTAATGTTTTCAAATAAATGTAGTGCAACATTTGGATCCGAGATGTAACGGAGCAAAAGTATTGGAAATTGGAAATACTCAAGTAAAGTACAAATTCTACAAAATACTTCAAAAATGTACTTTTCCACCACTAAACAAATGAAGCATCCTACTGATTGTGCGGTGAGTAGTGAAGGAAGGGAGTATATAGCTCTAGGTATCTCTGGCTCTGGCTGCGTGTGTTTGGTCTGCGTGTTGAATTGATGTTCAACCTTGCATAATTAATGATGCACGTTATTCCAAGATGTCTAATTCTTCCTGAAGAGTTCACGGGGAGGTCAATCGGAATAAGCCCAGGGCCATATAAACTTTAATTAATAGGAAACCCAGGCATCATTGTGTTCTTCAAGGTTCAGTGCTTGACACGATTCTGTTCACCATTTACAATATATGGCTTTGGGTTATCATATAAGATCACACAACTTCAGTTTCCATTTTAAGCTGATTTACCTCAGTGAAATTTCCTTGCTTATACAAACTGTCTTCAGGGCATTCATAAATGGATATAGCAAAAAAAATCCTTGCAAAAATCCAGCAAAAATCATCTTTGCACTGGCTGCGTGTTAGTTTTAGAGTTCATTTGATAATTTTGACCTTTTCTATCCCCCATGTGCCATCACAGGCCTTGCATGGGGTCCTCAAATTCTGCACTGTGTGTGTGTGTGTGTGTGTGTGTACGTGTGTGTGTGTGTGTGTGTGTGTGTGTGCGCGCGCGTGCGCGCGCGTGCGTGCGTGCGTGCGTGCTGCGTGCGTGTGTGTGTGCGTGCGTGCACAAGTTTATTATTACCGTATTATCATTATACTGTTGTTGTTGTTGTTGTTGTTATGTTGCTGTTGTTGTGTGTCTGTGCATGCACATACTCACCTTCACCCCTGCTGACATTGTCTAGGTTCCAAATAAAGCCTGTTGCTGAGACACTGAGAGTGGTTGACATTAGCCAGCAGATGACCTGGTTATTGTGTGTCTGAAGCATGTCATCTGAGAATAACTTGGCACACAGGCTGTGTTACTAATATCACTGGCTGACCAACAGCAGGAGAACTTGCTCACATGCACTATGCACAGGAGAGACATGCTCACTTTATCTATAGAATTGACTTGTATTGTATTTTTGTCTGTCTGTCTGTCTGTCTGTCTGTCTGTCTGTCTGTCTGTCTGTCTGTCTGTCTGTCTGTCTGTCTGTCTGTCTGCCTGCCTGCCTGCCTGCCTGCCTGCCTGCCTTAAAAAGGCATTTGACCAAAATGTTATAAAATGAATAATTTTCATTTAAAAGAATGTGTGAGGTTTAAATCCTGTGAACTGGAGAAGGTATTCCCACAACCACTGCTTCTGCACCAAACCATGCCATGTTAAGTAGAATCAGAATGTGGAACATCTGTGCTGTCAAGGAGTTTAACTAATGGGACTTCTGGGTAAAGGCATTTTCCATGGTTCATTTAATGTGGCCTAAATGTTTCTGCCTTTTCTATCACATATCCAGTGTTTATTTTATCTTGTAGTAATAAAAAGAAAGAGATTGAGCAAGGTGGCAAGGCTGGTTGAAATGGCACTGTGAGCGACCTCTGCTGAACTCTGAGGCAGAGAACTTAGCAAGATTCGTTTTAGGAACTCACCATGTCAAACATGGATGGAACTCAGTCACCTAACACAGCTGCTTTCCATACAGTGGTAGAATTCTCAGCTAAGGGAATACCAGAGATTCGACAAAGTAACCACAACAGATGAAACTAGAAAAAGTGCCCTTCTGGGCACAGGTCTCCACCAGGAGGATAGGAGTGTGTGTGTGATGCTTGGCAAAATGTTTAGGAGCAATATAAACGTGCGTGTGTGTGTGTGTGTGTGTGTGTGTGTGTGTGTGTGTGTGTGTGTGTGTGTGTGTGTGTGTGTGTGTGTGTGTGTGTGTGTGTGACGCGGCTTGGCCTGTTGTAGCGCCACCATGAGGCTCATTTGAAAACTGTCAAGTGGCATTTCTTCTTCCAAAGCCTAGTTTCACCACAATCGGACGCTGCGTTTAGTAGTTGTGGCGATTTGTACAAAACAGGTACAAGGCGGGCTACTCCTGAAAAGTTTAGAAGCCAATTGTAGCCAATGAGGGTGGATTATGAGAAATCAAACAAACCCGTCTTGATCACATGACTATGGAGAGCATGTGTACCGATTTGCGTGAAATTTGGATAAAATCTGAAGGAGTAATATTAGAAAATGTGTTAAACATATGTCGGCCTCCTGGTGGCGCTATAAAGAGCAGATGTGAAAAATTCAAGGCAAAGGTTTTTCCTTGGCTTCTAGGGAGTTGGCATACAAAGTTATCCACAGATCCGTGCAGTTAGAGGTAAAAACCCTTTTTGGCCAGTTATAGCGCCACCATGAGGCTGAGTTGAAAATGTTCATGTGGCATTTCTTCCTCGGCCTAGTGGGAATGTGCGTGCACAATTTCACGGATATCACACGATGTGTTCATGATTTGCAGCATTTTGTTTGAAACTGAGCACTCCTGCGAACTTTGGAAGCCAATCTTAGCCAATCAGGATGGAGTCTGAGAAATCTGAAACACACGTTTCGTTGAATGGCTCTAGAGAGACTGTGTACCAATTTGCGTGATGTTTGGACCAAATCTGTAGGTGTACTGTCCAAAAAGTTGTTTTGCACAAAGCGGCCTCCTGGTGGTGCTATAACAGGCCGTTCTGGAAATTTTGGGGCAGAGGTTCATCGTTGGCATCCAGGGAGTGTGTGTGCAAAATGTGGCATCGACCGGGTTAACGGTGCCGGAGATTAGCTGTTCACAGACGGAAGGACGGATGGACGGACGGACACACACACACACACGGACACACGGACGGACGGACGGAGTGCAAAACATACTCTCTCCCCATGCCATCGGCCTGGTGGAGACAACTAGAAAAAGTGCCCTTCTGGGCACAGGTCTCCACCAGGAGGATAGGACTGTGTGTGATGTTTGGCAAAATGTTTAGGAGTAATATAATCATGTTTGTGTGTGTGTGTGTGTGTGTGTGTGTGTGTGTGTGTGTGTGTGTGTGCGTGCGTGCATGCGTGCGTGCGTGCGTGTGTGTGTGACACGGCTTGGCCTGTTGTAGCGCCACCATGAGGCTGATTTGAAAACTGTCAAGTGGCATTTCTTCCTCAGCCTAGTGGGAATATGCATACACAGTTTCACCGCAATCGGACGCTGCGTTGAGTAGTTGTGGCGATTTGTACAAAACGGGTAGGCCTACAAAGCAGGCTACTCCTGAAAAGTGTAGAAGCCAATCGTAGGCAATGAAGGTGGATTATGAGAAATCAAACAAACCCGTCTTGATCACATGACTATGGAGAGCATGTGTACCGATTTGCGTGAAATTTGGATAACATCTGAAGGAGTAATATTAGAAAATGTGTTTTATATATGTCGGCCTCCTGGTGGCGCTATAAAGAGCAGATGTGAAAAATTCCAGGCAAAGGTTTTTCCTTGGCCTCTAGGGAGTGTGCATACAAAGTTATCCACAAATCCGTGCAGTTGGAGGTAAAAACACTTTTCGGCGCCACCATGAGGCTGAGTTGAAAATATTCACGTGGCATTTCTTCCTCGGCCTAGTGGGATTGTGCATGCGCAATTTCACGGAAATCACACGATGTGTTCATGATTTGCAGCATTTTGTTTGAAACTGAGCACTCCTGCGAACTTTGGAAGCCAATCTTAGCCAATCAGGATGGAGTCTGTGAAAACTGAAAGACCCGTTTCGTTGAATGGCTCTAGAGAGACTGTGTACCAATTTGCGTGATGTTTGGACAAAATCTGTAGGTGTACTGTCCAAAAGCTTGTTTTGCACAAAGTGGCCTCCTGGTGGCGCTATAACAGGCTGTTCTGGAAATTTTGGGGCAGAGGTTCATCGTTGGCATCCAGGGAGTGTGTGTGCAAAATGTGGCATCGACCGGGTTAGCGGTGCCGGAGATTAGCTGTTCACAGACGGACGGACACATGGACGGACGGACACACGGACACACGGACGGACGGACACACGGACGGACGGACGGAGTGCAAAACATACTCTCTCCCCATGCCTTCGGCCTGGTGGAGACAATGACTAGAATAAGCTACTTCAGACAATTTAATTGCTAAATGATTCACATTGTTCTATCCATTGGCAAATCATCAACGTGTATGATATTACATTTTAGACCTAGGTACATTTTGCTTTGTTTAACATGATGTGTCGAAATTTTACTTTGACCTACAAAAACAGTTTTTTGTGTAAAATAATGTTTTCTACTTTCCCCATGTGCTTCCCAACTTCACAGCCAGGTGTAAATGATGGATGCTTACTAGATTTAAGCTCCCCTACAGTACCAGTGCATTCTGGTATTGTGAATCAAATGCACCCACTTCAGTGTTTACTGACTGACCTAGCTGACCTATAATCACAATATATAATAGCACAGTGAGTCCCCCAGGGGTCAGATTTCGTGTTTTGTTTTTTAATATAGCATCAACATCAGCTGTAGCCACTATAAACCCTATACACATCGGCTATTTGATGTCTTTCTTTCTTAGGACGGAGATCAAGGTAGACACCGTTGGAAGGCTCTAGCCAGCCAGCCCCGCCAGTCAGCCAGTGTAGAAAGTCAGGCTGCCAAGCCAGCGCACTAAAGCCATTGCAGCCAAGGGTTAGGGTTAGTCAGCTCAGCCAGGCCTCTCTCGAGGCCTGGCTCTCTGTCTGCCTGGCCCGGTCTGCCCCGCCCTGCCTTGCAGCAACAGAATCAGCCGGCCTGGCAAGCCAGCCAGCTCAGAATGCGAGCTCAGCAAGCCAGCGCAGCGAAAATCTTTACAAGCCCAGACTCAGGATGTCCAGCAGACAGCCAGGGTCTCCTACCTGACAGCCAACAGTCAGCCAGACCAGACCCGCATTTGCAGCAAGCCAGGCTCTCAGCCCTAACAGTGCAGTGCCTTTGATTAGTCATCCAAGCCAAAGGGTAGGGTTTGACTGCCCAGGCCTGTAGTGCCCTTGATTAGTCATCCAAGCCAAAGGGTAGGGTTTGACTGCCCGGGCCCAGTGCAGTGCCCTTGATTAGTCATCCAAGCCAAAGGGTAGGGTTTGACTGCCCGGGCCGCCTGCCAACTGCCAATGCTTTCCTGCGACCCTTCCTGCTTGCCAAGGTCTGCCACAAACTTTCTGTCCTGTCCTGGCCTGAAACTGGTTATTTCTGAGTCTGGGCTTGTAAAAAATTTCGCTGCGCTGGCTTGCTGAGCTCGCATTCTGAGCTGGCTGGCTTGCCAGGCCGGCTGATTCTGTTGCTGCAGGGCGGGGCAGACCGGGCCAGGCAGACAGAGAGCCAGGCCTCGAGAGAGAGAGGCCTGGCTGAGCTGACTAACCCTAACCCTTGGCTGCCTCGGCCGGCCTACCTGCATGACTGCCCCTGCCTGCCTGTCTGCCTGCCTGCCTGCCTGTCTGCCTGCCTGCCTGCCTGCAACTTGAATGAGGTGTGTAAACATTTATTTCACGGGTGTGGGTGTTGACCGTGGCTTTTGTGTTCTCCATGTGTTTTTTTGAAGGAGAGTGTCCCGTCCAGTGTAACTCCAAGTTTCATGGGGTGGGTATGGTTGGAGAGTTTATGACCATCCCAAGTGACGCTCAGTTCTTTTTTCATGTCTCGGTTCCTCAGGTGGAAGCTGCATAGTTGGGTTGTTGATGGGTTGGGTTTCAGGTGGTTGTATTGTAGTAGCTTGACATTTCTTGGAGGGCACTTTCAAGGACAGATGCAATCTTCTGGAAGTCTGCTTGTTGGGTGGTAATGCAGAGGTCGTCAGCGTAGATGAAACGCTGGCATTCTGTGGGTAGTGGCTGGTCGTTTGTGTAGATATTTAAAAGGAGGGGGGCGAGCACGCTACCTTGTGGGAGGCCGTTCTTTTGGGCTTTCCATTTACTCCTCTGGTCATTTAACTGGACATAGAAGCGCATGTTGTTGAGGAGGCTTTTCCTGACCATTGTGCGGTGTTGGACAGTGTCGTAGGCAGCAGAGAGATCTCTGAATGCTGCTCCAGTTATTTGTTTTCCCTCAAACCCATCCTCAATGTGTTGGGTGAGGTTGAGCTCTGTCCAGCACAGGAGCGGCCGGGACGGAAACCAGCTTGGTCTTTAGTCAGCTTGGTGTCTATGAGTGGCATGAGGCGTTGGAGTAGCAGCCTCTCATAGAGCTTGTAGGTGATGCAGAGGAGGGAAATGGGTCGGTAGCTCTTTGGGGATAATGGGTCTTTGCCAGGTTTGGGGATTGCAACCACTTTGGCCTTTTTCCAGACAGAAGGGATGGTTTTCTGTGCCATGCATGTGTTCAGCATCCCCACAAGCCAGGTCTTTGCGTTAGGTCCCAGGTGCTGTATCATTTCTGCCAGTATGTCATCAATCCCTGCTGCTTTTCCAGGTTTCAACTTTCCCATTGCAGTTTCGAGTTCTTCTAGGTCGAAGGGTTTGGTTTGAGGGCTGGCTGATTGTGGTTTGTCTGATACCACTGTGCGATGGTATTCTCCTGTGGGTTGGCGGCGGTGTTGGTTACGACTGTTGGCCACCAGTTGTGATGCAACAGAGGTTTGCTGTGACCGTTGTGAATTATGGGTGGTGTGGTCTTCGCCAAGACGGCGGATTGTGGCCCATGCCTTCCTGCTGTTATTTGTCATGTTGGTGTTCTCTATATCTTTTCGTCCTGGGCATGACGTTAAACTGTTCCGTTCGAGAGGACCGGCGACCCTCGAATGTAAACAGCCACGAAAGGAAACTACTTGTGTGTGAGGTGTTCTCTATCATTTCATTCCAGACTTTCCTTCGTTCATCCCCAACTTCACTGTCTATCTCCTGTGTTCTCCATTCATCTTGAGCGATACACAGTCGTCTGATGTGCGGGGGGGAGGTGCCGGCTAGCGCATAAAGGCACGGGACAGGTGTTGTCTTGACCCGTGATGATGCGACAGGTGTCATTTAGGGCTGTGTCGACCAATTTGGTGTGACGTGATCGGCTCCAGCTTGAGCAGGCATACTCTGCTGTAGAGAAAGACAGGGCCATGGCAGTTGCACGGATTGTTTGTGGGTCTGCGCCCCACTTGGAGTTCACTAGTTTTCGCAGGATGTTATTGCGGGTGTTGACCATGGCTTTTGTGTTCTCGAGGTGTTTTTTGAAGGAGAGTGTCCTGTCCAGTGTAACTCCAAGATACATGGGGTGGGTATGGTTGCAGAGTTTGTGACCATCCCAAGTGACGCTCAGTTCTTTTTTCGCGTCACGGTTCCTCAGGTGGAAGCTGCATAGTTGGGTTTGTGTGTGTCTTTCTTTTTCTGTCTTTCTTTCTTAGGACGGAGATCAAGGTAGACGCCGTTGGAAGGCTCAACACAAGCCGAGGCCCCTAGAGATCCATCCCAAAGCTTCCCTCAGGGAGCCCAGCTAGCCAGCAAGCCCGCCCAGTCAGCCAACGCAGCCAGCCAGCCCCGCCAGTCAGCCAGTGTAGAAAGTCAGGCTGCCAAGTCAGCGCACATCAGCCCTTGCAACCAGCCATTGCAGCCAGCCTTGCTCAGTCAGCTCAGCCAGGCCTCTCTCGCGGCCTAGCTCTCTGTCTGCCCGGCCCGGTCTGCCCCGCCTTGCCTTGCAGCAACAGAACCAGCCGGCCTGGCAAGCCAACCAGCTCAGAATGCGAGCCCAGCAAGCCAGCGCAGCGAAATATTTTACAAGCCCAGACTCGGGGTGCCCAGACAGCCTGTGCAGCCAACAGCCAGCCAGCCCAGACCAGCATTTGCAGCAAGCCAGGATCCAACCCTTGCAGCGCAGCCTTAGGCCGGATAGTCCCCCTGCCTGCACTTTGTTGCTTAACTGTGCCTTGCCTGCTTGCCTCGGTCTGCCACAAACTGTCTGTCCTGGCCTGCCTGTCTGAAACTGGCTCGCCTGACTGCGTGCTTGCCTGCCTGCGTTCTCTGGGCCCGCATTCTGAGCTGGCTGGCTTGCCAGGCCGGCTGGTTCTGTTGCTGCAAGGCAAGGCGGGGCAGAACGGGCCAGGCAGACAGAGAGCCAGGCCGCGAGAGAGGCCTGGCTGAGCTGACTGAGCAAGGCTGGCTGCAATGGCTGGTTGCAAGGGCTGATGTGCGCTGGCTTGGCAGCCTGACTTTCTACACTGGCTGACTGGCGGGGCTGGCTGGCTGCGTTGGATGACTGGGCGGGCTTGCTGGCTAGCTAGGCTCCCTGAGGGAAGCTTTGGGATGGATCTGCCTGCCTGCCTGCCTGCCTTGAATGAACTTGAATGAGGTGTGTAAACATTTATTTCACGGGTATGGGTGTTGACCTTGGCTTTTGTGTTCTCCAGGTTTTTTGAAGGAGAGTGTCCTGTCCAGTGTAACTCCAAGTTACATGGTGTGTGTATGGTTGGAGAGTTTGTGACCATCCCAAGTGACGCTCAGTTCTTTTTTCGCGTCTCGGTTCCTCAGGTGGAAGCTGCATAGTTGGGTTTTTGATGGGTTGGGTTTCAGGTGGTTGTATTGTAGTAACTTGACATTTCTTGGAGGGCACTTTCAAGGACAGACTCAATCTTCTGGAAGTCTGCTTGTTGGGTGGTAATGCAGAGGTCGCCGGCGTAGATGAAACGCTGGCATTCTGTGGGTAGTGGCTGGTCGTTTGTGTAGATATTGAAAAGGAGGGGGGCGAGCACGCTACCTTGTGGGAGGCCGTTCGTGTGGGCTTTCCGTTTACTCCTCTGAACCTTTAACTGGACATAGAAGCGCCTGTTGTTGACGAGGCTTTTCCTGACCATTGTGCGGTGTTGGACAGTGTCGTAGGCAGTGTCGTAGACAGTGTCGTAGGGGCGGCTGTGGCTCAGGAGGTAGAGCAGGTCGTCCAATGATCCATGGGTCGGTGGTTCGAATCCCGGCTCCTCCTGTCTACATGTCGAAGTGTCCTTGGGCAAGACACTGAACCCCAAATTGCTCCCGATGTGCTGGTTGGTACCTTGCATGGCTTCCGCTGCAATCGGTGTATGAATGTATGTGTGAATGGGTGAATGTAATGCACAATCTATGTAAAGCGCCTTGGATAAAGGCGCTATATAAATGCACCATTTACCATTTACCATTTTAGAGAGATCTCTGAATGCTGCTCCAGTTATTTGTTTTCCCTCCCTTTGCCAGGTTTGGGGATTGCAACCACTTTGGCCTTTCTCCAGACAGAAGGGATGGTTTTCTGTGCCATGCATGTGTTCAGCATCCCCACAAGCCAGGTCTTTGCATTAGGTCCCAGGATCTGTATCATTTCTGCCAGTATGTCATCAATCCAACACTGTTTTTTGTTAATCATCGAATGAAATGTGGGAGGTCGGCAAGAGAAAGTTTAAAAAATCATAGCAAAACTTGAAAAAGTGCCACTCGGGGCTATTATAGGCCAATGTGAAAAGGGTGCCATTTCTTCTTACGCCTTGGATGGCAATTGGATGATTTGAGGCATTTTCTTCCAAAAATGTGTTTTGCAAAAATACACCTGTTGGTGGCGCTATAACAGGCCAATGTGAAAAGGGTGGGATATATTCCTCAGCCTTGTAGGAAAGTCTGTGAAAGATTTCACGTAAATTGCACTCTGCGTTCATGATTTGAGGCTTTTTGTTCAAAATGGGCAAATCCTGCAAACTTTGAAAGCCAATGTTAGCCAATTAGGATAGAATAAGAAATATATTTTTCTTCTTTATATACCGTTATTAATTATTGCCTACAATGTAAATTGTGAAATTACTTTACCGTTGAAATGTAAAAAATTACATTTCAACGAATGGACCTGTACAACAAAACAAAAACTAAGGCACTGGTGTGGTACTTCTGGTTTACCGGACTGGGGTTCAACTCCCTGCAGTGCTCTGCTCAATTTGTTGTATTTACATGGTTCATTTTTATTTTCTGCTCATTGTGTTGCATTTTCATAGATAGCCCCCAGGTTCTTTAATGTGTTTGTACTCCCTACACTTAGGTTACCAAGTCTATTTATGTATTATTTATGTTCACTGCCATCTTGCCAGCAAGGTGCTACCTAGGTGCAACTTCCCATAGATAGCCCATTCATCCAAACAGAAGTCCTATTTAATTCACCAACATGTACGAAAAGCTTGAATTATCATCTTACTATCTGCAAAGTGTTTGTTTCATAAAAATCCACTGATACTGGTGAAGGTCATTTACTAGTCTCATGAAGGTCATCTATTCTGGTCAAGGTAATTTATACTGGTCAAGGTAATTTATACTGGTCAAGGTAATTTATACTGGTGAAGGTCATTTATACTGGTCATGGTCATTTATACTGGTGAAGCTCATGTACGAGTCTTATGAAGGTCATTTCTACTGGTCAAGGTCATTTCTACTGGTCAAGGTCATTTACTAGTCTTATGAAGGTCATTTATACTGGTCAAGGTCATTTATACTGGTCACGGTCATTTATACTTGTCAAGGTCATTTATACTGGTCAAGGTCATTTACTAGTCTTATGAAGGTCATTAGTGTCGGAGGGCATACTAGTATGTCGTTTTTTACGATTTCGGAGGATTTGAAAAAAGGTGAAAATCACGGAAAAGCGACAGGCTATAGTCCATGGTGTCGGAGGGCATACTATAGTATGTTGTTTTTCACGATTTCGGAGGATTTGAAAAAAGGTGAAAAAAGGTGAAAATCACAGAAAAGCGACAGGCTATAGTCCATGGTGTCGGAGGGCATACTCTAGGGTGCCATTTTTCACGATTCCGGAGGATTTGAAAAAAGGTGAAAATCGTGGAAAAGCAAAAGGCTATAGTCCATGGTGTCGGAGGGCATACTATAGTATGTCGTTTTTTACTATTTCGGAGGATTTGAAAAAAGGTGAAAATCATGGAAAAGCAAAAGGCTATAGTCCATGGTCACGGACCACATACTGGTTAAGGTCATTTATACTGGTCAAGGTCATTTAGGGCATACTATAGTATGTTGTTTTTCACGATTTCGGAGGATTTGAAAAAAGGTGAAAATCAGGGAAAAGCGAAAGGCTATAGTCCATGGTGTCGGAGGGCACTGTCAAGTGGCATTTCTTCCAAAGCCTAGTGGGAATATGCATGCACAGTTTCACCACAATCGGACGCTGCGTTTAGTAGTTGTGGCGATTTGTACAAAACAGGTACAAGGCGGGCTACTCCTGAAAAGTTTAGAAGCCAATTGTAGCCATTGAGGGTGGATTATGAGAAATCAAACAAACCCGTCTTGATCACATGACTATGGAGAGCATGTGTACCGATTTGCGTGAAATTTGGATAAAATCTGAAGGAGTAATATTAGAAAATGTGTTTAACATATGTCGGCCTCCTGGTGGCGCTATAAAGAGCAGATGTGACAAATTCCAGGCAAAGGTTTTTCCTTGGCTTCTAGGGAGTTGGCATACAAAGTTATCCACAGATCCGTGCAGTTAGAGGTAAAAACACTTTTTGGCCAGTTATAGCGCCACCATGAGGCTGAGTTGAAAATGTTCATGTGGCATTTCTTCCTCGGCCTAGTGGGAATGTGCGTGCACAATTTCACGGATATCACACGATGTGTTCATGATTTGCAGCATTTTGTTTGAAACTGAGCACTCCTGCGAACTTTGGAAGCCAATCTTAGCCAATCAGGATGGAGTCTGAGAAATCTGAAACACCCGTTTCGTTGAATGGCTCTAGAGAGACTGTGTACCAATTTGCGTGATGTTTGGACCAAATCTGTAGGTGTACTGTCCAAAAACTTGTTTTGCACAAAGCGGCCTCCTGGTGGTGCTATAACAGGCCGTTCTGGAAATTTTGGAGCAGAGGTTCATCGTTGGCATCCAGGGAGTGTGTGTGCAGAATGTGGCATCAACCGGGTTAACGGTGCCGGAGATTAGCTGTTCACAGACGGAAGGACGGACGGATGGACGGACGGACACACACACACACACACACGGACACACGGACGGACGGAGTGCAAAACATACTCTCTCCCCATGCCTTCGGCCTGGTGGAGACAAACAGTGTCCTCTGACAGAATAGCTCTTGGAGAGGCTGGCTGCCACATGGCTCTTGCTTGAGTTGATATACCTGTCTTTGGTTCGATATGCTCAGGCAATGACGAATGATTATATTTATTATGTGCACGTTTTGGGTTCTATATTGTCATGCAATTTTCCCATTTGAGTGTTAAGAACTGGGCGTGGTGGGTGTACTACTCTTCACATGATGACTGATGAGTGTCTATTTTCCTATTCATGGTTTTGTTTTGCAGAGATATTTTAGTTCTGTTTTCTGTTGTCAGCAACAATAGGACAATGTAGGGAGACAGAGATGGGGGATAAGGGATAACATGCAAAACAGTTCTCAGGTCAGGATGTTACAGCCACTATGGCATCTCTAAGAAATATTTGTGTATGAGATTGGTTCTCTGTTGGTTCAGTCTTTTTATGTACTTCTTCTACTTTTATTATTGAAGAACTGATGTATTTGATAAAAACACAGACTTTTCCCTCAAATTCCCCAAATAGCTGGTAGATGGTTAATGCACCTGCTCTATTCATTCTTTTTGATAGGTCAAGGTCAAGGTAAACTTTATTGTCCACAAGGGAAATTTGTCTTGGGCTTTCACCCCACACATAGCACCAGTGACAAACAAAACATAAAATTCATAACAGAGGGGGACACAACATTACACAAGTGCACACATAGTATGTTTTTTTTTTTTTTTTTTAAGATATCTTTTTGTGGCTTACGCCTTTTATTGGTTTTTGAAGGGACAGACAGTAGGCTGACAGGAAACGGGAGAGAGATGGGGGAAGACATGCAGTAAAGGCCGTGTCGGGCTCGGGAGTCGAACCCGCGGCACACTGCGACTGGATTACCAGTCGGGTGCCCAGACGGTTACGCCACCGCCTGGGCCCACATAGTATGGTTAATCTAACCTTTCACAGCTGTTTCAGAGCCTCGTTCAACATCTTATTTGATGCTGGTACAAACGATCTTTTAAACCTAATGTACTTCCACTTTGGTTCTTTGTACCTTCTCCCAGAGGGCAGAAGTACAAACTCTCCATTTAAAACATGGGTAACATCACTGACATTTTTTTTAGTGTAGCCTGTTTTCAACAGTCCCCTTTAACCACTATCAACCTATTTTGGTCTTGTCATTTAGGCAACAAAGTATTATGCGTAGGCAGGGCTCGATGTATTCAGAAAAAAATGCACAAGTGCACAAAGATCCGCACACCGTCTGCACGAACACTTTATTTAGGCAACGTTTCGGTCAAAGACCTTCTTCAGGCATCTGGGCATGTCATTTAAAAATAAAATCCCCAAATACCAGTACTACAAGCTCAAAACACATCACAATGCCACATATGTTGCACAATGTTTTGAAAGTATAAAATAGAGAATAAGAAGTGGTTAAAAAACCTTTTAACTGTACAACACAGAAATCATGAAAGATTAAACAAAAGCCTATTTCAGTCAGATTTCAACTGCACTGAGGTTCTTCTATTTTACGGTACGGTACCATCATTGCTCTAGTGAACGTTTTATGAATGGAGGTTGCTCACATGGTGTATAGGATCCCTGCCTGTAGGCTTTTGCCATACATTTAATTTGAGGTATGTGTGTCTTAACTTATTCATGGAATCCATTTAGCTTTTTATCCAACACATTATGGCTGAAAGCACTGCAAACAAGAGAAGGATACAGATGTAGGTCAGATTAAAAATAAGATAAGCAAGAGGTCTCATAACAGAAGGGTCTGGCTTTAATGTCAGTCTTGATTATTGTTTACTACTATACTTACTATAGTTAAATTAAAGGAATTAATGCTTGTTTTTGCTGTTCATTATGTTTGTCATCCTACTAAATTATAAATGGGAGAAAGTCTGTCACGGTCCCTGTGGGAGTGTGTATGTGTGTGTCTGTACACAATACACAGTATATGGGCCAATATATATATAAAATTACTTCTTTTCTATGGACACCCCATGAATCCTTGAATTCATGGAGATGTTTTTGTTTTTTCGCATTCCTAAGACAATAATATGATGACCGAGTCACTAGGTGACTCAGTCAGCAACAGACTCTGCCAGTCTCGGTACTGGCTTCGGAATGCGACAAATTAAGAGAATCTCTATGAATTCAAGGCTTCATGTTGTGTGTAATTGATAAGTAATTTCTTTGGTGAACTACTCCCAAACACGTGAGGACCTGATGGCGTGATGCGCCAAGTGGGATGTTAGTCGGCTCAGCAGATTTCCTATAGCTGGAACCGCAAATCCCCATAATATATGGGCCTAGAGTAGACTCCATAATTAATTGGGCATACCTGACACGGAACTCCATATAGGCTACTATATGGGCATAAAAGGGACACAGACAGACAGATGGGTACAATAGGTATACAACAGGGTGAGGCAGGCATGCATCATTCTTCATTGCATCATTCCAGACTCCCGAGTAGGTCGGTGCCCAATGGGCATATTGGCCTAGGTGATTTTAAAGGGTGAAGTGAAGAATCAGTGTTTGTGGGAGTGAATATGAATGACATGCCATTGACTGAGCATCGCCCATCATCCCCTCCTCTACAGTGAAATAATCTAGTGATCCTAAAGAATTGAAACAGAAGTTGATTGTAATCATTTCCAAGGGAACAGGGGCCAGTCCAGTCCCTTTCTTCAGCTGTACAAATAACATAACAGCATGCATGCCTGTTCATGAAATGATCCAATGTGTTTTGACATCTTGTGACTGCATGTCTATTGTCTACGTCACCTCTGCCTTTTGAGTATTGAGTCAGAAGTTGAAACGTATAAACACTGGAGGGCTATAGATCCCTGTCATACTCTTTCTCTGCATGATGAACAAGCAGTGGGATTGAACAGTAGATGGCAAATTAGTGCTGTTGCTTTGTTTTCTCTTTTACCCGTCTGTTGTTTGTATCTCCTGGGTTCTGCTGCTGCCACAGTGTCTAAGATGAATAACTTCCCTGCACTGCATTTCCATTAGAATTTAATTGGACTGTCTTTTATGATTTAGTTATTTCTTAATTTCTTTTTTTGAAACATGCAACTCCACCCCCCCCCCTCCCCCTCCCCCCCAAAAAAACAAAAAACAATACTGTGGCTTTGTTTCTCTATGCTCCTCTCCTTCCTCTATCCTTTTGCTCGTGAAAAAATAGAACTATTTGTCACATCGAATTCACATAACCTCTTCAAATAAACACTCAAAAGGTCAGTAGACAGTAGCCAAGAGCGGAGAAGTTTGGAGCACAGCCACAGACCCCAGTTGAGGCAGATGCTCAGAGAAGCGTCTGATGAGTGCACACACTCACAGCTCTGTTGGGCTGGAAACCAACATGGACCAATACATCACAGCCCGTCTCTCTGTCATCTCTCTGTTTCATCATTCTATCAATTGTCCCTCACTCGGTTTCAAATCACTTCTTAAAAGACAATTTTATAGACTTGCTTTCACTTCTTAAGTTCTTAATGCGACCAACGGTTGCAGTTAATTGCGACCGAATTGCGTTTTCTGTCAAATCATGTCACTCACAATCCCCGTCACTCACAATCGTCACTCAATCTGTCACTCACAATCGTTACTCACAATCCTGGTGCCCAGGTCTCGTGACATCACTATGACATCACCATCAGGGATGAAATCTTGCGGTTTTTTGTGCGCGTGCAATGCATTCACAGTGTGCCCATACATTTTTGTCAATCAAAAACCCCATACATGGGGAAAGCCCCCATATATTATGCCCAGGTCTCGTGACATCACTATGACATCAACATCCCCATACATGGGGAAAGCCCCCATATATTGTGCCGAGGTCTTGTGACATCACTATGACATCATCAGGGATATTAAGCCCATATGTGGGAATGTCCCATATATGGAAATTACCATATATGGTCACGCATTGTGATATCACGTCAACCGGCCTGAAAATTAAGATCTTACCCCCCATGCCAAAGTACCAGCGCTCGCCCAGCAGACTGCTGTCACCCAGGCGGATATGTTGATCTGACCCCCCCATTACAAAGCGCCAGCGCTCGCCCAGCAGTCTGCTGTCACCCAGGCGGACACGTGCTAAAGGGCGAGGTCGCATCTTACTGGTAGTTATATCTAGTGCTTGGTGTGAACAGATGATATACTGTATGTATCTTCATGTCAGCGGTCGCTTCCCCTCAGGCGTCTTACTGGTTCTGTTTTGTGTTATCCCTGTTATTGTCTCTTGCACACTTCATTTTATGCCCTTGTATTTTTTTCTTGCATTTTGTTGTGAATCTTTTGCAACTCTTTTTAAAAAGCCTCTATAAGGCCTGGGCCGTGGCTCAGTGGTCCAGGCACCTTGGCTGGTAATCCAGTCTGGCAGTGTGCCGCGGGTTCGACTCCCGATCCCGATGGCCTTTACTGCATGTCACCCCCCCATCTCTCTCCCCATTTCCTGTCAGCCTACTGTCTGTCCCTCCATAAAAATATAAAATAAAGGTGAAAGCCACAAAAGAAACATTAAAAAAAAGCCTCTATAAAGTTATTTATTATTATTATCTTTCCCTTGCTCTATTCATTTCCTTTATTCATTTCTTGCCCTCTCTCTTGCTCTCTCGAT
Source organism: Electrona antarctica (assembly GCF_951216825.1). Lineage (NCBI taxonomy): Eukaryota > Metazoa > Chordata > Actinopteri > Myctophiformes > Myctophidae > Electrona > Electrona antarctica. Next base: position 30,553,987 of record NC_136809.1, on the reverse strand, counting down.
CCATTCTTGTCCTGAATGTGTTAGAGTTATAATAAATGTTGGATTGCTAACAGGATTTTGAATGACAATGACCTACTGTATGGTGGTTAAGAAGATTGCTTCATGGGAAACTCCCAACTATTATTCACAGCAAATATCCTGAATGAAATCATTTGACTTGTTGATCACCTGATATCTTGTGATATTATCGTTGTATTGTGTGTGTGTGTGTGTGTGTGTGTGTGTGTGTGTGTGTGTGTGTGTGTGTGTGTGTGTGAGAGACCGCTGGATGTTTGAAAGCTGTTGTAAAACTGTGAAGTGACATTCTTTTGATTGATGCACCACCCTTGATATTCATTGCCCTATACACTAGCTCTTATCCACTGAACTCTGAAATGATTGAAGAACTTGCAGGGAAAAAAGCTGCAAACTCACTTACTTACTAATTAAATGGTATTTAAACATTTTATTGTATTTCTTTCTCGTGTTTTGAAAAATGCAATTGAAATGCCTGTTCATGTCTGTTCATGGGCATCAAAGGATAAAAATCCCCTTTCTTTGAACCCTCCTATCTAAAAACATACTTGCATAAGAGTTTATGCCCACTAATGATGATCATAAGCAGAGGCAGAACCATGCAGTAGCCTTCCTATTTTGCACATTATAAACATCAAAGGTTCTGTTTAGCATTTATATGTCACTCCATATAAATTCCTACACTATCCACATTATCTGCACTAACTATAGCGTGTGGAAAGGCATTTTTTCACCGTTCATACAGTTACTGCACTTTGGCTTTACAGGGCAGAGCTCTTGTCTTGTCTGCCCCATATGGGGAAAAGGCCCTGTGATGGAACATAGCAAGGCTTCCTCATGCAGTTACCATGACATCGATATTTAATGTGTCTTCCTCCTTCCTCCGAGAATGGCATTCCAACAGCCTAGTCAGACCCCCTAATGGTTTTCATTTTAAGAAGATCCCCTTGCTCTTTGTCCGCTTGGCGCTTGTCTCTGTCTGGATAAGCTAATGAGAACAAATCTTAGAGAAAGTCTATTTGTTGGTTTAGCTTGTGGATGGTCTCACAGTAGCCCAGTTGGCCTGCATGTGACAGTGATCATGATTTTTCCCCCCTTTTCTTTTGACCTCTTTTAACTTTCAATTCCATTTTGCATTTGAGGACATATTTGTTTTGTAGCCCACTTGTTGAAATTGCAGCTCATTAGTATGGGCTGTTTTGCATAAGCAAACATACTGTACTGTTTGACTGGGCAGAAGTCAGGAGGGAGGATGGTATCTTATTCGGGTCTTATTCTGTCAGTCAGAATTTCCATTTGGCTACAATTCTGATGGATTTACTGAAATTAATTTCTTACCTCTGGCAAGTCTGCAGCCTTTATCAAATTGGCTCTGTTCAAGATTGTGGAAAATGCATAATTCCTAAGTCCGTTAACCAGAGCAGCTCACAGTGTACAGATCAGACCAGGGGTCCAAATGGACCCTTACTGGTCTGTAACTTTGATTTTACACTTTAGATTGAGGTCAATCTAAAATGCATGCATATCAAACTGGGGGTCCTTGAAATGGAAAAAGGTTCAGAATCACTGCTCTATCCGAAGTGACTTACAGTGTTATACGTGACCACTGACCAGGTGTTCAGTGTCTTGCTCAAGGGGTTTTTGCTGCAGCAAATTAACCTGGCTTTCGAAAAAGGTACAAGTTGGGTAAATGGACAAATAAATGGTAAATGGTGAATTTATATAGCACCTTTATAAGCAAGGTGCTTTATAAGCAAGGTGCTTTACATATATTGTGCATTAACCCATTCACACACACACACACACACACACACACACACACACACACACACACACACACACACACACACACACACACACACACACACACACACACACACCGATGCCAGAGGAAACCGGAGGCACCTACCCCTGAGCCATTTGGCAGAGCTAGCTAGTTAGTAGTAGTGTAGTAGTAGTAGTAGTCTATCTGTAGCAGTGTGTGACATCATCTTCATACTGTACCAAGGCCGGAAGTTATGCATGACAATTAATGCAGGGAAGTTGTCAATCACTATAGCAATCTGTCAATCACACATTCACACCACATTAATTTCAATTCAATTCTTTACTGTGATCTTCCTAAATTTCAATTAAACGGAAGGCCTTGTTCCTCTGGCACATCTAACTATAAATGCACCAAGTCACTTCAAATTCGACACACGCGTTCCACAACACCACAGGGAGTGCAGTGCCCGGTGTCAAGTCGGTCGGACCAACAGTTGTCTAGAACCGCCCCAAAAAGGCCTCTGCCCGGGCTCTGGACCGGGCCCCTGCCCAGGGTCCATATATGGAGCTGGCCTCTTCTGACCTCACAACACTCCATATTTTGACATGCCTGATACAGAACTTCATAAGCTGGCCTGTTCTGACATCACAACACTCCATATTTGGGCATGGCTGACACAGAACTCCATAGGAATAAAGGGACACAGAGAGACACATACAGAAATCTGACATCATTCTGACTCCACAAGCTGGCCTGTTCTGACATCCCAACACTTCATATTTGGGCATGGCTGACACAGAACTCCATATCTAGGAATAAAGGGACACAGAGAGACACATACGTATACGGAAATCTGACATCATTCTGACGTCGGCCATATAAAGGGACACAGACATAATAACGGGGAGGGGCATGCATTTCCAACGTGCATCGTTCCAAGTAGGCCAGTGCCCAACGGGCACCACCGTAGAGGCCCCACGGGCACCAGCTCTCTAGTAAGATAAAATGAAAAAACATATTTTCAAATATTATTATATGTGGATCCTATCTGATTTTTTGTGCAAAAAATTAAAAAAGAGACATTTGTCAGGGCTCGGGATATGCAGCTTGTAATCGGTACAATCCCGGGCCAAACCGACGTCTGGTCACCGTCACTATAGATGATATGTGTACCGATATGTGAGGTGTTTGGACAACATCTGTAGAAGTAATATAAAAAGATCTCTTGGTAGTGCTATAACAGGCCGATATGAAATATTTGGGACAGAGGTACTGCTCTAGCCTTCATGGAGTGTGCGTGCGTGCACAGTTTTATGTTGATCGGTCCAACAGAGACAGAATGACGGACAGATGGATGTACACACGGACATACTTTTGGCCTGGAGGAGACAATAACACATGAGTTACATTTTTACTAGTAGGTAAGTCCTAGTAACAAGTTAAAGCAAGCATAAAGCATATGGCTCACATAACTGAAATACAAAAGTGACACCCTCCCCTGGCTCCCCATTTCAAGTTGTAGCACATGGGGGGTGATATACTCATTATACTGTATGTATGTTGTGTGGCTGAGACTGAAATGTCTGGCATTCATTTACACCTTCACAGAGTTGTTGGATTCACAATTCACACATAGACTGTATGTGCTGCAGATAGACTAATGATTACATTTAAAATACTTCATACACAGTATGGCTGAGTGGTTGCAAGGCCATTGCAGCCCCTGAGCAAGACAATGCTAGCCTGATTATCAGACTGAAGCTTCCACAGTCCACTCAGAGAGTGGGCGGGGTCTATGGGCTGGATCCAGGCTAAGACAATGCACCCCTACCCAACTGTAGGCTACTGTTGCCTATACTCACAACAGCTAACCTCACCAAAATGCATAATATGTTATAGTTTAAACCCTTTTCTTGGACATTGATGTTTATATACCTACATGCCTTATGCTGTATTATTGATATTCCTACCTTACTCAACTGTCACCTATCTCAAGTTACAGTGACTGAGGAGTGAGGACCTGAGGGTGTGTTGTGATGATTAGGAAGTCTGTTGGATCATTGGTTGTCCAGAAGATATTCTCACCCCACAGCTCCCTGCTCAGTTTACTGGGCCCATCTGCTTCATTCCTCGGAGCACAGGTCGCTGCCAGGGCAGGTAGGTTATTGTGGCCTCCTGGTGGTGCTATAGCCCAATAGCGTGGCATTTCGTGTTATGCCTTTCACAGCAATTGGACACTGCTGCATTCATGATTTAAGGCATTTTGTTCCAATAATGTGTTTTGCAAAAATCAACTTGCTGGTGGCACTATAACAGGCCAATGTGGAAAAGGTGGGATTTCTTCCCTGGCCTATAAGTGTGCATGCTAAATGTCATGTAAATCGCACACTGCATTCATGATTTGAGGCATTTTGTTCAAAACGGACCAATCCTACGAACCTTTAAATCAATGTTAGCTAATTAGGATGGAATATGAAATATCCTACAGATCCGTAATCTCAGTCTGCCTAAAGTTTGATGCTGGAGTGTTTCAACTTTATTAACTGAAGGCACAAAGAACTTTATTTTTCTTTCAGAAACTTATTTTGTGCAGTGGTAAAAAGTGGTAAAAGACACAATACATACACGTAGTTACTATATACAAATACTACTTTTAAGACTTACAAAAAAAATACTTCCTTAAAACATAATATATAAAATGTTAAAACAGTGCCAAATTCTTGACTCTCTAGAATTACACTTAGTCTAGCCTCGGTAGCCAGGCTTTCACTTACTCTGACATACGTGTGACAGAGAGAGAGAGAGAGAGAGAGAGAGAGAGAGAGAGAGAGAGAGAGAGAAGGGAAGAGTAAGAGTGAGAGTGAGAGTGCGAGTGAGAGGAGGAGATTAACTTCCTAACGCTCTCTTTAATTTGCAGGTCAATGAAGGTGCATTGGTCAGCCAGACGGATGTATTCTGTTTCAGGCAGAGGCTGACTCAGAGGAACAGCTAGTTCTCCTCATGAAGGTCGAGTCATGAAATTGTTGGAGGGAGCACTATGACATTTATGACTCATCAATGTGCCAACAAGAACATCAACGCCACTACTATAGCCTCATGTGTCCATAGCACAGTGGTTCTCAAACGTTTTCATGTCAAGGACCCCCAAATTATGCCCAATTTCATTATAATCATTATATTACATTAATTTCTTAACTGTTCACATGGAGGCAGTGAGCGTGATGTGTGAGTGAATGGTTTACCATTGAATTTTTTACAGTGAGTTGGCCTTGATGTATTTAACCCTTTAACAGTTTAATCAATGGTAGAGCACATTTGAAGTCACTATCTCTCATTGAAAACAATGCTGAAACTGAACTCAACCTGATTGAGCCATTTCTACCATTCGGTTGAGGTGTGTTATGCAAACAATATAAACTAAATGGCACTGTGGCTTCACACACCATGCTTTACAAGTCAGGTGTTAATGAGGAAGTCAGACAGAGAGAAATCACTCCTGACATTGACATCCATTATGTTTTTAAAAAAAACAATCATTGTGCCCATTGCCAAGAAAAAACCTGTCACCTGTCTTAACGATTATCGACCTGAGCTTTGACTTCTGTTTTCATGAAATGTCTGGAGAAATTGGTTATTTCTAATATCAAGAGCATCATTCCTGCTAGCATTGATCCATTACAGTTTGCTTACTGTTCAAATGGATCTGTGGATGATGCGATCTCTCTCTCAAGTCCTGCCACCCCTACAACAGGATTGGTTCCATCCCTGAGGACCTGTCTAGTGTCTACAAGGGCATAGTCTCTCAAGAAAAGAGGGTGATGTTTTCCCTTTGTTTGTCGATGGGTTCTCAGATTGACAAGGGCATGGCTGGCAACTTCCTGGAAGCGGGAATGAGAGTCGGCTGAGTCCACACATCTGCACCACTACATCCAAGACCCGGAAGTTGGAGTCGAAGGAGGACATCTACCACGCTGGCGTTGAACCCTGCTGAACCACCTCCGTACTGGGGTTGGACGCTTCAAATCGTCCATGAAGGAGTGGGGCCTGGCAGACAGTGCAGTATGTGGGTGTGGCGACTGGCGAGCCTGAACAGACTGCCGACCACATACAGGTAATCATCACCTGTCCTCTGTACAGCCATCCTTAAGTTCAGAGGCTGGCCTCTTCCAAGTGGGACCACAGACAAGAGCATGGCTTTGCAACACTGAGCTGGACATATAACGACGATACACAAAAGAAGAAGACAGGGCAAACCGTTTGAGTTGTTCACATCAAGCACTATAACTAAAGATAGTTTTAAAAATCGTTCAAACTCCAGTGGATGACTGCGACCGAAGGTTGCAGTTAACTATGGAATCGTGCATTTCCCGTCAGTTTGTGTATCGGGTGCGTGACATCACGTGACATCATCAGGGATGGAGCACGCAACATCACGTGACATCATCAGGGATGGAGCACGCAACATCACGTGACATCATCAGGGATGGAGCACGTGACATCATAGTCATCAATATTAAGCCCATGGAGATCCCTGATGTCATCAATATTGGCCAGAAACTCTACATCTGACCTCAAACCATTAGATCTCCATATATGGAGCTGACCTGTTCGGACATTCCATATGTTGATCCTTCCCCATCCATCCTTCCTCTTCGATGTCTCCCTTTTGACTGATACCTGTCCATTCAAACTCCAGACGGGCCTGCCCCAAAATCATTAGTGCAGCCGCGCCCGGCGGCCGGCGAAAACTAGAGTTCTCAACAGGCCCGAAAATTAAGATCTTACCCCCCATTCCAAAGCGCCGGGGCTTGCCCAGCATTCTGCTGTCATCCAGGCGGATGCGTGCACGCCTGGGTGCCCCCTAAAGGGCGAGGTCGCTTCTCGCCCTGGTACAGTAGTTATAGTGCTTGGTGTGAACAGCCTTTAAGGCCTGAAGACTGATGATATACTGTATGTATCTTCATGTCAGTGGTCACACACAGTAGGTCAGTGGTTAGCAGTGTTGCCTCACAGCAATAATATTGGTTTTAACGTGATTGGGGCTTTTCTGTGTGGCGTGTATATGTCCTTCACCAGGGTTTGCTCTGGTTTCCTCCTTACACCAAAAATACATGCATGGAGACATAGTGGCCTTTGAGCTAGAGCTGGTCCCCAGGTGCCATTCAGTGGCTGCCCAGTGCCCACTGCTCCTAACACTTAGAATGGGTCAAATGCAGAGGACAAATTTTCCCATGATGGAAGTCAAATAATTTCTTCTTTTTTATGTGGTTCTATTAAATAAGTGTGGCTGATCATAAAGACAATATTATCTGTGATCTATTTCTGACTGATAAATGACTGATAAATAAAACCTTACCTTACCTATTATTGTTCGTCTGCGGTTGCTGTCCTCTTCTTTCTCACTGGATGAATGATTTTGTTTATGGCATTTGGACTCACCACCAGCCACACCCTCTCCCCCCCCCCCCCCTCTCTCTCTCTCTCCTCTCTCTCTCTCTCTCTCTCTCTCCCTCCTTGTCACTTGATGCCATACTTCCCTATCTCTTCCCCCATTCTCTATCTCTCCTTCTTGCGTAATGGCCTGTCTTGCGCTCGGCCGACCGTGTGCTGTCTCAGGGATATTGTCCATGTCTCCGAGTATGTAGGTCAGTCGGAGTAGGGGTGGTGGTGGTTGTGTGTGTGTGTGTGTGTGTGTGTGTGTGTGTGTGTGTGTGTGTGTGTGTGTGTGGGGGGGGGTTCTTTCCTGGTTGTCAGGCAGGCAGCCAGGCTCCCCTACATACTTTCTCCAGCATTTAGCTCATGTCCATCTCCATGTCCATCTCCCTTCATGAGTGCTGAGAGAGCCAGGGGAGTCCAAGCATTCCTCAGGGACATGACATCCTATAGTCAGTGTACATGATTGAGACCCTCTGTGTGTCAGCTCCAGTAAGTAGTAAACGCTGTTACAGTAATTCTGCACTAAGTTAAGTGAAAGAAAGATAATATGTTCTTTCTCTATATATTTATTAATATTGTGAAATATAATTGTTTTATAAACTGCATCTTTGTCTCCACCAGGCCGAAGGCATGGGGAGAGAGTATGTTTTGCACTCCGTCCGTCCGTCCGTGTGTCCGTGTGTGTCCGTGTGTGTGTGTGTGTCCGTCCGTCCGTCTGTGAACAGCTAATCTCCGACACCGTTAACCCGGTCGATATCAAATTTTGCACACACACTCCCTGGATGCCAACGATGAACCTCTGCCCCAGAATTTCCAGAAGGGCCTGTTATAGCGCCACCAGGAGGCCGATTTGTGCAAAACAAGTTTTTGGACAGTACACCTACAGATTTTGTCCAAACATCACGCAAATTGGTACACAGTCTCTCTAGAACGATTTAACGAAACGGGTCTTTCAGATTTCTCAGACTCCATCCTGATTGGCTAAGATTGGCTTCCAAAGTTCGCAGGAGTGCTCAGTTTAAAACAAAATGCTGCAAATCATGAACACATCGTGTGATTTCCGTGAAATTGTGCACGCACATTCCCACTAGGCCGAGGAAGAAATGCCACGTGAACATTTTAAACTCAGCCTCATGGTGGCGCTATAACTCGCCGAAAAGTGTTTTTACCTCTAACTGCACGGATCTGTGGATAACTTTGTATGCCAACTCCCTAGAGGCCAAGGAAAAACCTTTGCCTGGAATTTTTCACATCTGCTCTTTATAGTGCCACCAGGAGGCCGACATATGTAAAACACATTTTCTAATATTACTTGCGTGTAATATTACACGCAAATCGGTACACATGCTCTCCATAGTCATGTCATCAAGACGCGTTTGTTTGATTTATCATAATCCACCTTCATTGCCTACGATTGGCTTCTAAACCTTTCAGGAATAGCCCCTGCTTTGTACCCGTTTTGTACAAATTGCCACTCAACGCAGCGTCCGATTGCGGTGAAACTGTGCATGCATATTCCCACTAGGCTGAGGAAGAAATGCCACTTGACAGATTTCAAATCAGCCTCATGGTGGCGCTACAACAGGCCAAGCCTTGTCTCTCACACACACACACACACACACACACACACACACACACACACACACACACACACACACACACACACACACACACACACACACACACACACACACACACACACACACACACACACACAATATTACTCCTAAACATTTTGCCAAACATCACACACATTACTCCTATCCTCCTGGTGGAGACCTGTGCCCAGAAGGGCACTTTTTCTAGTTTCTCTATGTTTTTTACTATGTCGTGTTTTTGTTAATGCTGTTGGCCACACTCTGGGGGTGAGCAAAGTTCCCACCTATCCTACCTGAGGTGCACTTATGGCTGACAAAGGAACAGTTTAAATGACCGAACAAGCTGAGAACATCAGTGTAGATTCATGTAAATGAGGAACACTCACGCTTAACAACTGTCCAGTTGAAGTGCTCAGTCAGTGGTTGCAAGTAAACAACTAAGTACACTACATTTAGAAAATGTGGAGGAAATCAATACACTTGATATAACCCAAAACTTCAGCAACGAAGACACTTTAAAATACATAGGCTGTGTGGTAGATCATTCCAGATGCTGCTTATATGCACCTTGTCTTTTGTATTAGAATGTGTTGGTCTTTATCTTGAGGGTACAGGTTCAATCCCCAATGTGTCCATCTGTAGAAAAGAGTCATCTAGTCAGCAACCCTCCCCCTTTTCTCATGGATGGGATCCACCCCCCTCACCTGCTCGTACTCATTACCAATCACTGCTGTCCTCACTCAACTAATTGGTGGCCTGGTATATAATGCTGCCTGTTCCCTCATTCCCGGTTAGGCAGCAGCAGCAGTAGCAACCAGCTGAGAGCCCTCTGCTCTGGAGTCTCAGCAGGCCATGGTTATGCGTCACTGAAGTGAGTTCAGTTAAATGCATATGTTGTACTTTATTGGGTTTGTGAGGGAGATAATGACTATTACAGCTACTTGCTTGCCTTGAAGCTTATAGTATAGATATGTTTGTGTAATGCAAATGCACATGTGCTTGTATTTTTTTTTTGTATTTATTTATTCAGCACAATATAAAAAACAACAGTGAACATATAAATATAAGAAGGGTAAAGTGCTAGGCTGAGGCAAAAAAGCCCAAGGGGCCTATTGTGAACTTCAGGGAAATGCAATAATCACAAACCTTAGAGAAATATTCACTTGGTGTATTGTTTATTAAATGTTGTTGGATTGTATAATAATTGTGTTTCTATCTTTCATAGTAAAAACCATAACCGTGATGCCTCACCACCTCCTTGCTCAAATCTAAATGCGTGTCTGTGCAACGGAAATAAAGGCTTAAACGGAAATCTCCTTGTCTACACATTCTTGCCGATGCACCATGGTGATGTGAATAGTCCATGAGCCAGGCTCGACCTATCCCTACCTAACACCATCCATATAATCATACAGTATGTCTTGTAAAAGGGCACTGAAGTGAGAAACTCAATCCCCCTGGTTATTCAGTGTGCATGGATAAGAACATTAGCTAAATATTTAAACGCTGGGTAGCTGCCATACACGTTAGAAGATAAAGTGTCTAAGGAGGGAAATGTTAAAGTGAATCAGTAAGTAGGATGGATGTTCCCGTCTCATTGACTCTATTTTCTAGTGATGCTCTTTTTCTGCCTGGCTAGTTATGGTAACGGTACCCTCTTGGGTTTGATTGACAGCCTGATCACTGATACCATAGATATTATAAAAAATAGATGACTCACTGGCCGTTGCAGTTCATTGGAGCGACGTGTATCCCAATGAAGGTGGAAGTGCAGTGCTGAAGGCTTTTTTTTTTAAAACAAATCTTTATAACAGTCATGACAATATACATTACAATACAAGACAAGACAAACAAACAAACACAAACAACAAAGTTATTAACAATACAACATCGGAGTCAGGGGGGATTAGATTACTAACAGAAAACATTAAAGAGTGAACACAAAGCAACAGTTCTCCGCAGCTTTCTTATTTAGAAGTGCTGAAGGCATTTGCTGAAGGCGACTGCGTCGCTGCCCAAGTGACGTCACGCATGCGACTCCTCCATGTCTCTCGCTATCACTCAAGTGACTACTGGCCAATCACAGCGCGTCTTTTCCGGGACTTAATGCTTTGCAAGGAATGTCGGGAAAATTGTGCCTTCAATGGTGACACGCGCCTCAGAGCCGGAAAGGGTGTCTACGTATATATGTCTATGATTGATACTGTATGTCCTTTATTGTAGCCACTCCCTCTCATGCGATGATGCGATGCCAGTCAAGTCAGTAGTAAAGATCTATGTTCTTTTCATACAGCATTCATATTCGATCCATGACATATCAAGAGAGAGAGAGACAGACAGACAGACAGGTCTTAAAGGAGCATTTCAGACTAGAAGGCTTTCTTACCTTTATTTGTAGTTGTTACGTCCCCACCAAAGAGGTCCAGGTGTTATTTTGTGCAAAAGTACATTATTGGCTATTTCCCCTACCATAAGCCCTCAATGGGGGTTGGGTTTTTGTGCTAATTCGCTTATTTCCATCGAAATAAGTAGTAAAGTGTGCCGCTTGGGATACTATTTACATTATGAAGAGAGGATATATATACAAAAATAATTGATTTTTGAGCATTGGAAATAAGCGAATTAGCACCAAAACCCAATGCCCAATTCAATTCAATGCAATTCAATTCAATTCATGGAGGGCTTATGGTAGGGGAAATAGCCAATAATGCGCTTTTGCACAAAATAACACCTGGACCTCTTTGGTGGGGACGTAACAACTACAAATAAAGGTAAGAAAGCCTTCTAGTCTGAAATTCTCCTTTAACAGAGATGTCACCATCTCAGTCAGCCTGGCCAGTCTGACTGGTTTGATTGCTACTGTATATAGGTTTGTGTTGACTGCAATAATAGAGGGCCTGGGAATCTGAGTGGTTTGTGAATTTCATTTGGATTTGGACCTCATCTCATTCTCTCCTCTATTGGGAAATAGTAATACTGATTGAGTATTGTGGCCCTTGGGATATCTCCCCCTACTTTATCCTATATCAGGGGTTCTCAACATTTTTGGCTGTGGGGAAAATGCTTTGGCCATGTCTCACGACCTCTGCCCTGTCCCCCTCCCCATACCAATACAAATTGACCGCTACAATAACCTTAATAATAGAGAAAATACATCATAAATACCGAAACCAGACATTTTAGGCATGCACTGTGTACTATGTAAACTCTAAATTTCCATTTTCCAGCCATTCTGGTGCAAGAAATATTCATTTTTTTTAACAATTTGGGAACCCCCCAAAATAATGTCGGGACCCCCCTGAGAGGTTGAGAACCCATGTTCTATATCATCATCATATCTATCTGCCCAACCCTTACTGTTACTGTTACTGTGGAATATCATGTGATGCTTTTTCTCAGTCCCCCTCTCATTGTTGTCTTCCTTCTTCAACCATGTTCTATCTTTTGTCTCAATTGCTTTACCCCTTCCGCCATATTTTTCCACTGTTGATGTCATGCAATATGGGATGTCCATCTGTCTCTGTCTCTTTGTCTCTCAGTCTCTCTCTATTCTTGTTCTCTCTATAATCCCCTGGATGAGGAATTAAATGGACTCTGCGAGTACAGTGGGTGTGGATTTGATTCAGCAGCTGTGAGAGATGTAGACTGGAGTACTCTGTTAACCGTTCATCCATGGAAGGGAGTGAAGCTATCGGCATCCTAAATAGACCACGTTTCTCTGTGTTAAATTCACTGTGTGGCCCTCCGCCAGACTCTAACGCACTTCAAAGCAAAGAGTTTTACTTTGAACATGAGGATTTTGAGCACAGGATTTCAGGACAAAATAGTGAGATAAAAACCTCTTGTACTCTGCTTTTGATGAGTTGATGAGAACCGGTAAAAGATAAAAAGAGAGTATCCTTAACCTGATGCTGCACTTCCTGAAGGAAACAAAGTTTCCGAGGAGGAGCTGCAGTGAGTCATTTTGTTCAACTCTTTTAGCCCAGTGGTTCTCAAAGAGGGGTCCAGGGACCCCCATGGGGCCTTGAGGGGGTTCCAGGAGCTCCCCAACAAAATGAGTTAATCTAGCATCAAAATAAGTTTAATCTCTTAAACCCTTTATACTTTGGTTAATTTGAAAATAAAAATAATCTGTTTTTGGAGAATCTTGATTCTTCTATTGGAGTCCATGTTGTGGCCAATTACATAATATCAATTTGGGGGTCCTTGATATTGAATTGTTTGAGAACCACTGTTTTAGCCAATTTCCCTTATGTGGTTTTAGTATAGGGACAAGATTTCAGTTTGACTGGTTGATTAAAGCAGAAATAACATGCATTTTAAAACTGTTTTTAATATATAATATCATCTTGTCTATGTCCCTCAAACTTATTTGTAATGGTTTGAGCCTCAATCACCACTCTGATATAACCAGTCCTTGTCATTTCTTTCTGGACTTTGAAAGCAGTTTTAGCTGCAATACCACAATGTCCTGAGGTGTGCTGATATGCAGATTATTTAATATTTGAGTCATTATAATACTGATGCTAGATAAAAACCAGGCGTGTTTCCATTCCATGCCATCTTGGAAAATCAACAATGGCGGACATTGTAAACAAAGTGGAAATGCAAATTTGGAACTGAAGACTGAAGAAGAGGAGGAATTATACAAAGTAGGGTGACATTGATGACATCACGATGAGGACAAAATCAGTTGAGCTGTTCCTGAGAGCAATTTTCATTAAAGCACCTATATGATATGAATGCCTGATTGTTCAAAATTGGTTATTTGTGGGGATAGAAAACACATGGGAGCCCCAAAAACAAAAGTTGAATTCTATGTTATAGGTCCTTTAAAACCTTTGTTTATTTTTTCTTACTCTCTGAACTGCATAATTTGAATCTCTGAAATAACCTAACATTGCCCTTGATATGAACTTGGGATGGTAAATAATGCAGAGAGACCCCAGTTAACCCCAGTTAAACCATGTGAAGACCACAATGCCTGGGGGTAGCATCTCATATGCTTAATCATTAAAACCTTTGTGTGTGTGTGTGTGTGTGTGTGTGTGTGTGTGTGTGTGTGTGTGTGTGTGTGTGTGTGTGTGTGTGTGTGTGCGTGCGTGCGTGCGTGCGTGCGTGCGTGCGTGCGTGCGTGCGTGCGTGCGTGCGTGCGTGCGTGCGTGCGAGAGAGCCCATCGGAAGTTCAAAATGTTTACACCTCCCTTTCCGAAAGAAAAAGAAAAATCACCCACGTGTGAAGTGAGGGGCACTCTTATTGTCATACATCATGATACATCACATTCTGTGCTCAGCCAATCAAATCATTACTATGTGGTTACTATACTCTACTACTACTACATTACTATTACCGTACTAAATAATGCCACTACAACTTTACTGAGTGTATTATCATTATTATGCAGGTCCACATTTTCAGATTCTTAGCCTTGGCAATGACAGGAACCTTTACTACTCCCAAAAACTCAAAGTTCAGCAAAACCTGAAGTGTTATTTATTGATTTATTTTATTCATAAACAGCAGTTATAAATGTACAGATATAGCTGTGCCCTGTAATCGAGTCCTGGCTGTCATATAGAGTTCCCATCTAGTTGTGACTCAGCAGACAAACTGTAACCTTGATGACCCAGAGAGGTGATGGAGGGACAGAGTGAGAGATGATTGGAACTGGAGATTAGTTTTGGCTGATGTTCCGCCTGCGGCTGTGCTGAGCGAATACACTGACATACACACACGCACGCGCACGCGCACGCACACGCACACACACACACACACACACACACACACACACACACACACACACACACACACACACACACATAATCACATGCACGCACGCACGTGCATACACACACTCACACAACATAATTGAGCTTCCATTTGTTGTGCAGAGAGCATCCATTGCTTAAGTCACTATCTGACAATGATTCAGACATGGACAATGTACAATAAACACAGTAACAATGTTAATTTAACTCTGAGAGTGTAGAAATGGGGTTGATTTTGTACATTGTCAGAGTTAAACTAGAAAAAGTGCTCCTCAGAGCACAGGTCTCCGCCAGGTCAGGTAGGTTATTGTGGGCCACAGGGCCAGTAATGTTGATGGAATATGAATTGGACAGATCCATCTTGATCACATGACTATAGAGATGTGTACAGAATTTGTGTAATGTTTGGACAAAATCTTTAGGAGTACTCTAAAACAAATGTGTTTTGCTAAAATCAGCCTCCTGGTGGCGCTATAACAGGCCTTTTTTTTGTACAGTGTACACTGTACAGTATGTGGACCATGTTGACATTGATCAATTCTTGATAAAAAGCTTCTAATATATTATTTAGGCCCCAAAATCTATAAATGTCACACTATTAAGGCAACCAGCCGGTTCCACGCGCTGCACAAGGTGCCCTTTTTTCACTTGAGCACCTGCCCCTCTAAATGTCTGTGCACGCCACTGCACGGACACACATGCATACATGTATTGTACACTGACGGACAGACATACACGAACAGATGGACGCTCAGTCGGACATGGTGCAAAAAATAGTCTTGGCCATGCCTTCGGCCTGGCGGAGACAATAAGCTGATGTTAAAATCTTTTCACTTAATGAACATGATTTTTGACTGCACTGTGACTGCAGTGTTCAGTCACAAAAGTAGAACAGTTTGGAAAACAAATATTATAACAGTGAGACATTGACTATTATTGAGCAAGAAAGTGCATGCTTTTCTAAACAAATGCTCTGGTTTCAGCCATTGTTCATTTTTCCATGCAGGCTGTCAGTGTTGCTCACTGAGGTGGAAATATTGGCCTGGTAATGTGTGCTCAGAGAAGGTGAAAATGCTTCAGGTTTGCAATCAGTGACAGAAATGGTATGTTCTATATCTGGTGCAAAACATCAGCTGATATATCGAGTATGGTGACGGTAGTAAGATGAATAGAGCATGGCACTAGCAAACAGGGTTATGGGTTCCATTCCCGTTGGGGCCACTAATGCCAAAAATGCATGCACTCAAGATACTGCAAGGCACTTACAGTAAAATGCTTCCACCAAATGGTATACGCGGCTACAGTATGTTGTGATAAATGTTAAAGTGCATCTACTGTACACTATATGGCATGTCATTCCATTTCACTGTAGGCTGTAGTGAATTAGGTTGAGTTGAATGAATGAGTAGTATATTAAGCCCTTTGGGGATGCTGGGTTACATAAAGACAGATAGTCATTCATGTGTTAACTGTGTAGTTAAGGGAATTGTAACATACGGTTGTGAGTGGTAATTGTTATAATGATTTGAAAGCTAGAGATTTGATTCAAAGAGACAGTCATATTTTCAAATGGATCTCTTTCATAATGGAGGTGATGGATTTTCTTTCTTTTCTTTATTTGTGTTTTGTCATGTTGACTGTTGATATGAAAATATATGAACACTTGTTATATTTACCAATTACATACCGGTATGTCATCTATTCTCATTTTACCCACCTCCTCCAACATCCAAGCCATGTTTCTTCATTTTGGAATTCAGCAAATGCTCTTACCCAGAGTGATTGCAAACTACAAGATCGAAGAAAAGGCATGAATTCTAGTCAGCCAACAGCAGGGTAAGTGAACAGAGTGCCAAGAAATTGATGAAGTGCTACAAAGCAATTACAGTGAGTAAAACTCAAACTTAGCATCTGTTTATATAACACATTTTGCATCTCTGGGCAGGAAAACACCATACTGTACATCTAACATACTGTAACTGTATAGCATATGTGGAAAAACAGCATCTATCGAAACTATCTAAATGAGTTGAATGCAAAGAAATATTATGACGAGTTGAAGTGGAGTCTGAAGAAGAGGTGAGATTTCAGAAAGAAACACGTTTTTTTTTAACCATTCCTCAATTAAATGATAGTAAACTATGCCCATATCAACACATGAGCGGCACTAACACCTGTTATTGTATAGAGTGAATTAGCATCGCATCACCATGGTAACCATGTCTCCTGTTGTCAGTGCAGTGTGCATGTGTGGAAGAGCAGCCGGATGTGTTATCTCACTTAGTGTGGACGTGAGGTGTAAGATATCACATTACCATAGTTCACTACCAGTCTCCCTGAGAACTGGGGCTACATAAAGCCTGAGTACTTACTTACAGTAGTTGCATGCAGGTGTTTCACACCAAAAATAGTCGATCTACAAGCCCTCAATGCTTACGCATTGCAAACATATCAGTCAGTTATTGTCATTGGATAAACTACAAAGGTCTTTTCCAGGCTGGGTTGCCTAAGCCCTAAAAGTACCCAGGGCTGTGTCAGTCATGGGTTGCAGCCTGCAAGAAGCGAGGAAGCTCCGCATCTTCCTCGAATTGGTGAAATAACGTTCGCAAGGGACACTTTCCATATTTGTGGAAATATCAAAACCCAGTTCGATGGTCATTGTCACTTGAGAATTTTTTCTGCAGTGACATTGGATGCATTTGTGTAAATGATTAGAGGCCTCTCAAAGTGTGATTCAAATTTGTAGCTGAACTACAAGCTCACATCGCGACACGTTGTGAGCTTGTAGAGCTATTTTTAAATATCTGTATGGGTTAAAGAGGTTCAATGTTGATGCTATTAACTAATTTAGCTGTGGACCCCTGGGATCCCCTCAAGGCCCCACGTTGAGAAGCACTGCTCTAGATCAGAGGTCCCCAAACCTTTTGGCTCAAGAGTAGACCCAAAAGAGAAATGTGATGTGTCTCTCTGGGACCCAAACTAGTGAAAATATCTACAAGCTCAGAACGTGAATATATAGATTTTTTTAACTTTATTTTTTTTGATTAATGAAATTCTTTTGAAAACAATTTACATTTTTTTAATTTCTGAGTTGCAACACATAAACGCACCACTGTTTGGGAACCACTATACACCAGATAGCCTAACTCTGGCCAAACTCTAGCAACCTGCTAGTATGCACATGCACATATCATCATCATAAACATACTTATGCTGGAAGTCTCTTTCCTGCCTTTCCTCCACTTCTCCACTGAGGAACTAATAAACCGCAATTCCTTTTAAACATTCCTCTGGTGTGTCTCATCAGTAGATATTATAGTCAGGCAAACCCCCATAACTAGGCGTGTGTGTGTGTGTGTGTGTGTGTGTGTGTGTGTGTGTGTGTGTGTGTGTGTGTGTGTGTGTGTGTGTGTGTGTGTGTGTGTGTGTGTGTGTGTGTGTGTGTGTGTGTGTGTGTGTGTGTGCGTGCGTGCGTGCGTGTGTGCGTGCGTGCGTGCGTGCGTGCGTAATTCACTAAAAACAAGAGTTTTAGTGAATTATTCAGTAACCTTCTTGTAGAAGAGAAAACAGATGGGAACACTGATCAGACACAATCAGTAGATCTACAAGTCTGTACACTGTGATTCAGAGTTGGGTGTAGTGTACCATGCAGGGTAATTCCACCAATGAGTTCAGAGTTGGGTGTACCATGCAGGGTAATTCCACCAATGAGTTCAGAGTTGGGTGTACCATGCAGGGTAATTCCACCAATGACACATCCCAAACCTAATTGGTTCCAGCCAGTGGTGTAAAATAACCATGTACTCAAGTACTGTACTTAACTCAAGTATTATTTTAGATTTTTTTTCCAATTTTCAATACTTTTACTTCGATCTACTATTCTACTCCATACATCTCAGAGGCCAATATTGTACGTTACGAATGGTTATGAATTACGATGTTGATTATTATTACAAAACACACTAACCACTTTAGTCCTAGATTTTGGCCATTTGAAGATAGAAGATATACAAGCTCACAATGCCAAGCATTGTGATTGTCTATTTTCAAAAGTTTTCTTTTACACATTTTGAACTTTTGAAATGGGACATTCTGCATGAGAACTTTTACCTGTACAGTAGATTAGTATATTGGTATATTTTTATGACAATACTTTTGTACTTTTACTCAAGTACATTTTGAATATGGGACTTCTACTGTAACCGAGTATATCTACATTGCAGTATTGATACTTTTACTTAAGTAAAACAACTTCCACCACCACTGGTTCCAGCCCTCAATGTAATTCATTCTCCAAGAAAGACTGTAGCCATGGTCTTTGGGGCCAGATCAAAATATTTGGTTGTGATGCTGGCAATTTTGTGGTACGTGTGACAGTGTGCAGGCAATAAATCTGCTTTTCAGTGAAGTGCTTCTTTGCACAGCAGGGGACATACAGCTGAATTAAACATCTGGTGGAAAAAAGATTCTCGCCCAAACTTACTGAATGACTGCATTTATATAGTGCTTTTCTCCAAAGCGCTTTACAATGTATTTCACATTCACCCATTCACACACCGATAGCGGAAGAAACCTATAACGTTCAACCTGCTCATCAGGAGCAGTTAGGGGTTCAGTGTCTTGCTCAAGGACATTTCTACACTTTTGCCAGTAGCAGCAGGGAATCGAACCTGGAAACTTCAGATTCCAAGACATCTGCTCTACCTTTAGAGCCACTGCCACCCCGGAATGCTCAATAAAAACCAACCCAGTCAGCTAAGACACTGGGGGTGTCTGACTGGTGTAGGCTTGTAGATCTGATGAATGTGGTTGCATGCTTTAACACATTCCACCTACAGTTGGAGGCCATCGATATTGTCCTTTTCTTTTTGCTGAGGTTTGCGTGATCTGCGCAAAAGGACAGTTAACCCATTTTGGGGCGGGAACCCCTTTTGGTGTTTTAAACATTATGTTATAATTTAGCTATTGAAAAATAGCAGATCTACAAGCTCAGGCGCGCTACGAGCTTGTAGGTCTGCTATTTTTGAAAAATCGTGAAAATATTTATTTCAGAAAACTGGAGGATTTAGAAGGATTTTTTTAAATTTTGAGGTCAGGCCTAAATGGGTCAAATGATAAGGGACAATATCGGTGGCACCCAACTGTACAATCCCGCAGGATAGATCCAGAGGACTGAGAGAGGGAAGGTCTCTGGGGATGATGTGACTGTACGCGTCTGTCCTGTATATGTTTGTGTAGAAATCTTTGTCCATATTTGTTTATGTGTGTGCATACATGAAAACATATGGAAAAGGAAGCAATAGAAATAGCCGTAACATGCCGTGCTGTGTAAGGTTCACTGGACTCACACAGCACATTGGGTTGCAATGGAGCACAGTTAAGTGGGACCATGCAGCCATCAACCATCACCAGGCCAACACACTGGGAGATGTGACAGAAAACCATTTAGCTTCTTGGGAAACAGTCAGAACTCATTGAGCTAGTCTGAGCTGTGACCAGGAGGACAGACCCAAGCTCTGCATGTTATCACAGAGATTTATTGAGATTTAGCTGTTCCTTCCTCAGCTCATCCAGACTGACTTATTGTCTGAGTGGGGTTTAAGTCAGTCTTGTGCAAGGATATTATTTCAACAAGATCGATATTCAATCTTATCTATACATTCTATTTTGTTCCAAAATGGTACACATCCTTTTGGTAAAGGTGGAACTAGGGATGTCCCGATACACTTTCTTTCGTTCCCGATCCGATCCCGATCCCGATACCACAATTTCTGTGTTAGCCGATACCGAATGCCGATATTGTTATTTGCTGTAAGAGTATTCCCTTGAAAGGAACTTTAGGTTCAACACAAAAAGTGTGGCAAACTTCTTAACTTATTTAAATGAAACTGGAACAAGAGACTTTCTTCTTGTCTGTCCTGGCCTGGAGCATAGGTCGGATTCTCACTCGTCTCCCCCCTTCTCCGCTCCCTCCACTGGCTCCCGGTCGCTGCCCACACAGAATACAAAACTCTGATGCTGGCATTCAAAGCAACCAAAGGTATGGCTCCCCCATATCTTGCAAGTATAATAGAACCCTACAAACCCTCCCGCGCACTCAGATCAGCCAATGCAGGGATGCTGGAGGTACCTTCACTAAAAATGCTGGGACAACACTCCACACGTCCCAAACTCTTCTCCCTTCTGGCTCCAAACCTATGGAATGCACTTCGCATTACAATCAGAACTGCAGCCTCACTCCCAATAGTCTGAAAATCCACCTTTTCAGACTCCATCATGGCCCGTAGCACTTGCCCTAGACCCTTAGATAAGCACTTTATGTAGACTTAGATAGCATTTTATACAGATTTATAGCATGTTACGTAGACAGCACTAGAATTGCATTTTATGTAGTCATAGCATAGTATAGTATAGTATAGTATAGTATGTATAGTTTATATGTATAGTTTCATTATATAGATATTCCACGGTTACGTTCTTAGCTTACGCATGTTTCATGATAACTACTTTTTATGTATGTGATGTATTGCCATGCTTTTTGTTCTTGCTTAATGTAAGTCGCTCTGGATTAAGAGCGTCTGCTAAATGCCTAAATTGTAATTGTATTGTACCATACTGTACTGAACCATACTGTTCTGTACCTGCTGTATTGCACTGTGCTCGCACTGCTCTGTAGCCTGGCATGTGTGTGTGTGTTTGTGTGTGTGTGGGGGGGGGGGGGGTACCTGTCTATGGGTACATGGGTATCTTGGTGGTGTATCGAATCTTGTGGACCAGACCCATTGCAAGATGCTGTACTCTGTCGTCGACCCTAAGCCATTCCAGCCTGTCAAAGTGGGCAGGGGTGAAGTGGTTCTGGGGGTGAGGTCAAGTATGAGCCTGACCAATTTGTTTTGGGAAGTCTGGAGCCTTGTTTTAAGGGCCTTTGAGGTGCTGTGGTACCAAGAGGTGCATGCATAGTCGAAGAAACCTTGTACGATGGCTCCTTGACCAGTGAGGAGATCCTGTAAAGGAATCTTGTACCACAGAGATCAGCATTTATGAGAACGTAGAACCTCAAATCTACTATTTTGCAATTACAAAATTGTGGGCTTGGCGCCCACTTGTGGACCCCAAGGGTATTGCAAGTGAGCCGCCAAATCAATGGCAAAATATGAATACCGGTATGTAATAAATGATAACATTAATATAACGTAATTGTTATTAATAAAAAAAAGAGAGGAAAAAAAAAGAATTCATGACATTTGTTCATTAAGACTTAGTAAAAATGTGTGATAGCGATAGATAGGAACTTTTATACTGCATTGATTCTGTTCATCCAAGCCGGAACATGATCAAAGAACGTGCACTGTATATTTTCTGTCATGTTAAGTGGTCAGGTGGCGTGCTGCTTTTAAGATTTTCAAGTGGGTCCTGAATTGATCCAGAACAGTTTGGGATCCACTGCTCTAGGCTAAGATTTTTTTTAGAGTGGAATTATCATTTTAATTTTTGCTGTCTTCTCAACTGCTTTCATTTGATGATATCCACATCTGTATTCTTTGATGTTGATCCTGGCAATGCATGTGTCACTGTGTCCAGGTATGGCATTATTGTGTGGTATTTTGATGCTGAGCTCGAGCCAAGGAAAAATACCAAACTGGTATATGAAGAGTTCTTTTTTGTTTATACCTTTGATGTCATTGTTGCAATGTTGGTAATGCAAAGCTATTCCACTTTTGATTATTAATTAAAAGAAAAGGTCAAAATTGATACATGATTAAAAAAATGAAACTGTGCATGTGTGTGTGTGTGACTAAGATTAAAACCGTTAGGATAAAGCCAATTGGTCGCAACCCCTTGTCACATGCTTTCATTTGAATGCTGAATACTCAGTTACACAATGATACCAGCACCGTGGGAAATTACTACATGTATACTTAGTTCTCTTTTATCTTGTGCACACATAATTAGCAGAACAATCACTTCTGTTGAGACTACTGTGCACTGCCACAGTCAAGATTATAAAACCAGGTGTTTGTGGAGAAAAGATAACTGCAGCCCATCTATAAATAATGTACTGCATCTTCTAGGTGTATAGATGTATTGTGCTCTCCACTGCAAACAGACTTGATTTGTGTAACATGAAAATCAAACTCAGTCTGTTTTGTATTAAATAAAATAACCTAATAATTATCATTTCATATAAATATTTACAAAATATTAGTAGACCCAATATAAATTAGTGATTTGTGTAACATGAAAGATGAAACTCAGTGTCTGTTTTATATTAAATAAAATAACCAAATATTTATCATTTCATATAAATATTTACAAAATATTAGTAGACCCAATATAAAATTAAAATGTAGGCTAAATGATTTTCTTTGGTTAAAATAAGTGTTCAAAGGCTCTATATTGTGATAGTATATTGCTATAGTGTTTGTTTAGTAACAGGAGTCTCCAGGTCTCTTCCGCTTTTTATTAAACAGAAAATGCATCAATTTTCTCCAATCGGGATAGAGAACTCAAGTCTAGCCAGGATACAGATTAAACAAGTGTAATTGTAAGTGATGACAATGAAAAGAACAGGCAAAATTGGACCTGGAACACTATAAATGGCTACTTTCTAGCTGATTGGCTGAAATTGTCACCTACCTGAAAATGTATTTTCTGTTTAGAGCTGGAGAGACAGCTAGGGGAGATTCCTGTTATTGAACACTCTATAGCAATGATTACTATCAGCATATAGTGATTTGACGTTTTGTTTTAACCAAATAATATCACTTTAACTACCTTTAAAACAAGTGTGCAGTCGAATTTCACTACCTTGGATCCCGGTGTAGCCAGTAGAGGGCGCTATCGGTCCAGTCTAGTAGGCATTCGACTTTTTTCCAGGACCTACTCAGAATAGATCTAATATAATGGCCAATAGCATATTTAAAACAGATAAACAAAATGTTAGGACCAGAGCTTGTAGCAGACCCAGCTGGAATAATGGTGAAGTCCAACTCCAACTGATGATTTGGCTCTTTATTAAATCAGCGTGAAAACTGAAAAGGGGGTGGGGAGGACAAAGTAATTAAGGCATCAGTGTCAATTAAAAATCAAAAATAAATTAATCAATACAATACATAAACACATTGTAGATTTGCGTTTTCTGGTCAATGAACTCACTCTTGTTGTAGTGATAAGTTTGTCGTCAGTCTCTTCCTTCAAGTCCTTTCTAATCAAACAAACTTTTGACATAATCATAGTGACATATAGTCCTTACCAACTGAGGCAGTCAGGCAGAGATAAACCACAGCTGCCCTCCCCCCATATATTTATTTATTTCCTTGTTTGCTTATTTCTGTATTTCTTCAACCGTATGTTAATGGAGGGGGGATGTGTCCTGTATCATGGTCAGTAAAATCACCAGTATCATATCAGTATCTGTCATGATTAGTCCACACTCTTTGAAGTTTTCTTCAGCTGAGGGCAGCCCCGAGAGGATGCGTGTAGGATATTAAAATGTCTACATGCAGCTACTACTATTATGACTGGACTGTCAGATATCTAGAGGGTGTACATAATCTCTGTGTGTGTGTGTGTGCGCGCGCACGCACGCACGCACGCACACGCATGCATGCATGCGTGCAAGAGAGACTGCACAAATGTGTGTGTTGTGGGAATGTGTGTTATGTTAGATCAAAGTGGTAGTCACCATGGGTGCAGGAAGGCACCTAAAAAATGTTGAGCCTCTCTTTCGCTCTCACACACACACACACACACAGGCTCTGCTGGAAGCCTGACAGAAGTGTGCTACTCCTAGGCCCTAGATTAATCCCATGTCTAGCCAGACACGGCACTTTAAAATAATTCTGTTTCAGTGTAAACGTATTGTCTCTTTTGTGGTTCAAAGTAATTTATTGTATGTTACATCTTGAGCTGGAGTATGGATTATCTTTGTTCGGCTTCTCTGGCATGTAGTAACAGTAACCATGATAAAGACAATAATAGGAAAAAGAAGAAAATGTCCGTCCATATACACAATAGCAGCCAGTAGAGGGCAACTTGACGCCACACATAACTATAATCATTTTTGTCAGCATGCAAAATGCTGTAAAAGTTACCCTCTTTGGCTTTGTTCATCAAACACGCTTGGGGCAGAGGTAACCTTGCGTCACCAGACTATGGCAGAGGGGAGTGGGAACTTGATGGGGTTTAAGGTTACTCAAGCTTTACTTTTTATTAACTAATTTAAGGCTTACAAAACACTAATACCCCCTGCCCCAAAAGCCCCCCCAAACCCATGTGATGTACAGTATAATGACAGCTTTGCTTGGGAAGGCCAGAAGGCAGTCATTGAATTGTATTTAGGATTTGAAATACTACTTCAGTTGTTGGAAATAACTTACTTATCAAATACTGTATGCATCTTAAAGCTCAAACGTAAAGCCAGTGGTGGGAAAAAGTACTCGGATTAGTAAAAGGAAAAAGCCCATATTCAAACATTCTTTATTCAAACGTTTTTTTTCTCGAAAATAGCTCATCTACTGTATAAGCACACAATGTGTTGCATCGTGAGCTGCCATTAGATCTGTGAGCTGCTATCTGCCATTTAGTTCAACATTTTATTTTGATTTAAAAGTTTTATCGCACGATTTGTGTAACCCATTTATTTCCACCCAGTGTCAATCGTCTAGTGTAATCCTTGGCGCTACACTCCCTCTGCCAACCTGAGGAGAGCAACCGACTGACCTCATGTTTCCTTAAATGCATGAGTCTAAGCCGCTTCTTTTCACCTAACAGGGGGAGATTCCGCACCACCTTACCTCAACATTTAAATTTAGTACAGTACTTGTACTTAGTTACTTTCCACCACGGCATAAAGCAAACTTGCATTATGTATTTTTAGACACTTTTTTAACAGCTGTATAAACTTCATGACAATACACAAATAAAATGGTATCTTTTTACCACCGGCGCCTCCTGTGAACTCTCAACTTCTGGGAATAAATCCACAAAACAACCTTCATGGTAATGGTAATGGAAATGCATTTATTAATTTATTAAATCCAATTATGACTTTGTTTTGCGGATTCTTGTCAAATCAATGAGTGCAGGCTTGTTCCGTAATGGACTAAGTTCTCTGCAATCATAAAGTTGAGCCTGGAATTATAGTGCAGTATGTGGGATTGAAGCAGAAGCCAGGTTAAGTGCAGCACTACAGTCTCGAAAGCACACCATGTCCCTCACGGGTAGCGGTAGAAGTCGGTCTTCCCAGTGACGGGCGGTGGTGTCCTTACTTCTTACCTGTTGAGGAGGACATGAGACAGCAGTTTACAACATGTAGGGATTTAGAAGGGGTCCTTGGTCTTTTCCTCCCAATACCTTCACAAGTGGGTGACGTCAGTGGGTTACTAGACCGCGGCGGAGGTGCGCCGTCTCAAGCGAACTTGAGCCACGAGACACCACAGAGCGAACTAAAACGAGCGAGTTGTCGTGTTCGCTTGAGCCGACTCAGCGCTGTCCGAGTGTGTGTAATGTGAGTGTGTGTTTTCCGCTATGATCTCCACACATGGAGTCTATAACATAAGCATCAGGCTCTTTCTTTAACTTCCCTCATGAAAGAGAAAACAAAGTCTTTCAAGAGACACAGGACTCTGACACAGAGCCTGTCCCTGGCAGCAGCGACAGAGAAAGACACAGCCACAGCGAGACAGGAATAGACGGAGGCAAAAAGGCAGAGAAAGAATGTGATATTGTAGTGATATTCTAAATCAAATCACCAAGTCTCTCTGACCACATGGCTAGATGTTCTATGATGTGGCCCAGAGAGGCTCTCTAGCTGGGCCGCAGATGGAGGGTCTGTGTATGCTTGTGTATGAAGGAATGTGTATTTATGGGGATAAAGATATTATCACCAGTATTCATTCTCACCTGGTAGTTTCAGCCATTTCGGTACTTTGCCAGTGTCATTTCTGCTGGGTTTGGGCTCCTGGTTGTGTGCGGAGGGGGGGTCCTCATCTTCATCGTGTCTGGAACCACTATTCGCCACCACGACATCTGTAGGAGGGAGGCTGGGCTTTTCATGGACCAGTCTGGAGGGGTGGGTGGGCACTGAGGACCTGGGTATACAGCTGAGAACGAGGGAGATGATTCAAATACAAATATGAAGATTAAATGTTACATGATCCAGGTTGCTTGTCAGAGCTTGAAATTAACTTTTTGAGGCACTTGTCCTTCGGACAAGTACATTTCCCATTCACTTGTCCGGGCACAAAAGTCACACACAAATGCATTTTAAATCAACTAACTGTAAGTTGGTTTTGGTGAATACATGTTTGAATATTAGATGAATATTCTCAGTTTACAAGTTAATAGCCATAGAATGTCTGATCTTACATACATTTCATGTATTCCAAATACAGTCAGCCATAGATGGGTCCTATCCACGCACACGTTAGCAGACTGACCTTGTTAGTATTTAAACTTGTACTACTGCATATGCACTACCCAAAAATTAATTCCTAAGACTTTGAGTCAGATATTGTCCTCTAGTCTCATATCTGTTTGAAAGTTCTGGCAGAAAACATGTGTTTACTGTGTTAAGTAAAATATCATCACATTTTCACGAGAAAAAGCTGCACTGAAAATATGAAAACTTCCTTTGGAAACAGTTGATGTTTAAGAAGCACGAACAGGTTTCGCGTTGTGATTGGTGTGGGGAAATTGATCACCACTTGCCAATTGTGTGCCCCATACATTTGTGCTTCCTAAAGGAAGTTTTGATATTTTCAGACTTTCAGTTCTGCACTCATTCCGGGACCCTCGCCGGAAAGAATGTCGTTTCATGGCAGCTCGTGGAAAAGTGGAGATAATTTACTAAATACACGTTTTCTGTCAGAACTTTCAAATGGATATAAAACCTTAACCCCAAAACCACTCCAAGTCTTAGGAATGAATGATTGAGTGCACACGCAGTGCTGAAGTTGAAATGCCGACGTGGTCAGTCTGCTAACCGTGTGCGGATAGGACAGATTTATTTGCTGAATAGGGTATAGTTTTTTTATTCATATTATTGATTTGATTTGAACTGTTTCGAGCCATAAGATTGATCGCTCGTTTAGCACAAAGAAAGACGTGATGATGGCCAGTTCCCGTTTAAAAGAAAGAAAGAAACAAGCCACAGAATAACACAAGGATCGGTTTTCCTAAACGGAATGGCGGACAATATTGGATTGGAATATTGGATTATTAGGAAAGCCAGCCAATAATTTCAGACAATATTGTTGGCTTCTAGGAGCGTCACAGAAAAAGTGAAACCAACTTTATAAGTTGTGGCGGCCAACGGCCAGGATGATTTGCTTTTGTTTCTCCAATCACAGTTCTTGTATAAGGCGATCTAAAACCCCCCCTATGGGGATTCCAATGCAAATAAAAAGTACATGAACCTGTGGACTTAGCACCCTCTACCAATATTGACGTCAAACTTAGGTGCTCTATATTATTTGAAAAAACCCCTCCGCTTCCCTTCAGGTAGTGAAA
Organism: Electrona antarctica; assembly: GCF_951216825.1. Taxonomy (NCBI): domain Eukaryota; kingdom Metazoa; phylum Chordata; class Actinopteri; order Myctophiformes; family Myctophidae; genus Electrona; species Electrona antarctica. The sequence continues at coordinate 30,525,889 of NC_136809.1, read as the reverse complement.
ATCAGCTATAGCTAATGTGAGCATCGTATACTAACACATTTTCTCTTGTTACCATAGGCGGGATCTTGAGGCCAGTGTAATGCGCAAAATAAGCAAAGAAGAAGAGCCTCATCCGCCAGGACCGGAAGTGATTGTCCTCCATAGCTGTAGTCTAGCCTCACTCTAGGCTGTGTATCAACATGCGGTGGATTCATTTTCTTAGTGCGAGCACAGATTAATGTTTTATAAAAATACAAATATGAAGTGTTGTGATGTCAGAACAGGCCAGCTCCATATATGGAGATATAGGGGTGATCTGGCCCAGAGACGGACTCGACAACGGGCACTGCACTCCCTGTGATGGTGTGGAACGTGTGTGTCGAATTTGAATTCGGTGAGACAAACGGTTCTCGAGTTACGTGGATTACAGACGTATCTTTAGATTGTCTGGAAAAGTATGTGCATGTACTGTATGCATGCATGCATGCGCGCGTGCGCGCGCGTGCGTGCGTGTGTGTGTGTGTGTGTGTGTGTCAGACCAAACAAGGGTGCATGGGGCACCTGCTGTTTAAGCTGAACCTCAAAAGAGATTCCACTGAGAACAGCATCGACATGGAAAGAAAATAAGCCCTGGCTACTGTGGAATACAAGCATGCACAATACTCCATGCATGAGAGCTACATTAGTACAGCATACAGTGGTATCCATTGTAGAAACCCCTCTACATGCACGTAGGAAATTAACAGCTAGTGCATATTCACATCGTTAAATATTGGACATTTGCTTGATAACATAACATACAGTAGTGTCAGATTGAAAATTGAGGGAAGAAATTGCATTTATGCAACGTCATTTGAAAGCCTACACAGGTTGTGCAAGGATTGATTTGATTGGCCAGTGCGCTTGTGCAGGGACGCGCTGTAATTGGCCAGTAGCCACTTACGAGTGTCAGTCGGGACAAATGCTATCGCCAGAACATGATTTACTATTCTCTGCGTATCGGGTCACAACTCGAACGGCCCCGAGTCGGCTCAATCAAATTGCACAACGTTCGGCACGGCAACCCGCTCACTTTAGCTCGCTCAGTGGTGCCTCACGTAGCTCAAGTTTGCTTGAGACAGCGGGCCTCTAGTCACTGTGTTTGTTTTTATTTTATTTCATGTTATTTAGTAGGCTACGGCCTGCCTTGCTCAATAACTGCAGGACGAGGCTGTAAGTGACTAGCCTGGAAACCAAACAATCAGTTGTGATTGACCAACCACTCACTCCGGAGTAGTGAGGGACCAACCAGGGCCCAGTATGCAAATATGGGGCGGGTTTATCACCAGAGGCATTCTTTTTTTATCCGCCCCATGGAAATGCAGGTTCCACACAGAGATTCCAGACCAATATATATGCAGTGATATTAATCTGGCCAAACCGTCAACTAGTGTCAACGTATGTGTCCGTGGCTCAGGTAAAGGATCTGACTGTATTAAGTAGCGTATTTTGAAAATAAAGGTGTGTCACCGTGTGTGTGTGTGTGTGTATATAGTACATGTACTGTACCTGGCAATGGACTCATTGGCTTGCAGAGCAGAGACCTGGGATTCTACAACAGCACTCTGTAAGTAACGATCTGTGGAGAACAGATGCACACAACACACACAAGCACATAACAATTTCACACACACACACACAAATCAATTCATATTTTATTATATGATACATACCAAAGAGTATGTGCACATTTGTGTATAATTTATAGTCCAATATGTGGGGCTAGGCAATATACTGATATTATATCGATATTGTGATACGAGACCAGATACCGTCTAGAATTTTGGATATGGTAATATCGTATAATATGGCATAAGTATTGTTGGTTTTAAAGGCTGCATTACAGTAATGTGTGCAGTAAAGTGATGTAGTAACCCATTTTCACCCGGTGCATATTGCCTAAACTGTAATCCTGGGCACTACTCTCCCTCTGCAAACCTGGGGAGAGCCCCGAACTGGAGAGAGAGTGCGTGAATTTTCCAGCAACGGCATCAGCGGCGGTACACCCGCGGCAGGGGGTAGTGTTTCTCAGCGGGCATCAGTCCGACACTCTATCCCAAACCCTTACCTTAACCCTAACCGCAAGCACGACGCAACACATGTCGCACCAACGCGGAAGCGAGTGGCAGTCGAGTGTCAATCCCCCCAGTTTCCCCAGCAGATGCCGCCCCTTCTCCCGGCAGCGCCGCGGCTGTTAACAATCAGTGCCGGAAGTCCTTCAAAATAGGAGCTCTGGGGTGCCAGAAAGACATGGCCGCTTTTACTCTGAAACCCACGACCCGGAAACAATCCACTAAAAAAGGTTTACTTTACATAGCTAGCTTACATTGCGATCGTTTTAATTTATACGATATATGATCCAAAAAGCGTTCATATTTTGTGGGAGAGACGGATGAGGAGCAGAAATGAAGCGCCAGTATATCGATCCGTTCAACACCACGGAGAGTGCCCTAGATTAGGAGACGAGTCATTCTTTCTGGCACGCTAACGGCTAAGTCAATGGTAACAATTGCCTAGAGTGTAGCATACGGTAGCCGAAAGGCAAACTGACAAATAAAAAAAAAAGGAAAAAATTCGTATCTCGCTCCGTATCATTGAGGATGTGCTAAGACGTGTGAGGACGTCGGATGTATGCGTCGATTGGGACACCTAGGACGTGTGGCGATGTCCTATGTACGAAAACGGTTAACCGGAAGTTTACCGGCAGTGCCAAACGGACCAAGATGGCGCGGCAGTGGAGTTACATAATCACCCGGCCGATGCCGCCCCTGCTCCCGGCAGCGCTGCAGCTGTTACTGGCAGTGCCGAACGGACCGAGATGGAGCGACAGTGGAGTGATATAATCCCCTGGCAGATGCCAGCCCTCCCCCAGCAGCGTCTCATTGTCGTTGCTGGAGAATGCACTCGCTGCTTCTGCCGAACTGAGCTGCTTCCTTCAATGCATAGGAGGGAGCAGGCCACTCCGACGGGGGAGGGGGATGCCCACCTAGGCACTGATGGCGTGGAGGAGAGAACACGCCCCCAGCATCCCTGGGGAGAATCGAACCCGGGACCTTATAGATGTGAGGCAACATAGCTACCGACTGCGCCTAATATATTCTCATTCTTATCTGACTGATTTTTATTACCAAAAATATCATTGTGTAAATATTTTGTGAAAGGACCTATAGTCATCACCACAATATCAATATTGAGGTATTTTGTAAAAAAAAAAATAATTTTAGATTTTGTCCCCCCCCCCCAGTATGTATGAAAGTACAAACCTCTTAGAACATCAGTGCCAAAATACACCAGTGCTCCAGGGAACAGGTTGGCCTATAGACAGTGAAGAGTGAGAGAGCCCAGAATAGATGAAACACATTATTCAGGATCAGGATATAAAATAACAGTTTGAAAAGGCAAATGCATATTGAATAAATAATAAATATGTATCCACAACACTGCCATGATGGTGTTGTTTGAGCTGTTCCTAGACACTCGCATCAAAACCACTGTTTGCACAGTAGTGCACAATATGTTAATTTAGTGGCATGTATGAGCATCTTTCATGTTGAGAAATGGAGGCGTAAACTTAGACGGGACCTTTGATATGTAAAAGATGAATAAATAAAAGTAGATCTCGTTGTCTCCTTAGGAAGCAGCACACACAAACACATCGAGTGTTGTCACACAACACAACCAAAAAGATACACGTTCATATACAAGAGGGTGATTTATTGCTCAGGGATTTAAACCAGCAAACCGCTTCTCTTTGAAGCTCAAACCACAAAATGAGCACCAATCAAACTGTGTTAGTGAAAAACACTTTCACCCCCTGAAGCACAAAACTCCTTAACGATAATGGCCTTAATGGTTCCAATTGGCGGTGAAGGTGGATACCTTACAATTACCAGGGAGAGAAACACAGACAGACAGACAGGCAGGGCTAAAAGTCTGCCTCTGATTGTCCACGGTTCAGAACAAGTAAACTGACACCTAATTCATACTTAAAACGCAATTTGGAACTGAATAATATTTTCAGTTGAAAACCTTTGATGAGCAACATGCTGTAAAACAAAGTATAAATAAATAGGCGTATGACTTAGACGGCAACGCATGTGGACTACCCCCCCCCCCCCCCCACACACACACACACACAGCCGTCTCCTCTAACTTGCTTGCTAAAATGGGACAGGGTGGCCTAATTGCTATTATTACAGTCCTTTGAGCAGAAAACTGCTACGTTACAGAGGAACAACACACATTCCACCCATTCACAGAGAGAGAGACAGACAGGCATGCAGGCAGACAGACTGACAAGACACACAGGCAGTCATACAAGACAAACGGAGCAAAGCAAATATGTGTTAACTCAGATTTATACATAGTTGCACGCCGGTGTTGCACACCGAGATCTGGAAGCTCAATGCTTTGCATCTTGTGAGTTTGTAGATCTAATATTTTCATTGTGTGACACAGCATGCAACCAATTATACATTATATAATTATTGTTGTTCCCTGCATTACAGGGAACATACTATTTACCCAGCCATCACAGATTGTGTGTGTGTGTGTGTGTAGAGGTGGGTGAGTGTGTACATGCATGTATGAAAGCCAGTCAGCGAGAGTAGTGTAGATCCTGATGGAGAGCGGGAGAGGAGAAGATGGATGAGGGAGGGACGGACAGGGAGAAGAGTATATGTGTGTGTGTGTGTGTGTGTTGGGGGGGGGGGGGGACACGAGGGAGAGAGGAGAGAAAGATGAGGGAGTAAGGGAAGGAGGAGGGGGGGGGGGCTGGTATCAAAGGGATTGTGGGTTGGGAAACATTCCTTTCCTGTCATGACACAAACTGATTAAAGTGTGTGTGTGTGTGTGTGTGTGTGTGTGTGTGTGTGTGTGTGTGTGTGTGTGTGAGAGAGAGAGAGAGAGAGAGAGAGAAGTTAAATTTGTTCATGTGGTCGTGTGTTTTAGTGAAAAACAGAAAGTGAGTGTGTGTGTGACGTGTTTGTGATCAGACGCTTTTAAGTCCTTAATACAGAAAGACAGAGAGGGGGGGGAGAGAGAGAGAGAGGTTGGGGCACAGAGGAGGGGGAATTAAATAGCCAACAGTGAGTACATCTTTCACACAAGAAGCACTGAAGAGAAAACAAAGAGACAAAAAGAAGGAGAGGGGTAGAGAGAAACGGACAAAGAGACAACACCACAGCAAGGGAGGGAGAGGAAAAAATACAGAAAGAGCTGTGTTGTTATTCAAAAGGTCCATATTCTTATTCTCTGGACACACACACACACACTCATCAACCCTGCCACATGGTGCGTACGTGTGTGTGTGTGTGTGTCGTCATTTGTACACTGTACAATAAAGTTTTAATGTAACTATGTAAAAATTGATCCGTAAGAGTTGCATTAATACTGCAGTGTAGTTGTGGAGATGTATGAGCTTCAAAACGTTGTGCTCCGTTCCATTTATCATGAACTAACAAAAACAACATTTTGGTGACACACTGACTATCATCTCTGACTATCAAAATGCACACATTAACCACTAAAACATCCCAAAAAATATATAGAGCAAATACATACAAGGCAAAAATACAGATCTACAACCGCAACGCATTGCAGTGCGATGCGTTGTGAGCTTGTAGCTGGCTATTTACACTATTCGTCATACGATGAAAGGTATAGGGCTTCAGTGATTAAGGAACAGTTCCTTATGTTTGTACAAAGCAAAGTAAGCAAAGTTATTTGTTTACCCAGGGTGAATGGACTAAGCTCGAGATGCTCGTTTACAGCCAGACCCTGCTCATAGAACATTTCATGGTAGGGGTTCAATGCCTTGCTCAAGGGCACTTCAGCTGTGGTAATTTTAACGTGCCGGTCCGGGGATTCGAACTGGCGACCTTCCGATAACAAGACCGCTCCGCAAACCGTTCGGCCACCGCTGTCACAATAGCGTACCGTAGATGACTCAGTGATTGCCAGAGTGGATAAAAGGATGAGAGACAAAGGACTCCTACCTGGAACATTGTGGCCGATGGATCATCCAGGATAGTTTTAGGAGGAACGATAACTGTAAAGACAATGTTTTTCACTCATTACAAATGTATAATTGACCGTCTAACATCAACTGGCTGAGTCAGTAATGCCTAATTAATACTCCGCCGCACAACAGTGTCATCACCAACAAGAACTGTTCTTCAAGCTAACAGCGCAGAGCAATTTGTCTGAAGTATGAGTATAAATAGTAAATAATTTCATTATAGGTGCCATGCATTGAATAAAACCAACTCTGTGTCTGGATGTATGGCAGACATTAACACTCAGAGTTTTTCTGAATAATGGCACCTCTAGCGCCAAAAAAAAACACTACCGCCTTTCATTTCTCCTCAAAACCGAGGTGAAATCTTCCTTTATACATCGCCATCGTAAAACTGATCTGAAGCGTTAATATTCTAAACGAGATGCATGATGAAGTCAGAAATTGGGACAGAACATCACCGTTATGATCAATCTGCACAGAGGCAGCGTAGATTGAGAGTAAACTAGATAAAGTGCCCCTCGGGGCACAGGTCTCCACCAGGGCAGGTCAGGTTGTGGCCTCCTGGTGGCCAATGTGAAAAGGGTACCATTTCTTCTTACACCTTGGATTGGATCATTTGAGGCATTTTGTTCCAAAAATGTGTTTTGCAAAAATCCACCCGTTGGTGGCGCTATAACAGGCCAATGTGAAAAGGGTGGGATATATTCCTCAGCCTAGTAGGAAAGTATGTGAAATATTTCACGTAAATTGCACACTTCGTTCATGATTTGAGGCCTTTTTGTTCGAAACGGCCCAATCCTGCAAACTTTGAAAGCCAATTAGGATGGAATATGAAATATCGGACAGATCCGTCTTGAACACATGAGTAATATTAAAAAATGTGTTTTTCAAAAGTCGGCCTCCTGGTGGCGCTATAACAGGCCGTTGTGGAAAATTTGGGGCAGAGGTTCATCGTTGACATCCAGGGAGTGTGCGTGCAAAATTTGGCACCGACCGGGTTAACGGTGCCGGAGATTAGCTGTTAACAGGCGGACGGACACATCACACACACTCACGGACGGAGGGCAAAACATACTCTCTCCCCATGCCTTCGGCCTGGTGGAGACAATAAGGAAGTTTATGGCTGCGTGCGCAGCAAAACAGCTCTGGGAGCATTGAGCAAGGCAAAAAAATGATTTTAGCGATCCCGTTTTATATCATTATAAAAGACCTTAAGACGTGTCCATACGTCTGAGGCACACCACAGTTTTCTTTGATAGGACGTGTGGACACATCTTTAGCATCATAAGTGTTAAGGTAATGTACCAATGGACTGGATGAAGGCTAGCTGTCATCATCAACGGATGATGGTCCATCGATGATGACAGATAGCCTTCAATAATGTTTTACTTTGAAAAAGGATTCTACAATGTATGTGAAAGAGAGATGGGAAAAAGAGATGGGCATTGATATAAGTGATGAAGTATGGATGAATACATGGAAAACGCAATCAACGACCACTAATTCCTTGATTTGGAGACTTTTGTTGGAAAAACCAGATTCGCTTCTTTATTACTCCAAAACAGAAGTCCAAACAGACTGGCAACCATATGGACTGTTGGAGAGAATGTGGAGATACAGTGGTACACTTATCTCAAACATTATGGGTTTTGGAATAGATGATACATTCACATCTTTGTACCTAGGACAACTCCCAGATGGGCTAAATCAGGATGACTCCTACTTACTTAAGATTTTACTTGTAGCAAGCAAAAAAGCTATTACAAGAAATTGGTTACAAAAGAATTGTCCTACTGCTGACCTATTTATCAACATTGTGAAACAACTACATCTCCTAGAACAGATGACCTATTCTCTAAGACTGCAAAAAGAGCTGGGTGAAAGAAGATGGGAGAAATGGATAGAGTATTTAGCTGGGGGGGCAGATATGGAGTGAATATGGGCTGTGTCTTTCCGGTTGTCAATGAATCCAAGTCTGTAATATGTATTGTTGTTGCTTGTTGCTGTACATCCCGTGACCTCGTTTGTTTGTTTGTTTTGTTTTTTTATTATTATTCTGTTTCTTCTGTTGATGTTTTTGTTTTAATGTATGCCTTGTTTGTCTTTTGAGTCTCTTGCATATTCAAAAATTCAAAAAATAAAGAGTTTAAAAAAAAAAAAAAAAATGTTTTACTTTGAGACCATCGAAATTGGAAATCATTTTCAACTCTTCCAGTAGATATTTTTGTCCACTGTACTTCTAATGCCCTGTATCTGTACTTAAACTGCTGTGCCGTCTCTGGCACCTGAATTTAAGTTTTACAATGAAACAAGGATAAGACTTACACAGGTAAAAACACAGCTGGGGGTCCTCCAGGTGACTCTTCACAAAATGCCTCAGGGTAGAAACTACACACAAACACACACACACACACAGTATCAAACCACTGTATAAGCACATCAAACACATTCTGTGGTCCATAGATGATTTGTCAATTGGAATTTCCCTAATTGTTCCTAACCCCGCTAGTTTAGTCGGTATAATGTCTGAGGCAGGTAAGAGTATAATCTATTGAATTACAGAGCTGGGTCCCTGTCTAACACTCTGTGGCTGAACCACAGCTAGATTTATCATCGTAGCCATTCCTGTGGCTAGCCATATGAAAATATCATCAGACTGAGTACATGCATAGATAGACACATCACGCACCTGAAATCTCCACACATACACATACAATTATACACTATGCATACACATGCTACACATTGACAATCACACAGAGACACACCTACCCGTCTCCAGAGGTCTGAAGAATCCCTGTAGAACATGTCTGTCTGGGAACTGAACCCTCACAACTACCTGGAAATACACGTTGCCGAAAGTCGTTTAAAACTTTATACCACATTCCCAGGCTTTATTTGCACTGGTTGAGGGAGAGTAATAAAAGGACAGAGATGGTGATAAGCTTGCACTATTTGGTCAAAATTAACAAATGTTACTGGTGAGCTGAAATCTGTAAAGAAACTAGATAATGGCATCATCATTAAGCTGCTTTATGACTGTTACTCACTTTAGGATATCTTTCCATCTTCTCCCTCATCTGGGCTTCTCTTAAATTTTTTGTCATCAGAGGAGTTTCCTCCAACACTCGCCTAGACACAAGAGAAAGAGAGCGATATACCTATAACATCACATTGTTATGTATTGCATGACTGTCGCTTATAGTTGCCATTCATGAGTTTGCATGATACTGTAGTTGGCATTTGGCTGGATGTTCAGTCTTATTGTGGTTTAGACTGATGGCAAAAAAAAGAAAAGAAAACCAACAATGATCCTCCAGAAAGAGACAGAGACAGACAAACGGCAAGACAGAACGTGAGAAAAGAATGTGCTGGAAAGAAGGGCAGAGAAAGTAACTGAAATGGAGAATATGCTGTTAGGTTTGTGTGCATGTGCGTGCATACAGTATGTGAGAGAGAGATAACTGGTGCATCTGTCTAACAGAGACAGATAACTGTGGTCACTATAATTCCACCCCTGGTGATTCCAGTGGTTTGCACGGTAGCAACGTTGCCGTGAGGCAGCCAGTGAGGATGACGAGAAAAACGAGCAGAGGATTAGAAAGAGAAGTGTGTTTGTGTCTGTGGTTGGAAGTTAAAGATACAGTATACACACACGGACCTGGTAATTACCCCCTCCCTGTATGGAATGCATGGTTCTGTGGTATTGATTCTGGTCCGTTTGAAGATTTGTTTTTGTATTTAGTTTAACATTTCAGCTACATGGGACAGAACTGGACCTCCAAGAGAAACGGGAAGCAGAAAGTAGGGATAACTGAGGGATTTCACAAAACCTGTGGTACTTTTATGAATTTACGCATCGATTTGAATTCCAACAATCCAATTACATCGATAATTGTAAACAGCCAGAATCAATAGTAAGAATCAACATAATAATGATCTAAATTGTTTTCCAGTGCAAATAATCAATTCGATACTAAGAAATTGTGCATTGTACTTAGCAAAGTTAAAACAAGGAAGAGGGGTTTAATTACCTCACATGCCATGGCTAACATTAATTTGGTCAAAGAGTTTCTTCTGTCTGTATTTATTTTTTACTATGTGTTAGGTGTCACATCAAAAAGAATATTAGGTACAAGCCAAGTCATCTTGTAGATCTACTCAGTGTTGCCTAGAAATTACATCATAAAATCTGCCTCTTGATGAAGTCCGAAAGAGACAGTACAGCCATTAACCAACACCAGTGTCACAATGTTTCTTCAATATGCATTAGCACATTTTTACAAACAGAAAATGAAGAAGACACAAGAAATATCATATCGATGCTGTTAAAACATTACTCGATAGAGGCCCCTCTACGGAGCAAACAGTCAGAAACACAGACACACAGGGGCGAAAACATAATCTTTTTCCAGCCTAGTGGATATAATGACCATACATTAACCTGGTATATTTAAGACAACTGCAACCGAAAACAGTGGGGGATTTTTCTTTGGATATTTCTGATGTTGGCAGAGAGCAGTGGAGGCTCCGGTGGGACTGGATCCTAGGCTAACAGGATTAGCGTGTGGGGTCTAAACTTACAATGCATACCATCACTATGCAGTTGGGCACAGACTCACCTCTCACTCTTCAGCTGGGCAAAGCGCTTGCGCACATCATCCACAGTCACTTCAAAGAACTCTTCGGGCAGGTCCTGGTGGTTTTTGCCATGTGGATGAGCGGTGGAGTCCAAGTGATAGACCAGGGGTTCCCTCTCCACTGGCTAGAGAGGTGGAATGAGAGAGAGTGAGAGAAAGACAAAGAGGGGGAAATGTCTTAATTTTAGTTGTCTCAGTGGTAAGTTTTAAATTGAATTTAAATCTCAATAATAAGCCACTGGCTACGGTCAGTAGTAATACAGAATAGTGTAATTACACTTCTCTTGGGGTGTCTGGTGGCTCAGCCAGTGCATAGTCTTTCAAATAAAAATGTATACTTCTGTTCAAATATAGAGGTCTTTGTCCATCATGTGCTACGAATGACACACAGCTGTAGTCATTCTGGTACAACCAATCTTTGGAGGAGACTTTGTGATGGGATGGTTTTGCCAAACACCATTTTCGTTCGAGCATTCTAAATACACTATTTGGGGATTTAGCAGTGGGGAAGGGGTGTTCCCCCACTAAAGTGGCTATTTTGGTCACCTGTCTAAATCCCTAAAACACCTCCGCTACCGTTACATTATGCATACTGTAGGTGTGGTTTGGACGTTACAATAATGAAACCAATCACCGTGCCACATGCCATTGCCTTTAAGAGATCCCTTATCCGTTGCCTGTTATGCCCAGTTCTATATTGCTTCATAGCCTTACGGTCTATAGCCCATGGCATGGAAGAGTGATGCGTTGCTGCCTTGAAGTCTCACTTGTGCTGCCCCCCCCCCCCCCCCCCCCCTATGACGGATGCACAATTATATTGCCCATGTTTGACTACTTTACCTCTAGATACTCTTCTTTCTGGCTTCTTTCTGGCTTCTCCTCTTCCTGATTGGAGAGGGCAGGATGCTGAACACAAAAATACAAAAGACAGTTTCACATTCTTCCTTCAAATATACATTTGTGTGAGAATTCATAACATTGTTTATATATCACTTCAATTATCATCCATCTCCCCCCGCACCTCTACCCTCCCTTCTTCCATCCGTCCAACTTAATCCAGCCACTGATCCATCTACAGTATATTCATCCAGATGGGAATAAATCACATAGCATTAGGTCAGATATCAATCACCCATCTAGTAGCGGATTGGATAATAATCCATCCATTCATCCATCCATCCAGGTGTGTATTTAGCCACGGCTTGTAACTTATTTCAAAATTCTCTCTCTCAAAAATAAAAGAAAGAAAGAAAAATAGTCAATCTACAAGTTCACAACACCTTGTGGTGTGAACACGTTACGAGTGTGTAGCAGATCGGCAATTTATATGAACTAATTTAGCTGGGGAGCCCCTTCAAAGAGCACCGAGACCCAGAGATCACTGATGTATGCATCTTCAGGGCAGTAGAGCTCTCACCTTGACAGTAGAACAGCTGCTGGGTTTGGCTTTCTTGGCTTTGGGAGGCCCAACTGACACACCCAGGGCTGGCAGAGATGAGAGTGAAGATGATGGACATGCTGCTCCCCCTCCCCCCGGACCCCCCAGACGCTGACCCCCCCCAGAGAAGGGGACAAAGGCGGGAGGAGGGACAGAGGAAGACGAGGAGGAAGAGACAGGATGGCCAGTGAAATTCAATCCCGAAGGACCCGCTAGCTCTCCATCATCCAACTGTATGGTCGGGGCCTTAGGCAGAACGGCAGTCTGGGGGCCAGGACCCACTTCCTGCTTCACAGGAAGTGTGTTGGTGGCATTAGAGGCGGGGCTTGGATCTGTCAGGGTCTCCACTGGACTGTCAGGTCTGAGACATTTGATTGGCACCTCTACCTCTAATGGCTGAGGGCGTGAGGTGGCAGGATCAAGGGAGGGGCTAGGTGGAGTTTCCTTAGCAACAGGCTTGGTTGATGTAGGAGCACTTTCCATGAAATCTCCCCCATCATCCTCCTCTTCAGGGCCTTTTTTCTTTTTGACTAAAAACCTTAAAAAGCAGGGAAGGGAGCATCACATAAAAACATATAAAGCATTATATAAGATACACAAATAGCATTGATGCAGAAACTTTATTGTGATTAAGCGTATGACAGTAGCACAGTATTACCATCAGCGTAGTTGGGATGTGTGCTATTAGATATCCTGGTTTGTTACCTAACCGTTTTTGCTGGTTAACTGTGGTTATAGTTATAATAATATAAAACAGATTTACTTTATTGCTGCCGCTAGGTGGCAGCATAAGCACACCTAAGGAATGCCACCCGTCTGCTCTAACAACTCTACGATCTTTGTTTCCTTTCCGGGTTATTCAGGGAGGTGGGGGCTTTTGTTGTGAGCACAGTGATCAGTCGCATTAGCGCAGACCCCTTAGATATCATTACAACCAGTTACATGTGCTCAGCGATGCGATGCGATGCGATACAAACTCACAAATGATTTACGATCGTCGGATGCGCGACGGTTCACCATGGACACCTCGAACCTTTTGAGATACAGCGCTTTGAAAATCCTGTTATAATGGAGGCTCAATGGAGCTGGATTTAAAAATCCCATAGCTGGTGAGGATGGAGGATCTCCATACTAACCGAAGCAATGGTAAATTGACGGTCGCCGCTTTCATATATGGAGTATAAGGACATACGCGTAGTTAGCACCTTTAGGTACCGATAGCCTAGCTATGTTTATAAACGTAGATAGCAGCGAAAAAGTTAAAAACATATAATTTTTTTACACAGCTTGGTTGAATGCTTGTTTCTGATTGGTCATGATTGGTCAATCGCTGAATTCAGCAGTGTGTTATTTCTTGATAATGACCGCTCCGCTCTATAACAGACTGCTAATCAAAGCCTCAGAGCACCTGCTGCGCTGCTGGATTTAATGCTGTAACATGTACACAAACACACCATGTCATTTACAACTAAACATTGCTCTCAAGAATGTTTCTGAAAACATTTGAAGAAAGAAATAGACGATGGAGTAACCAAAAATGTAGTCCATTTGATCAACTCACTTCCTTGTTTTCCGAGGCGAGTGCAGCTGGGCAGACGGCCAGCAAGACACTTATGGAATACTTTCAAATAATTACCGTAAGCAAGGATATGCCTCGTTATGTTGTTACTTTTGGGTCAATGTATTAATTTATTAATAAAGTAGCCGTGAAATAAGTGGGATAATGTATGACGCGGCGGCCTTCAGAATGATTAAACACCTCAACTTTGTATTCGTTTAAACATCCTGTCCGTCATTCTTTTTCAACAACTATCGCCGCGCCATACATTATTCCTTGCATAAATCACAATATTGCACGCAAGATATTAGATTGTTACATTTATCCGGAGGATGGAACACAGACATGTGTACGGTACCTGATGATGGCACTCCCTCCTGTTAGTCCCAGAGACTTCAAAGTGGCCGTTTTCAACGCCTCCTCCCCACTTACCTACACACACACACACACACACACGCGCACAATGACGAAGACTCAGGTGAATTTCTCTCTCAACATTTGAAATGTGAGATTAAAAAGGAGAATCTTGTACCTCGTTTCTCATGTAAACACAGACAGGAGTGGTTCCTGATCCACACAGCTCCGACACACTGTGGAATGACAGAGAGATTGAGGGAGACAGGAAGGGAAGAGGAGAGGATGGATGAGGAGATGAAGGAAGAGGAAAATGGTAGAAAGAACTACTGGTTTAGAAGGCATATGTACAATCGGCCTCGGGTCTTACGGTTAGGCTTCCTTTATGTCACGTAACTTTTGGTTAAACTCTGATTTGTGATCATGTTTGTGCTTTAGAGTAGACACCCTTTTCCTGACCAACTCATGGCTGGCTCCAGCTGGCCAACGATCAAAATTAAATCTCACCGGAGCACTCGATCTCGCCTCCAAATATCCTCTCCCTACTGCCACTCACAAAAAAAGTGTACTCCATAAACAATTGCCATGCATGTTACAGAGGAAGCCTGGTGCCATGTGTAAACCATGTGTGTTTCGGTATTAAACAAATTAAGCCATAAATGTTTTATTATTGGGTCAGGCTGGGAAATCAAAGTCTCTGTTTTTCTCTCACTCCGTTTAACATTTTTTCCCAGAGTGAGTATTCCAGATGGGAGGGGCTGATATTCGTTTCGGAGAAGTGGAAGCTTCCCTGGCACAGTGATGTCATTAAATAGAGACACACAGACAAAAACGACAGCTGGAAACATACTACCCCAGCCAAACGGTACCACAAAGGAGACCAGCTGTGTGTGATTGCGCGCCTCCCTTGTAGAACAGGTCACGCAGCGAGATTCAAATGAATAATAATTACAGTCAGGGTTGAGGGTTCCCACACATGTTTACCAATACATTTCCAAATCTTTTCCAGAATATATATTAACCCAAATTCCAGGCCAATATAACAATCATTCAGCGCAATAATTACTCTCTTACGCTTATGTACAATGCCCAAAGACAGGCAGTGTAGCAAAAATAAAGCATAGAATATAGAATGGTATAATTCCATTCCAAATGCTGTGGCAAATTCTTTGCTAAACCACCTATCCTAGTTCATAGGATCATGCTGCAGCACACTGTGAGCTTGTTGATCTGTTCTTTTTGTCAGATCCTGTACACATTAGGCTGCAATCACACAAAAAATGACTTATGTTACAAATATTTGGATATATCCAAATATCTTTTCCAAGACATTTGATACATTCCAGGACCCTTGATGAATTCCAAACCTTTTCCACAACTGGACAATGTTATTTTCCAATTTCAAAATATTTCCAGGAATTTCATGACCGTGGGAACCCTGTACAGTGCAATTACAGCGTCCAAGTGTCTGCACATGACACGAGTCATTGATGCTTTCCATCTGTCAAGGCCTTTATGCCTAAACAGTATCCAGAATTGCAGATACTTGATACATGGGGAATCACATACACGTGAAATAAGACACACATGTGCACGAACAGATGCACACACAAGCAGACAAAGGAAAACACGCACGCACGCACGCACGCACGCACACCTACCTGGTCTGGGGAAAGTGTGTGAGCAGGTCCCAGAGATTCTGTCCACAGGAAAATGAGCCCTGCAACCGAGAGCCGTCCTCCATCTGGAGAGCAATGCGCACCTGGACAACACACAAACATGAGGGTTCTTGTTTTCACAGCCTAGGACAGCCTTAGTGATTAGTAGGCATAGTTCTATACTAGATACACACAAGTATATAAATGGATGATTCATTGGCATGTTCAGCTCTAATTTGGTGGCTGTACCGTAGGCTTTAAAAAAGAATTGCACCCCTATGCAGAACCATGGTATAGTGTTGCAACTTACAGGCAATGGCATCACCTGTATTAGAGGAGACACATCATGCTCACCCACACCCTCTCTAATGAAACTACCTGCTAAGCCAAATACAAACGGAATCCATTTTACCAGCACTTTGGAACTGTGTCCAAGAAATAACAGCAGGCTCAAATTAGCTGGAGAATTTTAAAACATGTGGGAACAACTACGGTAATATAAACTAGTCTATCTGAGACTTCACAGCACCCATGGTTTAGCCACTTAAACAGCATTTTTTTGTAAGTACAATTTAAAATAGGCTATTTAGGTAAAATAGGTACACCAGGTTGGTGTCTACATAAATGTGCACAAACATATCAAACCCACCTGGCTATCAGCAGGAGTCTGTTTCCTGGTAGTTGCAACCATCTCCAAATTGCCATTGTTTGGCAGACTGGCATACCTCCACTGTAATGTTAGGTCCAGAACATTCCTCTGAAATCTGCCATGGGTACAGAGAAGTGTGTATATGACAAAATGTGTGTTCCGGAGGGGTATGGAATAATGGACTGAGAGCAGAGACAATGGGGCAGTAAACATGGTCACATGAATGACCACACAGATGGTTGCCAACTGCCCACGCAGATGATTCTGACATGGTTTAATTTCATAATAGTGAGTATTTCTTATTAAAAGCCATGGTCAAATAAACAATATAGAGACAAAAGCAGATGTGGACCTGTTATTGCTGATATAATATCAGAGGAATCATAAACAAATGTTACCCTTATGTACCCATACACAAGCACAAACACAAACAGTAAAGAAAACCTTGAACACAGATGTCTGGACATTATACCAGTTAGTATCTAGTAAATTGCATACAGTCATGCAATATTTCCAAATCCACTCTAGACCCAGCAAACTGCAAAGCAGTGATCCCAGTCTACCTTTTATACCTCTTGGTCCGAATGAGTTACCTGCCTGTGTGTGTGTATCTGTATTGACTGATTCTGTTTGTAAAACTGCATGGTGGTATTTTTCACCATGCTGACTATTTCCCCAAGAATCTGTGCAGGTCAGGAAAAAAATGTATTCAGCACCCTATACTTTAACAAGATTGGTGTAAAAAAAAAAAAATTGGAAGGAGCATAGATGTTTGCTGCAAACAAAAAACATCAGCACCAGGTCCTATGCAGTGGCGTTTCCAGGAATTACATTTTGGGCAGGCAAGATGTGTTAATTGTCATCTCCCCGTGCACAATCGTAGCACTAAAGGTTTTCAAAGAGATATACCTGCCAGACGAGTAGGATACAAAGGCTGAAAGGCATGCATTTACATTCCAATTCGTGATTGAGGGTTGTGCTCTACCGCAACGGCCAATCAGCTGTCCACTAATAGTTCTCAGGTCTTGTTTGTCTTTGTCCTCTCTTTTTTCTCATTGTATAGATTTTGGCCAGGCAGAAATGGATTTTGGACAGGCGGACGCCTGTCCTCGCCTTATTGTTGATACGCCTCTGGTCCTATGCATTGTGAATTTAGACTAGCAGTAAACCTAAAATGCTGATATTCTATACATTGCATGTATTCCATAACACAGCTATAAAACACTCAGTTTGGAGTGTAATATGGCTGAGTTATGGAATAAATGCAATGTAGTTTCTGTTCCCTTTTTACCTCCTTTATGTTGAATTCTTGCTCTGTGGCTATATAGAAGTGTCTATTTGTACGTCTTTAAATGTTTTGATGAATTGAACAAGGTGGACCCTCTTGTAAACAAGTGTAATGCTTTATTGGGTCGTCCACTCACAGTTAACAGTCTTTGTATTGAGTTGTGCTTGAAATGTACTGTAATTCTGCAAACTGTTAATAAATATTTCAATCAATCAATCAATAGGGGTGCAACAGTGTGATGCCCCACACATATAGACACACAGTATGTGTAGTGGTTAGGGAGTGCCTGCCGAATAGGTGAGCCTGGGTGGGGCATTCCATCTTGATTGCTCACTGGAGAGCACCTGGGCCCAGTGCCTCCAGAGAGCTATAAAAGCCATGTCCCTGCCATTCATAATGAGAGATCCAGAACTGACATTTGTGTCTGCCTGCTTGTCCTCCATGCCTTTTGTTTATTATGTATTATGTTATTCTTTCCATCCACACATGCACACTTAAACCACTTATTACTGACTCCACACCTCATGATCCTTATTGCCTTATATTATGGTGTCATTCTTTAGTTCTTGTCAACCTAGGCCTAATTTATAATAAATACATGTTCAACATTTTACTCTGTCTCCTACCTCCGATGTTTGCCATAGCCTGAGCCAGCTATAACAGTTAATAACTCGTTTAAATCTATTTAATCTATTAAAACAATTGATAATTTAATAAAATAACCGATTAATAATAACCAACTATGCCTAGATATTATAGGCTAAAGTTTTAAATATATATATATTTTAAACACAAGTAATCAATAATGTATACAGAGAGTGTGCACCTAAACATTGTGGGCACCTCAATGTTAATTTGACATTCCTTTTCCAAAATGTAAAAAAAAAAAAGGTTTGTATTTATAAAGTATGATTTGATTTTGAACATGCTGGTACATCATTATTAGATTTACCCTTCAACTTCTTTGTGCCTATCTAGCCACAGGTTTTGTAGCATTTATTAGGAATTCAAATAAACATTAAAACATTTAAGTGCACAATCGAAATTAATCGATAGTTGCAGCCCTACTGAAATGTATGGATTATCAGCTATTCTAATGAATACAAGACGTGTTGTATGATGAATCTGTGTCAGTGAATGACAAGCTAGCTACAGTTGTTGAAAACGAATGGCTACGACTTACTTCAAACCGTGATCGTCAGCATTAAATCCGTGTTTCTTGCAGACGTCCTCGAGCACCTATGAGAAGCACACGTATGCAAATTGTTATGACGTTACTTACACAGGAACCTTATAGTATTAATCAGAAGGAGACTACAGACTTTAGAAACTGACCAGTCATTAGCTAACGTCAGCTAAGCTAACTATAGGCACTTGGTTATTTTTCAAATTCGGAAATAAACTGAATGCTCTAACGCCTCTATCCTATCCTGGTCAGAAAAGTAGATATAACCGTCTTAAACATAAACTTACCTGTAATAAAACTGTGTTCGGCGACACTTTAATAGTCTGTCTTCTTCCATTTGGAGTGAGAACTGTCACAGCTGTACTGCTGGCTGCCATTGTGGTGTGACGTCCCTCTGTGTTTATTTGAATCAACTTTATTGAGACAATATCCAACAACCACTACAACAACGTGCATCCATGCTGCACACCAACCCACACTGTAGTGGAGACAGATTGGTTTTTGATTGATTGATTGAAATATGTATTAACAGTTTGCAGAATTACAGTACATTTCAAGCACAACTCAATACAAAGACTGTTAACTGTGAGACCCAATAAAGCAATACACTTGTTTACAAGAGGGTCCTTGTTCAAATCATCAAACGATTTAGAGACGTACAAATAGACACTTCTATATAGCCAAAAAGAACAGAACAGGAATTCATCAAAAAAATCCCCAAAAAAGGGAAAAGAAACATATACAGTGAGGGGAAAAATGGGTGGGGGGGGGGGGTTCAGATTTTTTACGGGGGCCATGCAGTTTCGAATTGCAGCCGTCCGTAGGTGCCATTTGAGAGCGGTTTTGAAGGAGTCAAGGGATTCACATCATGTCTTAATGACTGTTGGTAGGGCGTTCCACATTTTGGTGGCATAGGAGCGAAAATAATTTAGTCCCTTGTTTGTGTCGAATCTGGGTTGCACATGGTTTGTTGGGTAACAAGACAACTCACCCTCCAAGTGAGTTGTCCGGACATCTCACCCCGAACGTCCGGACAACTCACCAGGGGTGAGATGTCTTCACTTTCGGGGGTGAGATGTCTTCACTTTCGGCCACTTTCGGGGTGAGTTGTCTTCACTTTCGGGATGAGTTGTCTGACTGAATATGTAGCCTTTGAGCTCTTTTATATACTTAATACTTAATATACTCCTTAATATAATCTAGATTCATTCAACCTTATCTTCCTGTTATCCACTGTTATCCTGTTATTCTTGATTTCTCTCTCTCTCTGTGTGTGTGTGTGTGCTGTGTGTGTGTGTGTGTGTGTGTGTGTGTGTGTGTGTGTGTGTGTGTGTGTGTGTGTGTGTGTGTGTGTGTGTGTGTGTGTGTGTGTGCTGGCGGAGATCCCAGTCCGTTTCTCACCCTTAACCTCCCAAGAGGTATTAGACAAAACAACATGGAATCAACACGCGTTCGTTTGATGATTATTTCAGAAATGTACTCATACCAGGCAGAATAATACACAGGAGAAGTTAAGATTATGTCAATCCGTTTTATGCCCTACTTCTAGTTACAATTCTGAGCCTAATCATAATATATGAATCCTATACAATCATACTATAACGAACAGAGACAGATGTTACCAACATTGATTACCGCAGAGCTCATAATGAATTATCAGCCCTGGACTCATCATCCTATAGTGACAATGAGTGAAGTTCACCAACAACCTCCATAGTATTATAGTCTCTTAGTGCCGCCACTCGGCCAATCACAAGTTTTCCTCAGATGGTCTGATCCACCGTGTGGTCATCTTCTCCCGGTCATCTTCTCCCGGTCATCCTCTGTCATGAGTGAGTGTTGGGTACGTGTTTTATTAAGTCAGCTTGTGTGTGTG
The DNA here is from genome assembly GCF_951216825.1 of Electrona antarctica. Classification (NCBI taxonomy): domain Eukaryota; kingdom Metazoa; phylum Chordata; class Actinopteri; order Myctophiformes; family Myctophidae; genus Electrona; species Electrona antarctica. The sequence goes on along the minus strand of NC_136809.1, from coordinate 30,505,205 downwards.
TGTGTGTGTGTGTGTGTGTGTGTGTGTGTGTGTGTGTGTGTGTGTGTGTGTGTGTGTGTGTGTGTGTGTGTGTGTGTGTGTGTGTGTGTGTGTGTGTGTGTGTGAACCATCCGGTCCCATTGTTTGCTCAGTCCGGTCGAGTCGCGGTGACTTTGACCTGTGAGGGAACCTGCATGTGTTCCTGTTAGTGTATGTGTGGGCACGTGCTGAGAGGATGACGCTGGAGCGGACCTGTGTGTTTACCTATGACTGATTTACTATTCACGTGATCTTAACTTGTGTGAGAGTTATGTGCAACATTTGAGACTAAATATCATTTTCTCCTATATTTACCTATTCACTCAAAATATAAGGTAATAATTCCATCATAGCTTTAGTGCTAAAGATATATATATCCATTAGGTGCATATACTGATTTTCCAGGAATAATAATCTCTTCCAGTGCCCGAGTCTCAATGTGGCTTCAGGAAAAATCGCAGCACTGTGGACATGGTTTTTACAACTCGCCAGCTACAAGAGAAGTGTAGAGAACAACATCAAGATCTACACATGGCTTTCGTGGACCTATCAAAGGCCTTTGATACGGTCAACAGAGACTTGCTCTGGGCGGTCCTTCTCAAGGTTGGCTGTCCGCAGAAGTTTGTCAACATACTGCAAAGCTTTCATGAGGGCATGATGGCTCAGGTGACAACAGGAGGACAGGAGTCCAGGCCTTTCAAGGTATGCACGGGTGTTAGACAGGGCTGTGTACTTGCACCTGTACTGTTTAACATCTTCCTCATGAGCGTCACCTGGCTACTGCACAAAGAGGTTGAGGGAAGCAGTGGTGTGCTGGTGGATTACAGGTTGGATGGGAACCTGTTTAACATCAGGAGGCTGCAGGCTGCTACTAAAGTAAAAACGGTCAACATAGTGGAGTTACAGTATGCGGATGACTGTGCCTTTGTGGCACATACACCAGAGGCATTGCAGGCAACATTAACAGCTGCTGTGAAGGCCTATAGCAGACTGGGTCTCACTGTGAACACGGCAAAGACTGAAGTACTCTGTCAGTGGAACTCTCCTCCTCCAACTCGACCACCATCACCTGTCTTTAAAATCGACAGCAAGCCTCTAGCAGTAGTCCCAGACTTCAAGTATCTTGGAAGCATCCTCTCCGAGAACTGCAGCATGGACAATGACGTTCAAAACCGCATAAGGTCTGCCTCAGCCTCCTTTGGTAGACTGCGTAAGAGAGTTTATATGAACAAAGACCTACGCATACACACCAAGGTAGCAGTCTACCAAGCCATCTGCGTCTCCACACTTCTCTACGGCTGTGAAGCTTGGACCTTGTATCGCCGCCACATCCAACAGCTGGAGAACTTCCACATTAAATATCTCCAGCGCATCCTTGGGTTGACCTGGCGTGATCGTGTACCACACACAGAAGTCCTGAGTAGAACCGGCACCAAGAGTATGGAGGCCACACTCCTTCAGTACCAACTGCGGTGGGTTGGCCACACCATCAGGATGCCAGAGGACAGGCTTCCACGCCAACTGCTCTATGGCCAGCTACATCATGGCCAACGATCTGCAGGAGGTCAAAAGCGGAGATATAAGGACCAGCTCAAAACCGCACTGAAGAGGTGTGGAATACAGCACACCCAGCTGGAAAGCTCTGCCTCAGAACGACCTTTATGGAGGCAGCTTTGCCATACTGGACTTCAGCGTTTTGAAGAGGAGAGGAGTGAGGCGAGGGAGAAGAAACGCCAGAAGAGAAAGATGACCACTGCAGCCAAGGTCACAACTAATACTGACTTCATATGCCCTCACTGCAATAAACCATGTGGCGCTCACCAGAAGAAGAAGTAGAAGTCATCATCGGATACGATGGACTACCATAAGCAAGTGTGTGTTTGTGTACAAACAACTCACCCCGCAATGTCAGAAAGTGAAGACAACTCACCGGGGTGAGTTGTCCGGACTTTCGGGGTGAGCTGTCCGTCCTTTCTCGCCCAACTCGCCCCAGCGGAAAGTACAGACAACTCACCCCGCCATGTCAGAAAGTGAAGACAACTCACCGGGGTGAGTTGTCCAATATTCGTTTGTTGCACTCCCTCTGGTGTTGTGGGTGTGGACTTCGTTAACATTATTTAGACAGGTACATGGGTATCTTGGTGGTGTATCGAATCTTGTGGACCAGACCCATTGCAAGATGCTGTACTCTGTCATCGACCCTAAGGCTTAGGCCATTCCAGTCTGTCAAAGTAGGCAGGGGTCAAAGGGGTCAAAGTGGTGCTGTTGTTACACTGTTATTATTATTATTATTATGGTGCTGCAAAAGTCCTGCAACTTAATTTCCCTGGAGAGAAATAAGTTGGTGCACACACACACACACACACACACACACACATACAGTTAACTCGGTCTCAGTTCCAGGGGGAAATTGCCAGCATCTGAATAAACAACAAACAAACAAACAACTGCAGCTTCCTTCCTTCCTTTCCGTCAGCACTGCATGATAGGAATTTGACTCTGTGTTGCTGTAAGTGTATTATATTCTTAATCTTAATTGAGAAGCACAATATACCCAACAGGAAGTGAAATTATATATAGGACTAATTAAGTTGTCAACTCTCTTGAAAATGTATTTTCTGTTTATTATAGAGCAAAAAACAACACTTAATGCCTGCCTTTAATTTTGCATCTACAATCTTTTTGAGCCGAATGCGAACGAAAAGGCCTAGGTACGAGGATAACAATCTACAGAAAAGTAGGCATACATCCAAACACGAGGACCAGCTTCTAATTGTCTTCTATTGTCTTGCATTCTTTTTCTTAAAACAAGATTTGGAAATTGGGGCTATTAAACCCTGATCTTAATGGTCGAATATGATGCAGAAAAACTTTGTGAGACATTGTGGGACATTTTAATTAATTAGGTCTCTTATTTCAACCAAGCCCTAAATTGGTCATGGTCATAATAATCGTGACAACAGATCAAAGGGGCCAAGACGCCAAGTGCATTGAGTTGAAATTAGTTTTGAAACGAAACGAGGCAGTGCCAACCAGGTCCGTTTCATCATGTTTCGTTTGTAAGTGACGCCCAGCCGGTGGTGATAACGATTGGCCTGAAAGCAGTGAACTGAGGGAAGGGGGTCGGGTGGCGGTGGGGGTTAGAATAAAATCCCCATTCCTCGTCCCCTGTTCACATGCAGACCCGGAGCGGAGGAGTTTGTGCCAATCGGCCGCGATCTGTTTTTGGTCTGACTTGAAGTCTTTACCATGTTTGACCTAAAAACATTTGGAAAGAAATGGCTCGAATGGACGAATAAATAAGGGAGATAACAGGGGTTGGACCCAGGCGTATCAAAGAATCACTTGCTCATTTCATTTAGCTCGAAAACGTTGTACGGAATTAGGATTTATAGTGCGCAACGCGCGTAATTTTTGGTTACATTTGTGACCATATAACTGCCAAGGGCCAAGGCACCATGGAAAATCTAAAACCGAATAGATTAATCACGTATTTTACGATACATTCTTTCCAAGAGATGACATCGCCTTGTCGAAGAACAATTAAGATTTGTAGTGATTCTTAGGGATATCCGAAATTATACCGTTCTTCAAACAACTCGAACGCACAAGAAAAGAAAAATGAGCACCCACCGCTTGGACAGACGTTTGGGGACTTTTGGGTATTTGGTGAGATCCTTTCTATTGTTTCTCTTCATCCTGATCAGCGCTCAACGTGCGGTAGAGGCGAGGAGAGCACGGAGCGGCCGGACGCACGCCAGTCGTCGCATACAACTGACCCCTCACTACCGTGACCGGGTGGAGGCTGCCGAGAGCTTCCCGTTAGATTTCACCGCCGTGGAGGGGAATGTGGACAACTTTATGACCCAGATTAAGAATTTAGCGCAGTCGCTTTACCCGTGCTCAGCGCAGAAACTGGACCAGGACATGAAGTTACACTTTTTGAAGAATGAATCAGTGACGTGCAATGACGGGTCACCAGCTGGGTGAGTGTTCAGAAATTCAGAATTACATTTCTCCAACGCTAGTAAAGGACATCTTTGATATTTGGGTTTTCAACGATTCAGTATACCATTGTGAAAATAATGCTACTAGGCTACTATGCTATAAGTCTACGTCTACGGTCTACCCAAGAATTGGCAAACCGCAGTATATGCCCAACTGCGCACAGTGCGCATGCACTGCGCAGTAAACACAGGGCCGCCCTTTATCCCTAAACTTATTTGTCATTTTTTACTATTTTAAAAAACCTTTTAAAATAGTTAAACTAGCTGATCTACAAGCTCACAACGTGTAGATGAAGATCGGCTATAGTTGAACTATTTTAAAATGATTTTCAAAATAGTAAAAAATGGCAAATAAGTTTAGGAATAAGGGATGCTAAATGCCTAAATTGTAAATTGGATAAGGGTGGCGCAAGATGGAGCCCCCAGAGTGTTTTAATGGTCAAAGGTCATGACTAAAGGGTTAGGCTACGTCACAATAGTCTCAAGTCTGTAATTTAATTGTAGCAGGCATGGTGGGACAGACAGACAGACAGACAGACAGACAGACAGACAAATGGGAAGTTTACGACATGAAAACAAAAACAGCAACCAAAATGAAAAAGCACAAGACATATAGACAGATTGAGGTGACTTAATTCTGTTCTCTTTGATTCCTAGACCTTTTCACCATCTGTCCCTCTAATCCAAATTTACAGGGTCTTGCTCTTGCTGCATGGCACATGAGTCTTGACCTAGAAGACAATCATTATAGTGTATCCATAGCCTACATTTGTGCATTATAATTCATATTAAAGAACAGTGGAAATCACAAAACAATCATAGCTTTGAGGTCTGTCTCAGTCTAGCAAATCAAATCATATTATGAGGTTACGTAATTAGTTGGCAACGGGGGTAAATGTGTATTTGACTGTATTCATTCATGAGAGCTTTCATGCTCTGGTTGAGGGTTGATTGCAGCAACAGGTGTTTCTTTTATGTAGGCAATGGGTTTCTAATGGATTGTAATGGTCAAGACAAGAAGTTAATACACGTTTTTTTCCTCCAAATATGGCAATGGCAATATGACAGTGACATTTCATACAATCACATCATTTTACACTGTGGTAGTGTTCCCACACTATTGTTAAAAGCATCAACCAAATGTAAATGTAAATGCAAATACAAGGGGTCCAAAATAGGTGTTAATTACTTACAGACACTGCATTATATATAACATCACTTTTTGCATTTTAATTTCCTGTCTTCAAGATAAGGTCATATTTAGTCTAATTAAGTTTTAAAAGTCGAATTAATTTTGGTGAGACAGAGAGAGAGAGAGAGGGGGGGGGGGGGGGGGGGGGTTCAGGTAGGGCCAGTGGAGGCGAGGGCTGCGGAGGGCAGAGTTCCTCACATTCCACAGCTAATTTACCCTCCTATGTACCTGTCACCAACATGTGGTTATGGTGTGATTGAAATGAACCTATTCATAGTTTATGTATGAAAAAAGTATAAGTATTAAAAGTTAATACGTTTAAAAAATGAAGTCATTCATGAAGTTTTAACACACATGATCACAATGATCAATGTGTGTGTGTGTGTGTGTGTGTGTGTGTGTGTGTGTGTGTGTGTGTGTGTGTGTGTGTGTGTGTGTGTGTGTGTGTGTACACTACAGTGTGCAATCATTGCAATGTCTCCTCTGTACAACAATAGCTCAATAGTGAGTGTAAATGTGTGCAGGGGAGCGTACATGTCTGGCTTTGAGCGCACCACAGGAAATTATCTGAGGCATCTTGTGGGTTGGACTGCGGTGTGCAAGACCCAATCCTGCCCTCTACTGTTTGATGAATGATTTGTCCCACTCACTGTCATAGATATATATATCTATGCTCACTGTCACACAACAAGGGTAATGGAGTAGAAGTAGATTACACACGCACACACACACACACACACACACACACACACACACACACACACTCTCTCTCTCTCTCTCAACTACTATTTATCTTTCCTGTAGATACTACATAAAGGAATCAAAAGGCAGTAAAAGGTGGCTGGTGTATTTAGAAGGTAAGGACAAACACCGATAACGTATAATTTAGTATATTCATATTTACCTCTGCCCGTGGAGTTGGACATTAAGGATATTCTGATATCATTAAGGATTTTGCCCATTCAGTTTATGGGTCTGTCTCTTAGCAAAAATAGAAAGCTGGATTTTATTATTGTTAAAAAAAATAAAATGTCAAGGTCACAATCAAGATCACGGTCAATATTACAAATGCATTGTTGTCAAAGGTATGCAAATCAACTGACCACAATCTATAACATTCTAGTTCATAGGGTGGCAATATAGTGACTCAACAGAGCTTTTCGTGTATGTGTCTGTGTTGTCAGGAGGATGGTACTGCTTTAACAAGCAGACCTGCGACAGCAGATATGACACCATGAGGAGACTCATGAGCTCTACCAAGTGGACACGCACCAGGAGAGGTACAGTAACTGACACGCACACAACACAACACAACACAACACAACACAACACAACACAACACAAACACACAATTTAATAGTCGAATAGCTAAAAACTTTAATAGGGCTTAAAGCTGTTCTACATTTTGCTGGCGGGACCCCTGGAACCCTCTTTCAGAACCACTGTTCTTCTATGCAGTGAAATAAACATCATGGTGACTTTCTGTGTTTCAGGGACAGGAATCCTGTCTCCTCTGCCAGAGGATAACCCACACTGGTGGAACGCCAACATGGTGTAAGAACTCGTCTTTCTACCATTAAACATAACACTAAGCCAGCCAGGGTTACCCTGACCCAGGAGATTACAAACTCTACCATTGTGTGCGTGTGTCTGTGCGTACCTGCATTATTAGTTTCTCATGCTTACACCTGGTCTCTAGGTATATCCCGTACTGCTCCAGTGATGCATGGAGTGGAGCAATGAACAAGACAGAGCTCAGTAAGATACAACACCTTTGTACAAACACAATCAGCAGAAACTATATATACTCTGTGTGTTAAACATTCCAGATTCATACTAAATGCTATGCTATCCTCTGTAACAATATTTTTGATTGGATTAAATGGATGAATTATGTTGTATTTGAAAATTATTTAGGCCCTTAATGTTCAAAGACAAACCTATCAACCATTAACTGTACTTGAATGTCCTGTCATTTGCGTTGTTAGCAAACTGCTTTGCTGAAACAAACATGGATTTCATAAATGACTGGTTTGTCAGACAGAATCAGGAGGATCAAATGAGCGGCGCTCCTCTCCAAAAATGGAAGTATTGTATGCTTGAGGCGCCCAGGGCGCTCCGCCAAAAAACAACCATTGAAATGCCCCCCCCCCCCCCCCCCCACCCCCCAATGCATGGCAGACAGGCTCTGCCAGCTCAAAAAAGAAGAAGAAAAAAAAAGGACACAGCACCCGCCTAAAGCTGGTCAAAATATTATTTACTAAAAAGGTTACATGGTGTGCTTTAACACAGTTAAATCTCTCTGTGTGTGTGTGTGTGTGTGTGTGTGTGTGTGTGTGTGTGTGTGTGTGTGTGTGTGTGTGTGTGTGTGTGTGTGTGTGTGTGTGCGCGCGTGCGCGCCTGTGTCCGCGACTAGGTGACTATGCGTTCATGGGCTCTCTGATCATTAAGGAGGTGGTTAATGACCTTTTGTCTAAAGGTCTGGATAATGCCAAGGTTCTGTTACTGGCAGGAAGCAGGTCAGTATAGTGTGTGTGTGTGTGTGTGTGTGTGTGTGTGTGTGTGTGTGTGTGTGTGTGTGTGTGTGTGTGTGTGTGTGTGTGTGTGTGTGTGTGTGTGTGTGTGTGTGTGTGTGTGTGTGTGTGTGTGTGTGTGTGTGTGTGTGTGTGTGTGTGTGTGTGTGTGTGTGTGTGTGTGTGTGTTGCACGCATGTAAAATATTCATGCGTGTGGGTAAAATATTTAATAAATGATAATCATAGTAACCATAATGTCTGTACTACCATGACACTCTACCCCACTACTCACAATTCCTCCACACTTTCAATGTCTCAAATCGTTTGCCTCTGTCTTTTATCATTATGAAACATGACATAATGTTGTTCTGGCCCACAGTGCAGGTGGTACAGGCGTACTGCTGAATGTGGACCAGGTTGCTGAGCAGCTGGAGGCACAGGGTTTCCCAGGCATAAAGGTCAGAGGCTTGGCTGACTCTGGCTGGTTCCTGGACAACAGACAGTACAGACACACCGACTGTCTCCACACCATCACCTGCCCTCCTACAGATGCTATCAAGAGAGGGATCAGGTCAGAGACGGAGGGAAGGAGGGGTGGATGGAAGTCTGCAATAGGCAGCTATTGTTGCGATAAGCAATCACTGCTATGAAGAGAGCCTACTATCATACATTTAATACATTTCAATCTATGAGGCAACATGAATTAATTCTATTTGCACTGCAGTTCATGAGACAATGGTTTGTTTGTTTTGTTTGTCTGGTGTCCAGATATTGGGGAGGGCTGGTGCCAGAGAGCTGTAGGCAGGCTCATGTTGGAGAGGAGTGGAACTGCTTCTTTGGATACAAAATCTACCCAACACTGAAGAGTAAGAGAGCAAGTGCGATGATGAGTGAATCTCTCAACTCTTCTTTCATGCAGGGTATTTTTGCATGAAATGCTATTTACAGTGAATTTGCCCACTCTGTCTGCCAACCAGGTCCAGTGTTTGTGGTACAGTGGCTGTTTGATGAGGCTCAGCTGACTGTGGACAACGTCAGACTGACAGGACAGCCGGTCCAGCAGAACCAGTGGACTTACATACATAATCTGGGACAACAACTCAGGAGCACACTGCAAGACGTGCCGTAAGACTGACAGACAGAGATATTATTACTGAAAGAGCAGCAGAGACATGTACAATACTGTGTATATAGAGAATACACCCATACACAATACTGTATATTATACACATAATTATAAGCTAATACATTATAACCTGAAACATAAGCAGCATACTGTACTTCTGTATGACAACTGCAAGATGCACATACACACACACACACGCACACAATCACAGAGGAAACTATTAACTGTTTGATTGTGTGTATTGATTGACAGTGCCCTGTTTGCTCCAGCATGCCTATCTCATGAACTCATCACCAGAACGTGAGTACATTATTCAATAATTAGTTTTCATATTTCACATTATAGAACTTGACAATGAATTGCAACTCTCTCCATGTTCTATTATTGTGTAACTAAAGTCAACTAGAATACACTTCCTTACCTGTCCATCATTCCTCTCTCTAGTTATTGGATGGACATCCAGGTAAAAGGCACATCCCTCCCGCGCGCCCTGCACTGCTGGGACCGTAGTCTCCAAGACAACGCCCGCGCCAACAGTAGCCACGGCAGTCACAACCACAAGCACCAACATGGACACAAGGCCCTGTCCACTTCGCCCCCCAGAGGTTGTCCTCTCCATCTGATCGACAGCTGTCCCTGGCCTCACTGTAACCCAACCTGCCCCACACTCAGAGACCAGCTGACCGGACAGGAAATGAGCGTCATCCAGTTCCTGAAGCACATGGGCTTTGACGTTCAGAAGATAGCTCAACAACACGGCATGGACCCTGGGAAACTACTGGGCATGCTCAATAACAACGGCAATTGAACAATCACATCCAGGGGGCCAGAAACAAAACGACTTGTGTGGCTTTACTGATAAAACAAATGCAGTGGTGATGAAAACCTTTGGGATTACAGGTGGTACAGAATGCACTAAACACTAACAGGACATTATGGAAGCTCCTATTAATGAACACTAATAGTTCAAAGAATTCCGTGATGTTTGAACTTATATATTAGTTAGATACAAGTGAGACAGTCCGCATTCATAGCAAGGTAGAGGACGTAATGGAAAGAATTCATTAAAGTAGGAAGAGCAAGTAGGAAGAAAATGAATTACAGTAGGACATTATCAGAATGAATGGATTGAGTTTCACATCCAGAAGATTGCAAGACTGCAAACACAACTTGGCAACCCCGGCAACTTGGGAAGAAAATGTGCATGCCCAAAAACAATGACAACTAATGAGGGGAAGGTGCATTCAGGTGGTTCAGCCTGTGTACGGCAATGTCATCTCTGTCATGATTTCAAAACGGACTCCTGACCTGCATATTGGGTCCTTCCTTCTCCACTTTCCCACCTCTCTGTTGTACTTACGGACAGAGCCCTAACATACATACTGATACTGTTAGTGTTCGGAGGCATGGCACTGTTGCAGTATTGTCAGTGAGACAAAAATGCTGAATGGACAACATTGGACTAGTCTAATCATCAGACTAATTAATCTGTTAAAATGAGCAGCACTCCAATACTGTGGGAAAATAAGGAGCCACTTGCTTACTTATCAGGATTTCTTCAAAATGGTAATGTTTGGGGGGAAAACATTATATACAGTATAGGCCTATATACTGTAGTGTATTTAAATAGTAGCAGTAATAAGTAGATGTGATTTAAACTTATGCTGTGACTGTGACTAATTAAACTGATCAGAGGTGGGTATTGATAATATTAAATGGTTGTTTTTCATTGCCACTTTGATTAATTGCTGAACTGTGTTGATAGTTTGTATTTAAGAGATAGTCAACACATTTTCACCACAAATGCTACATAAGGTGGCAATGAATTTGATATTATTTGATTTGATATGAATTGAATTTCACCAGAAAGTCAATCATTTGAAAGCATGTGGCCAGTATTCCTGGTGTGAGAGAAAGAGAACGAGATATGGTGCTCTTTTTCAAGTCATAAAATCACACTGACATTTATGGTGCTGTTTCAACTTTCCACATTATGCTGCTGTTTGTGTATTCGGAAAATACATTTATTAAAGAAACGTTTTACTAATTTTACATATGAACTGTCTTGTTCTTAGGCATAATTCATTCAGTTTTTCACTAAAGTTGTTCATCACTTCATACAAGTGGTTGTAATTCTGTTGAAATCCCTAAAAAGCACAATGTACTAAATCTGTACATAACACTACATGGGATGGGATACATCACAAATGATCACTACAAAGCTTTTGGGGATGTGTGTGAAATGAACATGTTAATGTTTACTGAGATACTGTAGGTCCGATAGGAACTGGAAACAAATTATTACATTTCATGGTCATGTTTTACCATATTTTCTCAGATGACAGTGTAAACTGAAAATACTGCATGTTTTATTCTTTCAATTTTCTTCTATCCATTTTGCAATGCATGTTTATCTTAAATATATACTGTATCATTGTGACAAGAAAAAAAAGACACTTTTATTGTCTGCATACTGTATATTGTCCATGTTTATTCCTGTCGAGTCTGGTATTTGCTCCTACATTTGTACAGACAACAGCCGGGACAGCCCTACTAAAATAACAGAACAGTATTCAATACAAAAACACAATGAAATGATAAAACATAATTTAATTATAAAAGTACATGAAAACATATGATGTACAGCAAATTCATAAAAGACTATACAATTACATTGCGTTTTTTGTCATTTATTTTTTACTTAAGATGGCCTTATTCCAGTGTATTAACCTGGGTATTAACCAGCTACAACATATTTGAAATACATTAATGTCATCTAAGAACTTTGAGCTCTGAGAAACAATACTTAGGCACAGGGGTGTAATAACATTTAAGTATTCTTGTAATTTTAATATTTTATACTTAATGTTTGAATTTCCATTCCATTCAGTATGTGACAGAATTTCACACAGTACACAAGTGTACTTATGAGGATGTGTTTAACTGTGTGAGACACGGTGCTGCTGTAAAAGATGGCCAGTGAACATTCCCTGGACAAATGTTTAAAAGACCAATGCTTTTTGACAGGTTAACACAATGAAAGGCCATTGTAAAGTAAAATATACTTAATATTTCACCCACAACATTCAAAAGTATCTACAAAACATATACCCTGTTAAAAACTCCCAAATAACTGAAAATAAAAAGATGCTGTATAATCATAAAAAGATCAAAAACAGAATGCTACCTATATTTGTTCACAGTAGGTAAAAAAAAGTGCCAAGATGAAACATGAATGAAGATTAAATTTGCTTAGTTGAAAACATCTAAGTTAATAATAAAACAATATCTTCCTACAGTATATCAATCTATTTTATAGTGTGGGCACCTATCATCTTCATATTCAGAATAAGAACTTAATGTACAGTAGAACAATGCAACTTTTCAGCTACTCATTGTACAAATTCAACAGATGCAGCTATTACAAATTAGATTCAAGTTAAAGACTATTCTATTCCCAACATTTGTTTGAAATCAGTAAATCACTAATGACGCATGTACTGTAAGAAAGTGTGAGAAAGAATCAGATGAGTGGTTCTATCCTAATAGTACTGTTGTAAGAATCAGATGAGTGGTTCTATCCTAATAGTACTGTTGTAAGAATCAGATGAGTGGTTCTATCCTAATAGTACTGTTGTAAGAATCAGATGAGTGGTTCTATCCTAATAGTACTGTTGTAAGAATCAGATGAGTGGTTCTATCCTAATAGTACTGTTGTAAGAATCAGATGAGTGGTTCTATCCTAATAGTACTGTTGTAAGAATCAGATGAGTGGTTCTATCCTAATAGTACTGTTGTAAGAATCAGATGAGTGGTTCTATCCTAATAGTACTGTTGTAAGTGGTGGATGAGCACAGGTCTGCAGGTAGAATGGTTCTATCCTAATAGTACTGTTGTAAGTGGTGGATGAGCACAGGTCTGCAGGTAGAATGGCACTATTGCACTAGACAATGAGGGAATTAACAACGTTGAATTTATCTCGAGGCAGAATGTTTTTTCTTAAGTCTCCCACCCTCAGCACCGTCTTTCAATCGACCAAGGGCTGAAAATGTTTTGTCGGAACTGAATTAAACAAATGCCCTCCGCAGAGTGTGTAATATATTATGCATGTATTGTTTTCCCCCTCTAAAAGGCCCTGTCAGCTGCAGTATAATTCTCTGAATGAATTCCCATGCAACAGATTCCCACTTTCCAGTTTTGCCCTTGATGCCTTTCCAATTCTATCCATAGGATCTTAGTGCAAAGACAGGTGAGAAGGTTCTTCAGTGTAGCTGGAAGTTTAATAGGCAGAGTCCTAGGGAAATGCAGATATGACATGTTTGTGAAGTTATTTGATAAGCAATGTAAAATTGAGAGACCACCTCATTATACAAATTACTAAAATGATGGGAGCCGCCAACATCCTGGAAGAGACCACATCCCTTCAACATACAGAATGTTTTTATGTGTATTTACTATTTACATAATTTTCTGAAAGGGATGGGTGTATCTAAACTACAGCAGGAAAAACAATTATGTTTGGACGATGCCCACACACAAGGACACACACACACGCTTTAAGTAGATAAGGCGATACACAGCATTAAGATGGAGAGGTCGGTATGTACTGTACTATGAAATATTGTGTGTGGAACTATAAGTCCTCGCTATGCCCATACACTCCAACGTGCAATTAGCTTCAAGATCAGACACAGCTAGGTCAGACGTCATTGAACACCATATTTGGTGTGGTGGGTGCTGTGGAAGCTCCAACATGCGGATGGATCGAGTTGGAGTGACATCAGCGAGATGACAAAGGCATCCCACAAGAATAGAGCTATAAAGCAACTCTGCAACAAACTACTTTTATTACCGGTAGTTTAGTCTTGTATATAGGAACTTGAGGTTTAAATGTTCTCCACTAAATATCTTACTACTTTGCTGGTTGACTATTAAATGTTGTGAGCAAATCTGTAAGATATCTGTAGTTCCACCATTAAAGGTGTTAAAGTCAAGTTCTAGCGTACGTACTAGAATCAGCTAGTTAAACCGAGCTTGAGTCGTGTAGACTATTTTTCATAAACAGCTTCCTGCAGTGGGAAGCAGCTCGTTTCTGCTCCTCTTCTTCACGTTAATTAAATATTTGATTAATTACTTTACATTTATTATAACCTCACTAACATCATGGGATTTGGTGACTTGAAAACCTCCAGCGGCCTGAAGGTTCTCAACGACTTCCTGGCGGATAAGAGATACATTGAAGGAGATGTTCCCTCCCAAGCAGACATCGCTGTGTTCGATGCGATCTTGTCTCCTCCACCTGCTGACTTGCTCCATGCTCTGTGTTGGTACAACCATATCCTGTCCTACCAGAAAGACAAGACCAGTCTACCCGGGGTAAAGAAACCTCTGAGTGAGTACGGTCCAGTGGGCGTGGCTGACAGCACAGCCTATGCAGGGCCTAGGCTTGAGGAAGACTTTGATCTGTTTGAATCTGATGACGAAGAGGAGAGTGCCAGATTGAAGGAGGAGCGTATAGCAGCCTACAATGCTAAGAGGGCTACAAAACGAGCTCTCATTGCCAAGTCGACAATCGTGTTGGATGTGAAGCCATGGGATGACGAGACAAACATGGTCAAAGTGGAGGAATATGTCAGAAGTATTCAAATGGATGGATTACTGTGGGGACAATCCAGGCTGCTTCCCATTGGTTACGGCATCAAGAAGCTGGAGATAGGCTGTGTGGTGGAGGATGACAAGGTGGGAACAGACATATTGGAGGAACAGATCACAGCGTTTGAGGATTATGTTCAGTCCGTGGATGTTGTTTCCTTCAACAAGATCTAACACCCTCCTACACACTCAGACCATGGAGCAACACGCACTGCAAACACTTTCCTGGGGTTTTTATATGGGTAGTATGTGTTTTTAGATATTTTAGTATTTCAAAGTGCCAGTGATGTCATGGATGGTCTCACTTCCATCCTGGACTACATGTTGTCTCAGTAAGACAGCCTCTCCACAAGGAGGAGCAGTGCACCAAGGCATTATAGGAATTGTAGACCAGGAAGGAAGGAAGACCAGTGTCCATGACATCACAGACAAAAATATCTAAAAACACATGGATTCACATACAAACCCCAGGAAAGTGTTTATTGTCTCCCAAACATCATTAAAATAGATCTGGTTGCAAAAGGGGTGAAGTGGCCCATTAAGTGTCGTTTACGGACTGACCTGGCTGGTGAGTCTGCGAGGAGAAGAGATTCGTTTCTGCTCATGGATCGCCTGGAGGCGGGTGATCAGAAACTTCTTATCCTCTCCCTCCTGCACATGTAGAGAGGGAGGTAGGGAAGGAACAAGTTGAGTAGGAGGGAGGGTAGTTTTTTTTAATATAACTTTATTTTGCAGTTTTTTTTAATATTGTAAACATGTACACAATATACAAAAGACCACATAGCCTATACATACCAATATACAATCGATATCAGTAAAACATTTTATACTACATAGCCCTAATTTGTGTGTGAGTGCGTGCGTGACATGCATGTGTATGTGTGCTACATGCGTGCGCGTGTGTGTTCTTACATTCTCGATCTGTTCCTGTAGTAAATTGACAATTTTCCTTTGTCCATCCAGAACCTGACTGTAGAAGTAGATGACAATCCTGATGGGGGCGGACACACACACACACACACACACACACACACACACACACACACACACACACACACACACACACACACACACACACACACACACACACACACACACACACACACACACACACACACACACACACACACACACACACACACACACACACACACACACACAGGTTCATTATGTGTGTATAGTTCCATAATAAGGATAAGGAAGTAAGGAATGTGTGTGTGTGTGTGTGTGTGTGTGTGTGTGTGTGTGTGTGTGTGTGTGTGTGTGTGTGTGTGTGTGTGTGTGTGTGTGTGTGTGTGTGTGTGTGTGTGTGTGTGTGTGTGTGTGTGTGTGTGTGTGTGTGTGTGTGTGTGTGTGTGTGTGTGTGTGTGTGTGTGTGTGTGTGTGTGTGTGTGTGTGTGTGTGTGTGTGTGTGTGTGTGTGTGTGTGTGTGTGTGTGTGTGTGTGTGTGTGTGTGTGTGTGTGCCCTCACAGGAAGATGCCTGCGACCAGGAACAGGAACATGGGGTTCTCCACCAGGTAGGAGTGAGCCTGGGCCAGCCAAGACAGGCTGGGATTGTGTTTCTCCAGCTCTGCCATCCACACCTTCCCTGATTCAAACATGGTCTTCAGCTGACGGAACGGACCGCAGGACTGGGAGGGGTGGAGACTGGGGCAGTAGAGTGGAGTGGGAGTACGGAATGGTGAGAAGTTGGGAGATGTGTGCTTGTGTTTATTGAATGCATATATAAGTTAACTGGTTCAGTGTAGTTCAGTGCAGTGCACAAGATGTCTACTTTATGTCTATTTAATTAATTTGTTTTGATATTTTTACTTTATTCATTTATTATCATTAAAAATATAACTGCAGTTTGTTCGCAAACCATGTGCCTCATTTGCAATTTGCTTTGAGAAAACACATCCACTAAGTGCTGTTTTAAACATGCATAAAAGTTATTTAATACTTTCAACTTCACACGTCTCACCACAAGTCACAATGCTTTGTTAACACAAAGTACAGCAGCAGCGCTAGAAGCTAGAAGCTAAAAAATAAATAAACAGTTTCTGTCTGCGCCTGTAGCAACACGTCTTAGGCCCCTTTTCCACCGGTTGGTTCCCAATGGGAACCGGTTCAGTTCTTTTTGGTTCCATGAGCCAGAGCTCCAAAATTGGAACGTTAATTATGAATTGTGTGGGAAAAACTATTCCTATATTAAACTGTTATCACCATGAAACTTCCCCAGTTGATTACTTACACGAAGACAATGATTTATTGTATTACACATTTTACATTTTTAAATATGCAAATGGGGCATTATGCAGGAAAATATGCAAAATAATAGAAAATATGAAAAAGCTACTACTGTGGAAGGGTTATCATGTATTCATTTACTTGTATTGATCCTATAAACAATTTAATATAGGTCTAGTTTTTCCCACCAATTTTGGAGCTCTGGCTCATGGACTAAGAACCAAAAAGAAGTGAAGCGGTTCCCATTGGGAACCAACCGGTGGAAAGGGGGTCTCAGTGTGCTCACTTCCTAAGCCAGGTTGTGTAAGCCAGGGGTTCTCAACGTTTTTGGCCGGGGACCCCCGGAAATGCTTTGGCAATGTCTCGGGACCCCCGCCCCGCCCCCTCCCAACCCCCAATATAAATTGACTGCTACAATAACCTTAACCCATAAATTATGTTATAATTTAGCTATTGAAAAATAGCAGATCTACAAGCTCATAGCGCGCCACTCGGTGGCGCGCTATGAGCTTGTAGATCTGCTATTTTTGAAAAATCGTGATTTTTTTTTTGTCTTTTTTTAATCTTTTTTTTTGGAAAATAATTTGGGGACCCCCTAAAAAAATTTGGCGACCCCCCGAGGGGTCGCGACCCACGGGTTGAGAACCCCTGGTGTAAGCTGCCGTTCAAACAGCGCAAGGAATGCACATGAG
This sequence comes from Electrona antarctica, assembly GCF_951216825.1. NCBI lineage: Eukaryota > Metazoa > Chordata > Actinopteri > Myctophiformes > Myctophidae > Electrona > Electrona antarctica. The sequence continues at coordinate 30,487,773 of NC_136809.1, read as the reverse complement.
CATGTGTGTGTGTGTGTGTGTGTGTGTGTGTGTGTGTGTGAAAACGTGTGTACCTCCACATAGTGTATGTGACGCATACAGTGGAACACAGGAAGGAGGGGAAACACAGCAGCGTAATGAAGATGGTAGTCATCTGGCTTGCTCTGTAGGGCTTCCTGGGAGCCTGGCAGTTCAACATCAGACTGCCCTGAATGGACATGGGACACAATTAGCAGTTATTACAATATTTCCAGATACAGCTTTACACAATAAGACATGTTTTAGGACATCTTGTTTTTTACTGGAGTGTGATGTGGTGGATCTGTGCAAGGTTACCTCCTTAACATAGAAGAGTAGCAGGAGTTTCAGAATCTGTACTGCTGGCAGCAGAGGTGTGAACAGAAGCCCCAACCTGAACAAAGAAATGGAAACACTTTATTTTCATTTTGTCCCTATTTGCAATACCTTGCCGGTATTGCAACAGGCCATGTTATCCTTTTTAAAATTTTAAATGAGATAAGGCACTTCTCTGTCCACTCCTCCGTACCTGATGTTAGCCTCCATGGAAGTTAACCTTAAAGGACCACCATGCTGATCTCAACATGTCAAATTACCTGAATAATAATGAATTCGCTTTAAAATCCCATAGACTTGGCTGTCATATGACGTAATCTTCAAAAGCCATGTATTGGAAGCCCTAAAAAATAATGTATTTTATCTTTGTTCATAAAACAGTCTTTGTGGAACTCTACATTTAGGACGGCTGACCCCTTTTGGTGACATGTCATACTTCAAGCTATGTCCGACGGTATTACAACATTGTCGCACTTCGGTTCTGTAGAAATGCTGATCCAAACGATTTCACACTCAACACTGCACTCACTTGGACCTCAGAAATATACACGCCCAGTGTGAGATGTCAAGAGACCACAGTGTCTATACCTCAGAGCCATGGTATGTGGTTATTACACCACTGATATCACATGAGCTACCTGTTTTATAAGATTATTCTATTCTATTCTTACCATGCCAATGTCTGTCCATAGATGAGTTCAAGCACATGCCTGGCAATATCAAACACAGGTCTCCTCTTTCTCTTCAGTACACGCTGAGAAAATAATCTGCAGACAAGAAACCAAAGTTAACAGAAGATTAGGCCAAGAGAATGGTACAGAAAAAGAGCTAGATAGAAATAGATAGAGATAGCATAGAAAGAGAGAGGGGGGATGGGGGGCCATGGGGGGATTATACACAAACATCTCTATGACTGATTCTGAGAGAGATTCACACCTCCAGAGGAACTCTCCAAAGAATGTGTCCAGTAGAGTGAAGATGAAGTCCATGATAAGGAAGCGGTACAACTCTTGCCCTACAAAGCTCTCCCAGCACTGAGCACAACATGAACACACACACACGCACACAATTATATACAGAAAACAGGCCATATCAAAAGTGAAAGATATCTTCAATTGGACTGTGCACAGTGATGAACCATGTAGTAGGATTGAATCCCACCAGAACATTCTCTCCTGGGAAACTACAAAAATACTACTAAGATTTGAATTAAAAAATGAAATTTTCATGCTACCTGTAGACCGAGGGTCTGAGGTTCCACCGCCACCCTGCCCAGCCAATGGTAGCACAGCACCCCAAGTACGCTCACTTTGAGCATTAAGTTCCTATAACACACACACACACACACACACACACACACACACACACACACACACACACACACACACACACACACACACACACACACACACACACACACACACACACACACACACACACACACACACACACACACACACACACACACACACACACACACACACACACACACACACACACACACAGCTAAATAAATCATCAATGTTGTGCATTTGGTTACAGGGAGGCGTAGCACCAACCCCCTACCTGCAGATGGCGATGTAGGTGCGTACGCTAGGGGACTCATATTCCTCCATCCAACCTGCAGCATTGAAGAGTCCTGGAAGCAGCAGGTTGATGAGAGACACGACCACAGGGAGAGCCAAAAGGCTAGCTTCCTTCAGTAGGGGGTCAGTGTTTGCAGACTTAGCCCTATCCTGGAGGTCCTGTTGGTGGGGTGGGGAAAGGAAAGTGACATGTAGAAGGCTTAAACTTAAGTGTATGCTCTGTCCCACAACTGTGTCATGCATGGAAAATAGCTTGTGACACGTTGTGATCTTGTAGGTCGGCTAGTATGAAATGGGGCTTTAGAATTAGTGGTTGAAGAGACTGGTCCATAACGGTAAGGTTGTAGATTCATCCAGAGTAATATAATAAGAGAGTGGCGACACTAGCGTTGACTCCCATTGTAACAATGGAATGCGGAAGTGCTCATTCTATCTCAATGGGATAGTTCCAGCCATAGGAGCAATGTTTGGAACTATAGCCCATAGACACCCTATGTCCATCAACAGCCACATATCCAAATAAACCACTTGAGCTTAGGTGTAGGAAAAAAGAGGACTGTAGTGTGGACAGAGTCAATCTGGTATCAGTTTAATAGTATGTATAGAGGATATAAGTCATTATGGTGCTTGCAGCATGCATGATTTTGGCCAGCTAACATGATCATTAAATGTCACACTGTGCGACATCAAATTGCATCCACCTTGTCAGACTATGTGAGTTGAATTTAGTCTAGCTGTCATACTGTGCAAGGAAACTAGGACCTACATCTGAAATTGAAATAGCCAGGGCAATATTTTACCTCGAGAAAACAAGACAAAAAAAGGAAAGAAGGATATAGTCTTTTCAGAAGAGGACAACAAGTTGGCTATTCTCTAAAAGTAGCTGATAATACAGTATGCACGTGCCAAGTGGTACAGCTGGGCATAATGAAAATGGACAAGCCACCCTGGCTGACAGGTGACTATATCAGTGAAAGAGAAAATAAGAGAGGAAATAAGACAGACTGGTCTTAAAGAGAGTTGTGCAAAACAGTGAATAAAAACAAAATTGTATGCATGTTTTAATCTGTTAAGGTGTTAATTAAATGTCTTTCATCCTACAAGCGGTTCACCTTATGCATGTGCTCAGAGAAGAAGTAAATGGCGACAGTACAGCTAATGGTGCTGCCGATACAGATAGACCAGGCTAGAGCATGGACCATCAGCCTCACCAGCCTCTGGCACAACGTCTTCTGGACATCATTACGGTTCACATCTGACAACAACTCCTGCAGAGGATGGAGACAGAGAGACAGTCAGTGTGTGTGTGTGTGTGTGTGTGTGTGTGTGTGTGTGTGTGTGTGTGTGTGTGTGTGTGTGTGTGTGTGTGTGTGTGTGTGTGTGTGTGTGTGTGTGTGTGTGTGTGTGTGTGACTGAGTGCTCATTTTGTACACTGTACATACAGTATAAAATTGGGATATAATATTCCATTATGGGAATTTCACCCATAATGCAACATAAGTGTAATTACTCTAGCACCACCTCTAAGCCAAACTTTTGACTTGCACACAAATATCAAAATCTAATGGACAGATTGCCATTACTTTACTGAGCACATTCCTGCTCCCTGGAAGTTGATGACCTGATGATGATGACACAGGACCCATGACCGATAGATATAAGGATAGGTGTAAGGTATAAGGATGATGATGACACAGGACCCATGACCGATAGATATAAGGATAGGTGTAAGGTATAAGGATGATAAGGTATGTCATAATCTATTACTACACAGCTTCTAGGATTAACCCTTACTGATTATGCTGACCTGGGAATGGACAGAAGTGTTGGATATTGCATGCTCTTCCTCCAGCTCCAACACTTCTTCCAATGTCCAGGTGGGTGGAAGGAGCAGCAGACTATACTCCACTGCTTCTGATCATTATCTGCCATTTAACTATCAATATTGGAGTTGGACACGCCCCCAAGGCGCAGCCTTACATCCTTGGTGTAAATTGCACCATAGATCATATGCGTTTGTTTTATGGCATGACGGCAAAGCATATTTCTCATGTGGGTACAATGACATGTACTGTGTAAAGGCTTTTGCACACCAAGCCCAAATTGTCATGCAAAATAAGTGGATAACTTAAATTTGACGGTGTCTCGAGGAAGGAATGTGTGAGAGAACATAATGTGAGTGGAGTGTGGGGGATAGAAAGATGACAAGAAGGGAGGGTCAGAGAAAGAATGTGTGAGATCATCACATTCCTGTCCACTAATTATGTTCCCTGGAGAGGGAGACTGAGAGAAACTGAGACTGAGAGTGGGTTTATCTCAATGTATGTTTCTGTGTGCATGTTTCTTTGCATGCGTGCAGTGCGTGCGTGCGTGCGTGCGTACCTTGATCTGGGTGCTGATGTTATCTCTCATGAGTTTAATGGAAAACTTCTTGCTGACTTTAAAATCCCAGGAAGAGAAGACCTTGACAGCTAGCATGCCATGAGACTTGTATAGATGGAAACTCCGTCCAAACGACTGGGACATGCTGTTAGGAAGAAGCACAGAAGAGATACTTTTTTTCATATGAAGTGCAAGCTTTTCTGTATAATAATGTGTCATGTAATGTTCATTTTCATACTGTGTTCACAAAAAACTATTGTTAGTCACGCACGCGCGCACGCACGCACGCACGCACACACGCACACACGCACACACACACACACACACACACACACACACACACACACACACACACAGTACCTGTACACTAGTATGATGCAGGTGATGAAATAGGCCAATACTATAGTGAAGAAGTAAGCCAGAGGCATGTTGTAGGAGAGATCGGGGGACAGACAGTCTTCCTGCCCTGTGCCATTGGACAGCGTCAGGTTCTGTCGCCCACCCATGCAGCTCTTATTGAGGGTTAAGTTACTGTAGTAACCGTAGTACATCACCGAGTCTGAGAAGTAGCCCTGAGACAGCAACGGAGAAACAATGCTTAGGAGTTGAACCACAATGGAGTGAAATCACATAATGTATTGTTATATAGTTTCCATTGGTTAAATATTTATACCCACAGACAAACATAACCACTTTCAACCTGGTGTCCCTATTTTGGGCAAATGTTTCATAGATTAATTAAAATAAATAGCACAAAAAGCTGATGTACAAGCTCGTAATGCAGTGCGATGCAATGCATTCTGAGATTGTAGATGGGCTGTTTTCACCACTTACAGAATGTGCAACACTGTCATACAACACAGTAGTAGGGCATTCATTTAAAGGGAAAAAACGAAACGTTACGGTAAGACTATATTAAGGTCAGGTCTATAATGCATTATAAGTGCATTGATAATGCATTATAATGCACTTACGGTATAAGGCTTCAACTTGTTATGAATGTTTATAATTATGCATAACAACTTATAACAAAGACATGTTATAACTGACTACGTTAGTTATAATGTGCTGTTCCACTGAACTAATGCATTATAACCAGCACTTATAATACGTCATAAACGTTATTCAAACATGATTATAAACATGCTTTATATAATGCATTATAGACCCGAACTTAATATACAGTCTTACCAAAGTTACAATATTGAAACACAATGTTTCTGCCCAAAAGCAACAACATGCTATTTGTTGTTGTTCACATTATCTGTTCATCATGTCAGAATTACATTTTGCACATACTGTACACAAAATTCAACTTGGTTTGTTGCCCTCTAAGCACCATACAACACAACAGATACTGTATGCACATTGAGTACAGCTCTATATCACTTATCAAACATGTGGTTGAACCCATTTTTACTACTACCAGCTGCTGGTCTGCTGAATTCCACACATAAAATAAAGACATATGTTATGTTTCTACAGTAACAACATAAAGCCTCAAAGCTTTTACTGAAAGCTCATGTTTCTCGTGTTTAGGAGCATTACCATAGTGTGCCAAACACGAGAAACACAAGAAACAATACGGATACCCTTCCAGGTTCTTACCTCACCAGTGAACAGCTCAAGCCCAGAGCTGTGGCCCTGGCCCAGGGAGGACTGAGGCCCCGGGGGATACACCGCCTGGGGCAGCACCAGGAAGGCCCCAATCAACAGGAACAGGAATACGTTGAAGAAGAGGAGGGTTTTGAGGAAGATGAAATAGGAGAGGACGCCGGTGCCGAAGCGGCCACTCACCCTCTTCAGCGCTACATGCCAGAGCTGGAGGGAGTGCATGAAAGACAGCCAGCTGTACCAGGACTGTCTCGCTGCCTGGAGAGAAGAGGAGAGAGAAGGAAAGGGAAGGGTTGGGTGGAAGGTTCATATTCCTGATAGTGTTGCTTGTTATGAGAAGAAAGGCTAGCAACTGACCTCAACATTAATTCCATCCAAGTTCAGATTTCATCTGTTACTAAATGATACACTATCATAACAAACAATACTTTGCGCAGGATAAAATAAAACGTTAAGACATTTTCCTTTGTTTCATTGCTCTTTAGATTTATGGGGCGAAATAGTCAACATGTGTTTGTGGTTTGTTTGTGTATGGTTGTGTGTGCGTGTGCGTGTGTGTGTGTGTGTGTGCATAACTTAAAATAGTGACTCACACACTAGGGATATAAAGTATTGGCCAACAGGCTCTACTACCTTTACAGACTTTACAGACAGTATATAACATATCTGTTGCTTGTTTGTGTGTGTACGTGCGCAAGAGTGCAAGACTCATTAATCTATTTTCTAAAACCCTATTTGAACTCAAAACATTTCACAACTTTCAGAACTGTCTCAGTGCCCATAGACTCCTCTTCTAATGCATGATGCATGCAGCCTCTCTCACACAGCTGATACAGTTAGTACACCTTTGTCCAAGGTTATTGTCACAGCTTGCCGATTAAATCAAGTAGATGCAAAATACCCCCGAAAGTAACATGGTATTGGTTTTCCACACGTCTTAACATTGTTTGTGAATTACACACACCTGTGCCCTGTTGATTACATCCTCCTGGCCTTGACTAGTGGCTCAAAGTCAGCGGACAGACAGACAGACAAATGCACCAGGCGCCGAACGTTTCTCTGTTTTTAAGCGCATTTTTAAGCCAATGCGTAAGTAATGGGCTAGCATGTGTTGCAAATTTCCATCCTACGGCAGCAGAAAAACTTAAATTCCATCCACGTCAATAGGAATTTGATCAGACATTACACTTGGTTACACTTTATTCAGTTCTTTCTTGACCTCGGAATCGACTTTTGTACCATAGTTGCTCAAGATATCCTGTTAACAGACGAGATGAGTGGAGGACATGAAATACAGGAAGTAGAATGGCAAAAGAAAGAATAGGCGAGAGATGGCGACTCACGGTGATGATGTTATACTTGAGCTGCTTGCAGCAGGGGATTTTACTGTTGGAGAAGGAACGCCTCGGCTTATCCAATGCCTGCCTCCTGGAGAGACAAAGAGTGTGGGAGAGAGAGACCGGAGAAAAAGACAACCACAAAGACAATTACAAAGTCATACAAAGACCATGAAACAACATGAACACACTGTCCTACCATAACATACCTGAATTCCATCTTCTCAGGCAAGCTGAGTGGCATGGCCCTGAGCATCCTTACCCTGTCACTCACTGACAAGTTCTGCAAGTTGGTCACCAGCTGCTCGCTCTTATTCCCTGGAACACATGGCATAGTCACACATGGTATGGGTTATGTTGCACACAGTATTCATTTAACTCTGTAAAACTGTAAAAAGATCCACTTTGGTTAACGTGTGAGAGACATGCAGAGAGAGTGTGTGTCCATGTCTGTGTCTCCACTCACACTCTCCATCGGTTTCCAATAAGTCCATTTCCACCATGTACCCTCGTATGGAGGGCCGTGCGGAGCGGGAGAAGTCTTTGATGGCGGGACGGCTCTGCCTCCGTCTCCTCAGCTGCATAGTCCTGTTGTAGTACTGAGAGATAATGGCCCCACGGCTGCGACCTGGGAAATAAATAATATTCATTCAGACCTATTTGATCCTGTGGGGGAAATTCAGTTTCCAGCATTACCCAGCTGATTGCTGCTCATGCGATGCGAGTGTGTGGTCTAGCAGAGCCAACACCAACTCGGGACTCCTGAATGGCTGCCCTCCATGCTCTCCTATCTAGCATCAGTCTTTTTTTTTTTCTTTTTTTTTATCCCACAATTTTGCAACCCATTTTTTTCACCCCAGGTGTCAATTATCTAAAGTAATCCTGGGCGCTACACTTCCTCTGCCAACCTGGGGGGGCAGCGGACTGACCTCATGCTTCCTTCTATGCATGAGGAGTCCAAGCAGCTTCTTTTCACCAGGGGGGAATTTCGCCGGCCGGACGTAGCACGCGGAAGGAACACGTTATTCCGACCAGTTCCTTTCCCCTCCATCAGGCGCCCCGGCTGGCCAGGGGGAGGTAGTTTAGAGACCAGGATTACTGCATGTTTTTTGTGAGGGTACCTAGCCTATGGGACACGAGGAGAACATGCAAACTCCACACAGAAAGGCCCTTTCGCCAACCCCGCCTCGGTATGGGCAATGATGACGCAGGGGAGGGAACACGCCCCCAGCGCCCACATCATCCCCAGCGGGAATCGAACCCAGGACCTTCTAGCTGTGAGGCGACAGCACTACAGACTGTGCCACCGTGCCCCCCTCATCAGGGTCTTGAGCTCAACAGTGTTGTTTGCTAAGCTGTTGTGCCACGTAGGTAGTGCGCTTCTTGCCTTGCCCTGTGTTGGTTTCCATAGTGTCAGTAGGTCAGTTTGCTTGCCTGGGTGCCTGACGCAGTACCCTTCCAACCTGACCCATGATAGGTCCCCGTAGAGAGCCACATTTCTGATGGTGCGGTTGAACATGCTTCAACAGCAGCCCTGCTGGTCGTTCCACCCACAAGGCTAAAAACTAAAGATCGAGCCTTTGCTAGTTTCGCCCCCAGGCTATGGAATGACCTCCCGGAGCACCTGAAATCTGTGGCCTCAGTGGACCTTTTTAAAAAACATTTAAAGACCCACCTCTTTAGACAGGCCTTTGCAACATAGTGCTGTATTGATCTCTTGATTATTATTATTTATTTTTACCAGTGCCGTTTGTTATGTTTTCTCTTTCTTTGCTTTAATTTTCATTATTCTTATTTTTATTATTAATATTACTATTGTTACTATTGATATTTTTTGCTTTTATTGTTGTGTAGCACTTTGTGACTGATGTCTGTGAAATGTGCTCTATAAATAAAATGTACTTACTTACTTACTTACTTCAGATCTGAAGAGCAGATCACTGTTCAACTTTTATGGCGCACAATTATGGACACATTGAAAACTGTTGCAGAAAGATAGACAAGTTCTGAAAAGGATTAAAAATAGTCTTTGAAAGAAGGATAAGCTTCACGGAACGTCTCAGCTGGATCCCAGCTTTATTGTCATTTATTTATTTTTACTTGAATGCATTTTATTTTACTACTGTTCTTCTGGTAATGTCAATGGTGGCATCTAAGTATTATCTACATATCTGTTGTTTTATTATCCTGTACATTAGTTACAAATCACACCCGTGTGAAGTGAGGGGTGCTCTTAACATCTTTCAGTGATGTAATGATGATGTAAAACAAACAGTGACAAAACAAACATTAAATTCTCTGTATTGTCAATGGCGTTTTTAAAACAAACATTGAACTAAAAACAAACATTAAGGAGGGGCTAGCGCCCCTCAGAAATAAGCAAAAACATCCATTCCAGTACCAACTCCTAGGGCTCCATCTTGCGCCACCCCTTATCCCTAAACTTATTTGCCATCTTTTACTATTTTAAAACGTTTAAAAATAGTTAAACTAGCCAATCTACATTGACACGTTGTTAGCTTGTAGATCGGCTATTTGTACTATTTTTAAATGGTTTAAAATAGTAAAAAATGGCAAATAAGTTTAGGGATAAGGGGTAAGGGGTGGCGCAAGATATAGGGCCTAGAATACTTTCGTTAACAAAGTTAACACATTGCAATAAATTCTAGTTTTCAGACTGGCTCTGTCAACAGTGATACAGGGAAGTGTGTATGTGTATAAAATTTTGCATCTCATCTACCAGCGTGATAGGAAGTAGGCACTGTTGAGACACTCCACACTCTCCAGTCTGTCTGTCTGTCTGTCTGTCTGTCTGTCCCCCTCTCCCTCCAGGGAGACTTAATATTGGTAAAACAAAGCATCTCACACCGGTCTAGACGGCGATCATGGAAACAGATCCATAATCATTTCTGTGAGGTTAGGGTTAGGCAGGGCAACACAGCAATGTGAGGTTAGGGTTAGGCAGGGCAACACAGCAATGTGAGGTTAGGGTTAGGCAGGGCAACACAGCAATGAAAGAGGGAGTCCCAGTCTGTCTTAGGGTTAGGCAGGGCAACACAGCAATGAAAGAGGGAGTCCCAGTCTGTCTTAGGCAGGGCAACACAGCAATGAAAGAGGGAGTCCCAGTCTGTCTTAGGCAGGGCAACACAGCAATGAAAGAGGGAGTCCCAGTCTGTCTTAGGCAGGGCAACACAGCAATGAAAGAGGGAGTCCCAGTCTGTCTTAGGCAGGGCAACACAGCAATGAAAGAGGGAGTCCCAGTCTGTCTTAGGGTTAGGCAGGGCAACACAGCAATGAAAGAGGGAGTCCCAGTCTGTCTTTCTCACTGTCTTTACTCGCTCGGTCACTCACTCAGAGACCTCCTTTCATCACTTTCTCTCTTTCCATCTGTACTTACCGATGGTGCGACTGGGCATGGAGGACAGGACAGACTGGGTGGCAGCAGACCAGCGTTCAGCAATCAGTGGGTCAAGGTCAACGTCCCTCTCCTCCTCCTCTTCCTCACTGCTACCCCACCGTCTCCCCCTCCCACCATCTCCCCATGGCTCTTGACCTTGGTTGGACAGCTGGGCCACCGTGTCTGAAGAAGGAAACCAAAACACATAATGGGCCGTATTCACACAGCAGGCATTTTGCTCTGACCTCAGACACGCACACAGACACACAGTACCTCGTTGCTCCTCATCCAGTTGTAGTTGCTGGAGCAGTTGTAGTTGCTGGAGCTCAACCAGCTCGTTGAAAGATTCATGGACACCCTCCTCATCCACAGGACTCCTGACGCACACACACACACACACACACACACACACACACACACACACACACACACACACACACACACACACACACACACACACACACACACACACACACACACACACACACACACACACACACACACACACACACACACACACACACACACACACACACACACACACACACACACACACACACACACACACACACACGTCACCAATGTTCACTGCATGCATGCTAATAAAGGTTACTGAAAAAAGATAGATGAAGAGAGAGGGAAAATGAGGAGACGATTCTGGTTTTCAGAGTTCATTGACACACTCACAATAGCCCAAGTACCACTGGTCACTGACCTCTCCTCAAAAGTAAACATAGATGTATAATGTGACTTTTTGAAAATGTATGCATAATTACGGTCTGACAACTAACTTAAATAGTAGTAAACTACAATTTAAAATGATCATTTTCTAATATCTCATTTCGGAATGACATGACCTCAGATGGTTCAAGCCTATATATGCTCAAGGGAACCATGAAGGCAATCCGTTATCATTAACAAAACATAAACAGAAAAAGAAATACAATCACAAACACACAGTTGAATCAGAAAGTTCAACATTTTTATTCCATAAACACGTATTACCTTAATTAACTGCAGTGTCTTGCGACTATCAGGGTATTTGTGTGTTATGTATTTGTGAATTACTGTGCAGTCCTAGTGTATGCACACACAAGTACACAGCAAACATACAAATATACTAACATACGGGTCTTTTTTGTACCCTGCCTCTACCTCCATTTAGCCAAACCTTTCAACTATACACTAAATGAGAAAAAACAAGTACCTTTCTTTAGACACTAGAGTAGAGCCTGCTTTACAATAGCCTTCATTGCAGTGTACCATACTCATACTGTAGGTCTGGGGAAACCTTGTTTACACACGTTCCTGTCTTAACAAGAAATCAAAGAGCCAAGCTAACCCTGTCATCTCTTTATCGTCTCCCAAGTCTCTGGGAGGACACACAACAACTGGACAGACACGCGCAGGACAGGGAAGAAAGAGAACTTACGGAGAACTCAGAGGCTGTGAATACATAAGGAGAACTTTTAAATAGGAATAGAGAGCAAAAGTACAGTACTGCTGCACTGTTAATTGTATTGACATCAGCAATATTTAAACATTAAATTTCAATTAGATCAACCGACAACCACTGTAGTAGTTGCAATTACAAAGAGTGCAGTAATAGAATTGTGAACGGCAAATCATTCAATATTAGTGATTCATAACCGTGTTTTATTATTATTGGTACATTGATAAAGGAGAGCAGGAAGACAAAAGTGAAAGAGGAAGTTGTAATACTCACTCCAGTGCAGCCTCCAGGAAGTGGGGGCTGAAGTTCACATTGCGAGCCATTGTTTGTCTCTCTATCTTTTGGTCTAGGTTCGTCTAAATCTGTGCTTGACCAATCACAGGGGAGGGATCACACCCTCAAGGACCTTGGACCCGCTTTCACCTCCCCTGTCATAGTGATGATGACTCCATCTGAGTGACAGAGAGAGAGAAAGAGGAGAAGCAAAGACAGACGGGGGGAAAGTGAAGGGAGAGGAGAAAGCCGGAGAAGGAGCGAAAAGATTGAGGAGGGAGACAGACAGGACAGAAGGGGTGGAGGGACAGAATGGAGGGAGAGGGAGGGAGAGAGAGAGAGAGAGAGAGAGAGAGAGAGACACACACACACACACACACACACACACACACACACACACAAGGAATGTTAGCAGTCATTCACCAAGTTATTAGAGGTGTGTGACTCTCTGGTCATGTTGTAACTTGTCTGCTGACAGCACATTTCAACTATAATACACACCTAAACACATGAATACATGAATACGCCTTTTGTATAATTTCACCGGTGATGTGAGCTGTACTGTGTCAGACTTCTGGTTGACAAGCCATGGAGTGACAACAGGCAGTATCATCAAAGTGTATGCAGACACTTTTCAACAGTCAGTAGTGTTCAAGCTAACCCATTCCTTTTCGATTTATTTTATGTTTTTTCTACAATAATTCTCTTCATCGTGGTGACAGCGACAGAACTGTCCCCACCATGAAGAGAATCCAAAACATTCAACAACACTTCAAAGCCTAGTCTGTACTGTCAGTAATGTCAGGAAATGTGGCAGTGAACAAGATCACAGCCTCAGCCTATAGAGGAATAAATCCTCCAAAGATGATGGATTGGTCGCACTCTTTCTCAAGCCTGTATCTAACAACACAACAAGATATGCCCTCTTTTGGAATCCAAAAGAGAAAAGCAAAAGAGACAGACCAAGAAACACCTGGCACCAGGACCTGGAAGCAGATGTGAAGAGATCTGACCATACATAGGGACAGCTGGAGAAATTGGCAAAGGACCAAGATGCCTGCCCTGGAGGGCCCTTGTTCACGACCTTTTCCCAAAGTTGGCCTATAGTAACTAGTAAGTACTGAAAGTAAGGTTTTATTGCGACCAAAGGTTGCAGTTAACTATGGAATCGTGCATTTCCTGTGTGTTGGTCGGGCACCATATATGGTGCCCAGGTCTCGTGACATCATCAGGGATGTAGATGTGGAGACCCTGATGTCATAGTAAATGCGACCTGCTGTCGCAGTTAAGCCATGGAGATCCCTGGTGATCCCTGGTGTCATCAATATTGGCCAGCAACTCTATATCTGACCTCAAACCTCAAACCCTTAGATCTCCATATATGGATATATGTCAGAACCTGTTCTGACATTCCATATGTTGATCTTTCCCCATCCATCCTTCCTCTCACGCCAGGGCTCCACCGGGCGTGTTGCATCTCCGTCGCGTGCGTCCAAAAACGCACCGGTTAAATATTAATGCACGCGTTAATGTCATGCAACGCGGGCAGTGGAGCCACCCTTCATTGATTAAAAAGGGAACATTCCCTGACAGTGACGGAGACGCGACGCTGACACGCCCGGTGGAGCCCCGGTGTTAGATGTCTCCCTTTTGACTTATACTTATACTCAAATTTCAAACTCTAGATGGGCCTGCCCCAAAGTTATTAGTGCAACCACGCTCGGCAGCCGGCAAAAACTAGAGTTCTCAACAGGCCTCAGGCATCAACTGTACACTCAAGAGAACACACATTATGTGACAGTTGTGTTATCCATATGCATGGTTACACAAAAGGCCTTACATTGAGTACTACTTCGTAATAACAAAATGTGTATTACTTAGTAATATTTTGTGTAGCCTGGACCTAGTTAAGAGAAGAAGGCTTGTTACAACAAGGTGGTTTAAATCCCCAGACCAGCTGTGAAAGAAATACTTTCATCTAACCAACTAGTTCAAGCTAGTTCAACAAGGTAGTTCCTTAGACAATATGTAATATTATTATTATTTTGGCCAATGTCCAATTAATTGCATGGCCAAACTGATCAATACCCATACTGATATTGCAATAGCAGTTTCCAGTAGGGTTTACACCTGTTATACACTGACTATACAGTCATTCTGGATTCAGATGCTTGCAGGAAAAAATGCCTACTGATGGACATACTTAACTTAAGTTCAAACAACTTAAATATAATAAAGATGTTATACTTACTTAAAATTATTTTTGCTTTTTGCGAACGCAGTGAGCATTTACTATGAGACCCAGCAGATCACGTCTGTGTGTGTGTCTGTCTGTGTGTGTGTGTGTCACGCTGTAACACCACCCGCCCACCACCAGAGGGCGCAGCTGTATCACACACAAAAACACACACACACATGCACGCACGCACACACACACACACACACGCACGCACGCACACACACACACACAAAAAACTTAACTTAAAAAAAAACTTAACTTAAAAAAAACTTAACTTAAAAAAAAACTTAACTTAAAAAAAACGTAAAAAGGAAAAACGCGCACACACAAAAAACTTGACTTAAAAAAAAAACTTAACTTAAAAAAACTTAACTTAAAAAGGAAAAACGCGCACACACAAAAAACTTAACTTAAAAAAAACTTAACTTAAAAAAAAACTTAACTTAAAAAAAAAACTTAAAAAGGAAAAACGCACACACACAAAAAACTTAACTTAAAAAAAAACTTAACTTAAAAAAAAACTTAACTTAAAAAAAATACTTAAAAAGGAAAAACGCACACACACAAAAAACTTAACTTAAAAAAAACTTAACTTAAAAAAAAACTTAACTTAAAAAAAAAACTTAAAAAGGAAAAACGCACACACAAAAAACTTAACTTAAAAAAAAACTTAACTTAAAAAAAACTTAAAGAAAAAACTTTTTAAAAAAAAACTAAAAAAGAAACACGCACGCACGCACACATACACACACTAAAAAAATAACTTGAAAAAACATTTAATTTAAAAAAACTTAACTTAAAAAAAAACTTAAAAAGTACGTAATTTATTCTAATTGTTATTGCAATTTACGAGCTGCGTTCGCTTCCCGCGTTTGCGCGTCTTACTTGTAATTTACAGGACCGTACAGGACACAGGTGGACCTTTTTGGAAGTTTTGCAAACACAGGATATGATGTTATTACCCAAAGTGCCATGCAGGGGCATCCTCCATTCTGAGCCAGCTTGCACCTGACCGCATACCTGAGCTTGTGACTAGAAGTTATGTCATTATGATGTCATAATGTCCAGTCAGGATCGTTCTATTGTCACTCTACTGAGGGCTGAGTGGTCAGAGTCAACGGTCACATGGCTGATGGTGGGAATATTCATGAGAACAGAGCAACAGAATGATTCATTGTCACAGCTCTGTGGATGGCGTCATTCTGTTTTTGGGGGATTTGAACAACAGCACTTGTGTTGCGTCCGTTCGTGCATGGGTGCGTGCATGCATGGATGCGTTGTCAATGTGGTATTGGTGTCTGTTTTCAATGTGGAATATTGACTTATCCCCTGGATGGATGGACTCACTCTCTCACCCTCACTCTTTTGGTGTGCCAAATTATGCGTCTGAAACTGTCTATTGTCTACCATAAATTAGTATTTATTATTGTGTTTTTACTTTGGTTATGGTTATCTGTTGGGTGTTGCAGTATGTTGTTTTATAATGGACCACAAGCTTTGGGATTGTGTATTCTATTCTACTTTGTGTTCTGTGTGTTGTGTATGCTTGTGCACTGTCCATGCAAATGGGCCCAACAATATGTCTTTGGTTATGTCCAACCTTCAAGGACCAAGAGAACCCATTTCCTGTTATCTTATCTTTTACGGAGTCTAGGGTTCAAGCGTCTACACATGGAACACCATTTTCTATGTTCAGGGGAAGGAAGCCATGTGGGGACTAGACTCTAGAGAGGGTGAACTTTGTCCCTGTGCTTGCTAGTGAATCTACAGTCTGGGGCAATGCCTGTTAGCGGATGGTGATGAACGGGAGCCGGAGTATGACAGTGGTGCTATTTCCTCCCTGTGGGGGCTCCTCGCTGTCAATGAGCTAGTATAACAGCAGTGACAAAAACACATAAATGTGTGGGGAGGATCCATTGGCAAATTTGAATAAGAATAATAAATATATAAAACATTGATTTAATCATGAATATAAATGTCAAGAAGCTAGCCTTGTCTGTAGAGTGTTCAGAATGTATTTACATTGAAGTTAATTAGTGTATGACTCAGTCTGTCAACTGTAGCTTTACCACCAGTGTCGCTGAATGATTTGGACTGAAAAGTCCAGCAAGACTATATAGCACTAGAACAGTAAGAACTAGATAAAGTGCCCCTCGGGGCACAGGTCTCCACCAGGGCAGGTGAGGTTGTGGCCTCCTGGTGGCGCTATAACAAGCCAATGTGAAAAAGGTGGGATATATTCCTCAGCCTAGTAAAGTCCATGAAAGATTTCACGTAAATTGCATGCTGCAGATTGCAGCATGCAATGTGTTTTACAAAAGTCGGCCTCCTGGTGGCGCTATAACAGGCCGTTCTGGAAAATTTGGGGCAGAGGTTCATCGTTGGCATCCAGGGAGTGTGTGTGCAAAATGTGGCATCGACCGGTTAACGGTGCCGGAGATTAGCTGTTAACAGACGGACGGACGGACGCACACACAATCCTGCAAACTTTGAAAGCCAATGTTAGCCAATTAGGATGGAATATGAAATATCAGACAGATCCATCTTGAACACATAACTATAGAGATTCTGTGTAACGATTTGCAGGATTTTTGGACAGAATCTGGAGGAGCAATATCACAAAATGTGTTTTACAAAAGTCGGACTCCTGGTGGCGCTATAACAGGTTAATTGTTGGCATGCAGGGAAATTTGGCATCGACCGGGTTAACAGTGCCAGAGATTAGCCGTTAACAGATGGACGTACGCACACACACAGTCACACACACTCACACACGGACGGAGTGGAAAACATACTCTCTCCCCATGCCTTCGGCCAGGTGGAGACAATAACTTTGGGGCAACTTTTGGGGCAGGCCCGTCTAGAGTTTAAATGGACAGGTATCAGTCAAAAGGGAGAAATCGAAGAGTAAGGATGGATGGGGAAGGATAAACATATGGAATGTCAGAACAGGTTCAGACATAATCCATATACTAATATTGATGACATCAGGGATCTCTGATCTTAATTGCGACAGCAAGTCACATTTACTATGACATAAAGGATCTCCATCCCTGATGATGTCACGTGATGTCACGAGACCTGGGCACCATATATGGGGGCTTTCCCCATGTATGGGGATGTTGAGTGATACACTGACTGATAGGAAATACACAATTCCATAGTTAAAGATGGAGTGCCACAATTTGTGTAGTTTTCCAGTTTTTCATGTGTTTATGAGGGGACAGTACTTCATTAGACACCCTGGAGTCGTTTTTATGTGCAATGGTGTAATAACTTTGTATTTAGGGTTTCTTCCTGGAGGCTGAACCCTTGACAGTCAAACGGGCCAATGATATACATTACATTACATTACATTACAGTCATTTAGCAGACGCTTTTATCCAAAGCGACTTACAATAAGTGTATTCAACATAGGTAGGGAACAAAAACTACTAATCACCAGAAGTCTTTAGTGCATTTTCTGCAAAAACAAGCAACCAAGAGTATACCTAGTGCTAAGGTAAAAGTGCAATATATCAGCTACCTATTTCCTTAAACAGATGAGACAAAATAGCTAAATCAAATGAGCATGAGCTAAAACAATTAAGTGTATCGACTAAACAAGATCCAATAAACAATACAACAATAGAAAACAAGCGCTCGTACAACTAGTTAACAACAAGTAGGTCAGGCAGAGAGGAAGGGTAGTGTTTCCTGAAGAGGTGGGTTTTCAACCTGCGGCGAAATATGGGCAGTGACTCTGCTGTCCTAACATCAGTGGGGAGTTCATTCCACCACTGTGGGGCCAGAACAGAAAAGAGTCGTGACCGTGTGGATCGGCCAGAAGGACCCTTGAGTGACGAGGCAATCAGTCGCCCCGAGGTGGCAGACCGAAGTGGTCGGGCCGGGGTGTAGGCATCGACTGATAGTGTAACGTATTACTATTGCACGCACACACACACCTCCCCCTCTATATATTTTTTTAAATACGACAACCTCTGTGGGCGGAGCTACCTGCCACATACACATGTGTGAACTGAACAAAGCAGTTTGCTGCTTCTTTCCTTAACTGACATAGACATTTGTCTTTGTCTCTTGTGACATCATCACTACCAGCAGCATAGACAGGGGGCAGTGCAGAGCTCTGACTGTTAGCTAAATTAGTGAATTCATAGTCATCCACTCACAGCTATAGCTTCAACAAATACTCAAACACACTCATGCCATCATTAATCATCCAAATTCTAGTCCATATCTGTAGCTCTGTCTCTCAATTTAGGTAATTCATACTTTATGTGCTACTTTGTCATACGACTACGTCGTTCACAACACAACAAAAATGCAACACATGCAGTATACGCTTGTTTCAAGGACAGACTTATGAAGTTACACTGTTGCCCAGTGAGAAATCAAAGGGAAGGATGGAGTAGTTGAAGGATGAGGGTTTTTTCCCAGTTATTGTCCTGTAACATCAAAGTGAGACATTTAATCTCCTTTCAATGCATTTATTCACTCAGCAACAATGAGAACGTTTGACTGAACAGCTCTGTTCGCCGCTCTACAAACATACTTTTCTGGCTATTTCAGCTTTTGAGGGGCACTAGCCCCTCCTATGTCCAGCTTTTAGTGTGAACACAAACTTTGTCCTTAAATTGACATTGATTGACATGCCATTGATAATGAATGGCCAGTTTTTAGTGTTTGTGTATTAACACAAACCTTGAAGACGAAGGTGAGGATGCAAATTCTAATTGGCCGGAATGAGTTGATGTATTATGATGTATGATGATAAGAGCGCCCCTCACTTCGCATGGGTGTGATTTAAAAATATATATATTCCAGTCATTTTCCAGTCAATTTTACATGACATTATACTGTAGATTATATTTACTGTAGCTGACAGGCTTATCCACAATGTAAGAATCTAACGGTATAAAGCTCCAATACATAGATTACAAAGTATGAGTATCCTACAATTAGGCACATTTGGTCACACAAGATTGAGATTGATTGATTGATTGATTGATTGATTGATTGATTGAATTCATTCATTGTAGAATAATGGCATATACAATGCATGATCAAAAACAACGCCTGAAGGCTTAATATTTACATTGTGGTCCCTTGCGATGCATACTGTATGCACTAAGCAAGCTCCATCATCTTGTTGTTTTTCAGGCGGGACAGGGAGAGGGAGAGCGAAGAAAAATGAAAGTATGCAACAGTAAAGAAGTGGCAGGTATTTAGCCTACATGAGTTAAATTATCACTGAGGATGTTACTGTGAAATTTAAGTAGCATAAGGAGCGAGGTCAATTCACTTTGAAGAAATCTTTTGTACTATTTTACTATTCATTCAATGACTGTTAGTTTTGCTCTGTTGGCAGTGCTTACTGCTTAGTATCCAGACAAAAGTGCTGTGCCAACAAAAATGAACATTGTTGTTTGTATTCTGTCTCCATTCCATTGTATTGTGTTCTGTCCGTTTTTCCTGCTTCCACAATCCCTATTAGTTCATGTCAGTCTCTGCTTCAGCAAATCCAAAGACAGACAATAGACACAGTGCTGGAGTGAAACAGATGTCTTCAGCATTGCTGGTTTAGCTAGTCATTCTCTCCATCCCATCACTGTCACTCTTCCAAATGTGTGACCAGCATGGCCATGAAGTGTATGTATGTATGTATGTATGTATGTGTGTGTGTGTGTGTGTGTGTGTGTGTGTGTGTGTGTGTGTGTGTGTGTGTGTGTGTGTGTGTGTGTGTGTGTGTGTGTGTGTGTGTGTGTGTGTGTGTGTGTGTGTGTGTGTGTGTGTGTGTGTGTGTGTGTGTGTGTGTGTTCCGTGCACAATAACCATCACAAATGTCCTAGGACACTGTGGGGGTGAAGGAAGCGAAGGGCTTGGTGTGGGGGGTGGGGGAGTCACTGCATGAACTCAGTCTGACAGAGGTCACAGTTAAACTGTACTAGGGCCAAACAAAACACAGTGGGAAAGACTGTAGGATATGATGGAGCTCAGATGTACTGCTTCTCAGTTTACAGAGTGTCTTTAGTGTCGATTAGAGGAAGGAAGAAAGTAAACTACAAAACATGAATGTAGTGGCAACGAGAATGTTAAGTAGAAATTATATGACCGCAAAGAGATGGTTATGAATAAACCATTAATGGGTCACACACAGCCTGGGAGGCGAAGTCTATGTTTTTGTCTTGACAAACTAAGGGTCAATTAACTTTCCAGAGTTCCAACAAAAGTCCAACAGGGGGAAGGAGAAGTGCTCAGCTACAGGGGTTGTCCCTGATGTTTTCAATTAGCCATTTACTGTACGTCATATGAAAGGGTGGGGGCAACAATGTGGATGAAGCACTGCATGCTGTTTACAGCATGTCATATAAGTTGAAACAGTGACTCACACCCACATGATGTCATCAATGACCAGCTTGTAAACAGTCAAGCAGCAAAGCGAATAAATGATCAAATCCATTGATTGTCTATCACAAAAAGCTTCAGATTTGCTGTTTTGACAACAAACAACTACAGGGAATTTATTGAGCTCAGACCTATTTTGGTACACAGGCATTGTGGTGTTACTGTTGACTATTTTCGTACTGGATTGTGAGGGAAGGAACTTTGAGAAAGCCCATGTCCAGATAAAGGACTTCACAAAGAGTATACTGGAAAACACAGGAAGGAGAGAGAATGGAGAGATAGTAGTGTGGCTGACAGAGGGGATAGGGGCCAGAACAGTAAAGTATATACTATAGATTAGAATGTTCAATTTGCTATTAGAGTTGAGCAAGCAAGCACACACACACACACCCTTTCCCACTTCATTCACAACAAAGTTACAGGCTCTCGAGTCTCCACTGGCTAGATCACAGAGACTGGAAACTCCTAACCAGAGCCAGTACTCCCTGGAGCAGAGCAATACTGTATGTGGGAGGTTTTCCTATGCTCTGCAAGAGGAGGAAACATTATACACAGATGTGGACATTTGCCTTTTGGCTACAGTGTGCCAATAATAACTAGCACGATCAATTAAACACAAGATTAAATTACAACAAATCTCCCAGTATTGTGCATTAAAATATGCAATACTATTGGTACTGTAAGTCTTCTTATGAAAATATACATGTCCTGTATAATAGTACATGTTCAACTGCAAATTATTTTACCAAATTGCATGACATAGTTGTCTCAGTTCATGTATGCAAAAGTTTCTCTCTTTTAAATTCATCAAAATAGCCTAACTGTATTGGCACAATGATCATTTGTACATGTAGGATATGATGTCACAGCAGTTTTCTACAAAACAAGTGCGTTTAAGTGACAATCGTGGAAATATCTCTAACTCTGTCAGAGGTCTGTCACTGCACTCACTAGCTATTATAAACTCCTTAAACTCAAAGGATAGTCAACCAAAGTCTAGCATTTTTTTCTCTCTCTCACACACACACACACACACACACACACACACACAGTGAATTATATTCAACTAGCTCTGAGGGCATATAGTTCTAAGGTCCTGAGCTATGGACCAGAGCTATAGTATTCAACGAAGTTGGTGCACTGGTGACCACATCTGGGCAAGGCGCTGATAAAATAAATGTAAATGTACACATTTCGCCGGACACCTTCCACTGGAAAACATCGACAGTCAATCAAAAACTACCGTCCTGTGGTATTCAGTATACAACTATACGTTAGCATTGCTCCCTGTGTTTACAACCTGTCAAATGCTCCCGAAACAGCAACATGCCTACTTTACGCCAATAACGCCATATCACCCATACAATTACTATGACGAGGTGTTTGTAAACAAGCAATAATAAAGTAAACAAACGGCTAGTTTCAGTTCACTCACCCAGTGTGAAAAGTCTGCAAACTAAACTTGTCCAACCGGTTGTTTCCAATGTTAATCTGCGCTGCAGCGCAGCCCGTCAGTCAGTCAGTCACAATAGAACCCCGTCGGCGTGTGTAACCAGGCGCAACCATTTTCCTTGGGGTGGATACACTATAATCCTAGTCTAAAGTTTGTTTACAAACTGTCTGAGAAGAGAAACCTTAAACCTAGGCAAAATCAGCCCGTTCGTTTACCTCCAATAATATTACGGTTAGCCTGATACGGTGATACCCACCTATGAATGCGTGCAAATTAACTTTGAAGAAATGTTTCCGCAAATGGTTCGGTCCTGTTGCACTGTTGAAATCTCTGCCCTCGACCTGGTACCGCAATTTGTACTCAGTACTGTAGTGTCGGTGTTGCTGCCCAGTGCCCACTATCGTTTGTGGGTCTCAGACCAATATATATTACATTACATTAATAGTATACGTCAAAGTAACCACACGAAACAGCAATATTGCTGGGTGTAGACATGGTATTATTATAAACCTTCACACTGCCATGTGTAGGCCAACTATTGCGCAATGTGCCGCTAAGAAAAAACATTAAACGACTACCCGGACTACGAAAGAAGAAGTAAAATGGGCCTACCTTTGTATGGCTAGTTAGGTGACATGTCATCAAGAAAAGTTATATTATTGTATGTTGTAGACTAGTAGTAGTAGGCCCAGTAGTAGCAGTAGTGGTGGTTCTGGACGGTTCCCCTCTCTTGTCGGTCTATACTCTTAACGGATAGCTAGCTACCTGGGTATCTGGCCACACCTTCAAATGGAGAATAAACATGCATGGGATGATGGAATACTTATGCTATGATGACTGATGCTGGTCTTCAGAACTGACAAACATGGTTGTTTCCACAAAGCACTTCCTAATTATAGGCTAATCTCTCTTTTCAAATGGCTGCATATGCTAATGCACACACTTTATTAGTCAGAAATGTAAACAGCAGTGGTACAGTAAGACAGTTTAAATACCAAAAAGTAAACAGCTAAGTGGTAGCCTACAGTAAAACAGCTTAAACACCAAAAAGTGATGGGGACTGCACAAAAGAGAAGGGAAAATTAATTACCTCCCCATTTGGTCTCAGCTGAGTTTTCAGGCCAATTTGCAGAGTTCTATGTGTGTAAGTTATTTCCCTCCTAGGGGGTCAATCAAGCCAACTGAGCCAAACAAAGAACCATATGTCCTAAGATCACATCATTAGAACACTTTACCACTCTTCAGTAGGCTTCTAGGGCTAGGCTATAGAGCTGTAATGTATCAGGACAGGAGTCAGCACGTACAGAATATAAGACAAGCCATATTTATCATGATTCATGTAATATTCTCAACCTCAAATAATTTACTATGAAACTTTTGGCCTTCATGAACTAGTTATTGCCATTCTGGCTAAGTATGCTGGGTGGCTATAATATATATATTTTTTCCTAACCCAGAGTCCAGACACCATACTGTTTCAAGGGATGGTGGTGTGGCATAAGACCCAATCTCTCTGGACCCACATGTGCCCCTTCCTTGTCTCCAACCACTATCACAGAACCTTCATTACTGTAGGTGACCCGGCCACCAATATTGTATCAATCCCTTTCAGCTTTCCCACTGCCTGTGTCAGTAAACCTTTCAGTACTGTCTGTCAGTAAACAGAGAGGGGGGGGGGGGGGGTATGTTACAAAATGCTGTACAATGTATGTTGAAATCATACAGTCAGTGCTTACGGGAATTTACTTCAGTATGTAAATGCTGATGTTCAGATGACGGATGCCCCATGATGTGTCTGACTCGGTGGTGGAGTCGGTGGTAACAGCCTGGCTCCTGATTGGTCTTTAAGATTTAGCGACCACATTGTATTGCTTCAAATTTCACTGGAACTCTGCTATATGTTCCATGCAGTTCACATGAAAGGCATGTTGGCTGATGAGTAAACAGGATTGCAGTAATAAAGTTTAAAAGTGGTCACCTGATTCCATTACACTGAAAAGGCAACAAGGCATTAATATAGTTTAGTCTTGTTAACTAACTGTAGTCTGGAGTGTTTTCTACAATTTACAATTCAGGCATTTATCAGATGCTCTTAATCCAGAGCGATTTACATTAAGCAAGAACAAAATGCATTGGCAATACATCATATACATAAAAAAGTAGTTATCATGAATCATACGTAAGCTAAGAACGTAAAAGTGGTATATCTATATACCAGTAATGAAACTATGCATAGGCTATATACTATATAGTACTATATATATATACTATATATAATATAATATATATACTATATATAATAGAAAATGCTATAAGTCTACATAAAATGCTAACTAAGTCTACATAAAATGCTATCTAAGTTACATAAGTCGAGCCTTTGCATACGCTTGTAAGGTCGTCAGGCTAAGGCAAGTGCTACTGGCCATGATGGAGTCTGAAGAGGTGGGTTTTCAGACTACGGCGCCACGGCAGAAGATTGGAGGGAGGGTTTGTAGGGTTCAATCATACTTGCAAGATATGGGGGAGCCATACCTTTGGTTGCTTTGAATGCCAGCATCAGAGTTTTGTATTCTGTGCGGGCAGCGACCGGGAGCCAATGGAGGGAGCGGAGAAGGGGGGAGACGTGAGAATTTTAGCTGGTTGAAGACCAAGCGAGCTGCAGCATTTTGGATCACTCCTGGGTTTCTCTTAGTCTTTAGGCTTGAAGAACCGAATAGGGCGCCACTTCTCCCTTGAACTCAATGGATGTGGCCACCATGTTATTTTCTGTCTCTTTATTACTTTGAAGAATGGTATAATTATTCTTGATAAATTATGCTGTACAAATACATTGTATTACTATGCTATGCTAGTATATCACTGGCATGGTTATTGAAATTGATGTCGGTCTCACACTCACTGTCTTTATGTCTAACTTTCTGACTCTTTTTTCTGTATCTCATAATAGGCCTATGATAGAAATCTAAAGGCAAGATAAGTTGTGTGCCGCTGTTAAATTGCACACAGTATAACCTGAGAAAAACCTTTGGATTCTAAAGGTTAGTTCTCTCAGGCTATTTAGAGAGCCTGGCAGTTGTTGTTCTCGGAGTGTGTGTGTGTGTGTGTGTGTGTGTGTGTGTGTGTGTGTGTGTGTGTGTGTTTGTGTGTGTGCGCGCGCGCGTGTGTGTGTGTGTGTGTGTGTGTGTGTGTGTGCGTGCGTGCGTGCGTGCGTGCGTGCGTGCGTGCGTGTGTGTGTGTTTCAGTCGTGTCTGTCTATGTGCTTGTGATTTTTCAGATTTTTTGTTTCAGCCACCAAAGTTACCACGCATGCTACATCCTGTAACATGACTTCCTGTTTTTTATGACTGATGTAGCGCCCATCTGCCAGAATTTAAATCTTACCAGGCGGATCAGTACAACAGCACTGACCCCAGATCAATATTCTACTGCCTTAATGTGTGCTGTGTAATGCACAGAAACATACCCAACTGAGGGTTTGTTTGTTTCATACAATTGCCACCAGAACCTAAGTGTTTGTGCAATTGTGTAAGCAGCTGTAATGTGGGCGGTGGGTTAGTGGATGTTGATGTCTACATATCTTCTACGCACTTCAGGAGGTGTGTTTGTGTAGATTAAATGTTTGGGGGATGCTGGGACAATAACATGGACGCACATACAACTGTAAACTCAAGGATCCTCTCAGGTAGGCGGCATAATATCTTCTGTTGTGTTTTATGTGTGCAGAGAGGGATAGAGAGAGAGAGACACAGAGAGCGAGAGAGAGAGTGTGTGTGTGTGTGTGTGTGTGTGTGTGTGTGTGTGTGTGTGTGTGTGTGTGTGTGTGTGTGTGTGAGAGAGAGAGAAAGACAGACAGAGAGAGAGAGCGATACAGAAAGAGAGAGTCATAGTAAGAGAGTAAATTATAAATATTCACATTCATATTCAGGAATATATTCAGGTTGCATATACTTTGTTACATTTATTACAGTATACCATTCACTTTTTGGTTCTCAAATCTCTCCTAAATAAAGTGAAGAATAATCTTCCTCTAACGAACATCTGTCTGTTTCGTCATGGTGGTTGAGCTACTTCCTGTTCAGTTAAACCTTACATCTTCCTTTTCTAGTCGAATATGACTGTCCTCCATTTCCTTGCACTGCTAGCACTGCTATAAAAAGTTGTTAAAGTTATTATTACTAATCTCTCACGCCATTTTCCTAATGTGCACCTTCTTTGTTTCCAAAGAGGAGAGTGTTCGCTCTAGCATTATGTCCAGCGTGTCTGATGACTATGTCTACCATCACACTGAGATCTTCGACCAGCTGCCAAGCTCCCAGGCTGCTCGGCCCCACCAGGCAAGATCAGGGGAACAGGGAGCCTGCAAGGGCCCAGAGGAAAGGCCCAATGCTGGGGAAAAGTTCAGCCACGGTCCCTTTTCTGGTGGAGCCAGGGACAAATACATGCAACCTCCCAAGAACCTGGCTGTGCCTATGCAGGAGAGGAGAGAAGCCTGGTGAGAGATTCAAAACTAATTTAAGTCACGCTTAAAATGATGAAGTATGGCCATCACGAGAGAAGGACATCTGTCTATGTTGTTTCTTAGCTCTTGTCTTGTTAGAATAATGACTACGGTACTATAGTTACTACTTAGCAAGTTAGTAGCTAATACTTACTAGTACGATTGGTTGTTTGGGACAGTTGGTCCTGAATTGAAACATTTTCTACTGTTGAAGTTGTTCTTTGTAAGAGTGTCAGCTCAGCTGAATATACCCAATCTAACCTATTATGATATATAACACAACACATAGTACAATTTAAACGCAGCACACCCCCCCACACACTCCCCCTAATTTCTTTCCATTTGGGTTCATCTGCCAATGAGGGAGTGAAGGAAGCTGGAGTATGAACGAGAGAGAAGAACAATTGGCTATTGGGAATCTTGGAGGCGGAGCCAGAGTATCAACAGGAAGAGAGTGTGGGCAAATATGGGAGAGGCTTTGCTGAACCTGTTGCCATGGAGAAATGTTCTCCACACCATTGAAAGTGAGAGAGACTTCACCAGATCATCCTTTGGGCTCTATAATATCATTTGACCTAGGGGTTGTGGCACCCTTGAGCTTATCCACAGTAAAATCTTAAATGCTAATTTCACTCTGAGAGTATAGGCCTACAAATGTTACAACAAGACGAGCCACCATGAAATCGTCTCCTCTTGTTGTTTTCCAGGTAGATTTGGTGTAGGCGTCAATGCCTACTTTGTGTTCCTGAGGTATCTGCTTTGTTTGAACCTCCTCCACTGTGTCATCATATCAGCATTCATTTTAGGACCAACCACATTTTATGGCAGGGGCAACAGCTCTGGTGAGTCATGCTACCAGCACTAAAATAAATGATTTGGTTATAAGAATAAGAATACAGTTATTAATGAGTCTGACTTTCATTTTCATACATGCACCCACATGCAGGTTTAGTCTAATGATTACAGTTATAAAATATGCTAGCCGTAATAGAGCTAATACTGAATTGTAATGAAAGAACAAGCTAAGAACAATATATAAAAGCCAAGGTAAAAGGTGAAAAAAGGCTGGGGGCACACATTCTGACCGTAAAAAAACACATCAGCAATGAGGATGTGCAAAACAATAAATAAGAGGGGGGCATAATTTAGTCGGAATTGGAATTGTAGAAGGTATATTACATCTATACATCAGTACATTTACAGATTTATAGAACATATCCATCTATACATCAAGTATTTTTTATTAGAACTGTATACAGTATATATTATTAAAGTAAACTGTTTCCTTCTTGATTTGTTTCACCTCTAGAATCACTGAACTTCAATGTCAATGACTCAGTTCTTGACTTCTTCCTGGGAACAGTGAGTGTGTGTGTGTGTGTGTGTGTGTGTGTGTGTGTGTGTGTGTGTGTGTGTGTGTGTGTGTGTGTGTGCATGTGTGCGTGTGTGTGTGTGTGTGTGTGTGTGTGTGTGTGTGTGTGTGTGTGTGTGTGTGTGTGTGTGTGTGTGTGCATGTGTGCGTGTGTGTACGCGCACATGCGTGCATGCCTGACTCAGAATCAGTTTTATTGTCACATCACAGGTTTACAGGTGTGGCGGTGGCTCAGGGGTAGAGTTGCCGGATGGTAACCGCAAGGTTGCGAGTTCGAACCCGGGCTCCCCCAGAGTTAGTGTCGAAGTGTCCTTGAGCAAGACACTGAACCCCTAATTGCTCCTGATGTGCTGGTTGGTGCCTTGCATGGTTTCCACTGCCATCTGTGTATGAATGTGTGTGTGAATGGGTGAATGTAATGCGCTATATAGATGCACCATTTACCATTTAAACAGTGGGATCTAGACATCACTGTCCCGTTTTCTCTCTGTTCTTCAGGGCATTCTGCAACGTTCTCCGGTCTTCTACAGTTTCTACACACGAGGTTCCCTGAAGCTGCCATGCTTGAACACAGCTCTCCTGTACCTCAGTGGAATCCTCACCCTGCTCTTCCTCAGTCTCATCCTGGTGGTCCGCAGGTCAGTCCCAAACAACATACTAGTAACAATATTGGTAGAAGTATTGAAAAGTACTTAAAAAAACGGGGCCGCGGCTGAGCGGTCCAGGCACCTATAGGCTGGTAATCCAGCCTGATGGTGTGTCGCGGGTTCGAGTCCTGAGCCTGTCGGCCTTTGCCGCATGTCTTCCCCCCATCTCTCTCCCCCTTTCTTGTCTAATTACTGTAACCTATCAATAAAAAAAGTAAAAAACGGCAAATTGCTTATTGGTCAGCGGCTCCCAAACGTTTTTGGATCTGTGCCCACTTAAAAATGTAATAACCAATCGATCGAATCGGTAGGCCTATCAAGTTTTTTTTATTACATAGATTTGGGGGCCCACTTGCAATATCCTGATGACCCACCCTTTGGGTCCCATAGGTTGGGAATCGCTGACCTAATTCTCAGTACAGTAGTATTCTATGCGAGCTGTTCTGAGATGCTGTTGCTGTACTCTTGTGTGACAGAATGGTAGTTGGTTACAAACACAATCGGTTGCTGGGGAACAGTTTCCATGACATTGTGAGCTACAAGGTGTTTTGTGGATGGGACTTCAACATACATGACCCTGATGGGGCACGGATCAAAAAAGGCATCATCAGAAATGACCTCAAGGTGAACAGATAACACAAACGCACGTGGAGTGCACACAGCACGTGCATGCATGCACACACGTATACACATACACACGTTCCTGCACGCACGCACGCACACACGCATGCACGCACCCACGCACGCACGCACGCACGCACGCACGCACGCACGCACGCACGCACGCACGCACGCACGCACCCACGCACGCACGCACGCTCGCTCGCTCACTCACTCACTCACTCACTCACTCACTCACTCACTCACTCACTCACTCACTCACTCACACACACACACACAGAGTTGACGCTGATGTCTCCACACTCCACAGCTGTACCTAGAGGAGCAGAGTTTCTGCCAGCGTGAGGCAGGGAGGACGACGGGACAGTGGGTGCGTCTCTACCTGCTGAGGGTGGTCTTAAACCTGCTGGTGCTCACTCTGCTGGCTGGAGCATTTTACTTGATCTATTCCATGGTCACATTACAGAGGGAGGAGCAACAGGTGACCAGCATACTTCATCACACAATGGTGTCGACATCGGCATTCTACATTATACAGTATATTTTTGGTATAGTTTTGGGGTGCTTGTCTCTTCAACTTGTGGTATTGTTTTTATTATGATGTACCGAGACAATATGAATAAGAGAGTCCTATTTTACATGTCTTAATTACCAGGTCTTATGTCTTGACCTTGGGTCGTGGCCAATGCTATTTAGCTATTTTGAGGATGGTCAGCCCGGAATTAGCCACACCATGGTGCCATGACCTCAAAATAGCAAAACAGCATGGCCACACCTCCAGGTCTTAAATTAAGACATAAGAAGACCTGGTAATTATAAGACTCGCAAAATAGGGCCCCAATGTTTCCACATCTACCTGTATCCGATCTCTCCATCCTTCTCTCCATTAATATAGCTCTTTCCCTTTCCATTTCTCTAACTCTCTCCATGTCACTGGTGGTTCTCTTCTCTGACTTTTTTATTTCATTTAATTTCAGTATACTTTGATATGATATCATAATCATGTATGGTCATCATGTCATGCCAGAGTGTATTAATATATATTGTGGGAAAACAGGCAAATGGATAGAAATAGTGAATATTTGACATGTATTTGGTGTGTGTGTGTGTGTGTGTGTGTGCGTGCGTGCGTGCGTGCGTGTGTGCGTGTGTATCTCTCTCTCAGCGACATAATTGGTTGGTCAGACTGATTGTTGAGTACCTCCCTGCCATGGTTTTCACACTGGTCAATCTCATCTTACCTCACATCTTCAGAAGGATTTCAATTTCTGAAGACTACTCCCTCACCATGCAGATTAACATCACCTTGTTCAGGTATGGAAGGATAGGGGAACATACAGTATTGTAAAAATAATCATGACTTTTATATTGTTTTGCTAAGGCTCTAATACTCTAGAATGCGGTCTCAATACCACATTTTGATATGTCAGCTATTTGCAATAAACAAATTAAACAAGAATAATTGATATAGCTCATGCAGAACAACCAAACGTGGTTTATCCAAATTCACCACAAACGGCCAATTTCAATGATAGCTGCAAATTATTCAGACCCTTCATGACAAGTGTGAGTGTCTAGTGCTTATTAGACCTGCTGGAAACCAGACACCAACTTCTAGCAATGTACCTCTTAGCGTGTTTCTCGTGGGAAATATGGCCTTCGCTGATGTTCTTGGGTTTGCGTTTTGCAACTGTCTTCCTCAAATTCTACCAGAGATTTTCTATGTAGTTCAAGTCAGGAGACTCTGCCACAATAGAATCTTGTTCTTTCCTTATATTATATTCTTGTTCCCTCTTCTGAAATTACAAATTAAGGGAGCATGTACCAAAGAAATAATTTGACCCACTGTTTTACAACCTGTGTGTTGAAGTTTAAGTTGAGCTGTGGCAGGAATCAAACCTGTGACCTCTGGATAACAGGAGGATAGGAGGATGGATCGTGGATGGTGGATACTAGGAGGCCTTCTGGTATAGGTCAATATAGCAGTGTTGTTTTTGGCAGCAAATTAAGATTTTAGTTTTAGTCATAGTCTCTTGAATAGTTTTCATTTAGTTTTAGTCACATTTTTAGTCACCTGGAATGTTTTAGTGTTAGTCTAGTTTTCACACAATGCAACGCTCAATGTGAGCTTGTAGATTGGCTATTTTCAGCATGCAACCAAGTTTAAAATGACTTATACTGGATCTCTTGTCCACTGGATTGTCAGTATATTTAGTCTTAGTTTTAGTCATCATAGCTTAGTTTTCATTTAGTTTCCATTTAGTTTTCGTCAGTGGAAAAAGGTAGTCGACGAACATTTTTCGTCATAGTTTTAGTCGACGAAATCAACACTGGTCAATAGGCCATGCTGCTATATTGCAAACATTAGGTTAGCGAGTCACCATGTCTTTGTTTCCAGGAGTATCTTCTTGAAGTTGGCTTCTCTGGGCATCTATATGTTCTCCCTGTTCTCCACCTGTCTACAACATAAGGTCAGTTAAACTGGATTGAACAACAAAACATGACAACAAAACAAAACACTCAAAACTGTATAGTGTTGATAATCAGGGATTATTAAATTTAAAAAAGCCTGGTGTTCTGGTTTTCTTATATACTCTTGGTGGATTTCCATGTGTGTTTTTACTGTTTACATGTGGCGCTGGTGCGCATGCACACACATATTACATTTTGTCCCAAAATGTGTATATAAAAGTTTTGTGTGCAGGGAATTTACTTTGTTTTTGAATATTGTATAATACAGCATACTGTACACCAGTGGTTCCCAAATGTTTTAGCCTGTGACCCAAACTAGTGAAAATAGAAGATCTATAAGCTCACAACATGCCGTTTTGTGCCATGTTGTGCACTTGTAGATAGGCTATTTTCACTACTAATTAAACATTTGAGGAGTTTTCTTTTATTTCTTCATGGAATTACTGAGACCATTGAATTATTGAATTCGTTTTTAATTACATTTTAATTTTGTTTGGAAATGTTTTGAAATAATAATAATTAAATACAAAATGTAGGAAACAAAAAAAATAAGGGGAGCCATAAAAATGTGTCCGCGACCCACAAATGGGTCCCGACCCAGTGTTTGGGAACCAGTGCTGTACACTGGTGTGAATCGTTTAGAGATTTGTACGTATGCAATTTGCAATATAAATGGAGTTTTGTGTGTGCCTATAGTGCCCGGAGAACCAGTTTGGTAAAGAGATCTACAAATTCATGGTGTTTGACTTCTTGACCTGTTTCTGCGAGACCTTTCTTGTGAATCTGCCAAGGATGTAAGTTTGAATAAAACAAATCAACCTCTCCTTATCTTATCTGGAATGGAATGTCGTTTCAAACTCCAGGCTGTTGTATGTTTGTGTAGGTTTGTCATTTTGTGTGTATATTTGTGACCACAAAGATGATCAAATTCATTATTAATCAATTTAAAAAAAGTATATATATGTTTTGTATTGGACAGGAGAGGACCCAAACTTACACGATTGCGATATAAAGGGCAAGGCTAACTGTACTAATTATTATTTATATTTTTTATTCATTGTCCCAAGCTACTTTTCATTACTCTTTCACATAGGATGCTGCAGAAGAGGTACCCTGAATCCTGTCTGGGACAGCTGGCAAGAAAAAATTACTTCCCGATCACCCACAATGTCCTGGATCAGGTGTCGAATCAGACACTTTTATGGGTTGGTGTGTACTACTGCCCCCTCTTGCCATTTTTTGGTACAGTCAAACTGGCGGCTACATTCTACATGAAGAAGGTTGGTTGATTGATGTTAATAGTTTTCATCTCTCTCTCTCCCCCTCTCTATCTCTGTATGTTCTCTATATAAACAGTAGATATTCCCCTTTGTCTGTATACATTTGTAACTCATTCTCTAACTCTCTCCTTCAATCTCTCTACTTTTCTTTCTTGTTGTTCCCGCACCTCTGTTTCCATGTGCTTGTGTCTCATTTGCTCCACCACAGTTCTGTGTTCTCCGGTGCTGTGTTCCAAAGCAGAAAGTGTTCCGAGCCTCCAGTTCCTCCGTCCTGTTCCACTTCATGTTACTGTTGGGCCTCACCCTGGCTGCTGCCTCTCTGGGATTTGCCCTCCACCAGTAAGAAACTGATGGAACATTCACCCACTGTGTCTGCTCATGAAACCCTATTCAATGTCCTTGATGTGAATTCACGTTCAAGTTGAAATACAACACACACTCCACCACTCCCAGTGGAACACTGTTTTTGAGTGGTGCAGCCAGTACAGTACAGTACAGTACAGTACAGTACAGTACAGTACAGTACAGTACAGTACAGTACAGTACAGTACAGTACAGTACAGTACAGTACAGTACAGCAACACTCACTTCAGACGGGTCTGATTTTATAATAGGCACAGAAACCAGCAACCTTTTGATGATATGCCTACCCATTTGTCCCCCTTTTGTTCTAGGCCAGTGTTTCTCAGCCCAAAAGTTTGGAAGTAATATTGGTTTGTGAGATGTTCTGACAGAACTCCAGACAATGAATAGCCTTCCCTTGATATTTGATATTGTGTCCTGAAAATGTCATGTTTCAGTTAAATTCCTTTATTGTCATTGCAGGTGCAATAAAAAGTCTAATTTCTCCCTGTTTTAATCTCTTCCCCCTGAGGTTTTCTCTGTCATCTACTTGTGGTCGTGGACCATTTGGGGGCGGGTCCAGTGTGTATAATGTGACAGGGGTTTGTGTGGACAGCTTACCTCGCCCTGCCCAGAAGGTCCTGCGGTACCTGTTCTCGGAGGCTTTCGCCATGACACTCATCCTGGCTGAGATGTGAGTTCTGTCTGTGACTGTCAGTTCCTCACTTTCTCTCTCTCCCCATGGTTGGTCTCTCTCTCCCCTCTCTCTCTCTCTCTCTCTCTCCCCCCCTTCTCTCTCTTTCTGTCTCTCTCTCTCTTGATGTCTTTGTCTCTCTCAGTGTTTCTGTCAGTGTTTCTCTCTCTAGCTACAGGCCTGGATGGAAAGTCGTTTCTATTGCCCCACTTTAAACAATTTTAAGGGAAGTGTTTTTGTTCGTTTAGAATTAGACAAAAACCCACATGAATTATCTTGTTTCCTTATTTTCCTTTCTCAGAGTGATTCTGACTTCCTATGTCTCGAGGGGACAAGCCAATCAGAAGACAATAGACCGACTGAAGGACATGTTAGTAATGGTACTGTAAGACATTATCCGTTTGTGTGTATGGTGCATGCAGTGCAGCTGTATGTATGATGTGCAAACATCAACATGGGGCAAACATTGTGTCAAAAAAGTTATCTACGAGCTCACAACTCGTTACATTGCTAATCTCTGTGAGCTATTTTATTTTATTTTATTTTGCTATTTTCAGGAAAGACAGGGAGTGAAAAGGGAGGGGGCTTAGATATATATAGTAGACCTCTGGGGGACTCCATTCAAGATTACACATACTGTAGGGTTGAAGTGTTTGAACTGCTCATCATTTTCCTAAACATGCACGTCATTCTCTACACAGGCCAGTTCAGACAAGCGTTTCCTGGTGAAACAACACACCACACTGCTCAGACAACCGAGGAAGACCCCAAAAACGATCTATGCAGACACTGAGTAGGACAGCCATTTCAACCGAGGAGGAATACCCCTCTCCATACAGAAAAAAAGATTCAAGATGGAAATGTGTATTTCACCAAAGGAAGGAACAGAGATGTATTCTACTCTACTACAACACCCATCCATACAGGAAGGCAAAACAAGAGATTTTAAGTCCATCTAAAGCTGTGTTGAACTCCTTTTTTCACAAAGAAGACCTAGCTGTCCAGGACAACAGCAGCAATAAGCAATACAGTAACATGAAACACACAAAATGTACAATATTCCCCATAATAACATAAAGGACTGAATGGGAACTTTACCAGTTTCAAAATTTTAATTATTTGTGCTGTAACAGCAGTTTCAGTATTATACTCTGGACATGTGTGATGGATGTCCCTGGTCTATCAGTCTGTTGGCTCACACCCATTCTTAAGGAAAACCTAAGTAGCTTTATAGGAAATACCAGAGTGAACAGAATGTACACAATTTCCTGTGTCAAACACATAAGCCATGGCTAGATGGCTAGAGGATTCTGAGTAGAGTTTGCACCCAGAAGCCCCAGCCCTCCTGTGAAGAAAATCTCTCATACAGTATATCAAAATCATATATGAAAATCAACATCATGATCGTCATCATCTCATCCAGTGGTGGAAAGTACTTTAACTAGCCCAAGTTCATTTACTCAAGCACTGTTTTGATGCCAATAGTTCTGTACTTTTAATCCAGTAAATTTGGATTGCCAAACCTTTACTTGTAACAGTGTTTCTACATTGCAGTATTAATAGTTAGTATTGAAGTAAAGAAATGTAGTACTTTTTCCACCACTCTCGCCTAACTACATCCTGTCTGGGGAGAGATAAATCAAAGGCTACTCAGCTTTCCGTTGAAGGATATATCCTTCAACGGAAAGCTACTGTATACTCTATACTATATACTGTATACTGTATACTGTATATATACAGTATACAGTAGTACAGTATAATGCTCAAACACAGAAACATGACTGAATAATGTAAAAATGACCCCATTCTTGCACTAGAAAAATTGACTTTAGCCATTAAAGGGAAATCTGATGACTTTCAAGAAATATGGGGACAGTACATGCATTTTATGAACAGCAATCCATTAGGACCGGTATTAGATAATCCACAGTAATGTGGGGAGGAAAATGGGGACCATATATGTTTTTGTTTTTTATTGTCGAGTTGTTTATGATTGTATTTTTTATTTATTTGTTGTCATTGTATTTGTATTGTATTGTATTGTATT
The DNA here is from genome assembly GCF_951216825.1 of Electrona antarctica. Lineage (NCBI taxonomy): Eukaryota > Metazoa > Chordata > Actinopteri > Myctophiformes > Myctophidae > Electrona > Electrona antarctica. Next base: position 30,451,328 of record NC_136809.1, on the reverse strand, counting down.
GTATTGTATTGTGTTATGTTTGTTTTTTCTGGACATTTTATTTAACAAAAGAGCTATAACTGTAATGTTTTTTATAAATGAAAATGAATGTCAATAAATATATTGTTTAAAAAAATAAAATAAAAAAATGACCCCATTATTCTGCATGGGTTTTCATGATCCAAAGTTTGTATAATTATTTAATTTCACAAAGGTGGTAAGCAATACACTTTTGTGGCTTTTGTTGTATTTGTACCTTGCGGAGTTGAAATGTAACCGAACTTCATAGATCGTTATGCAAGTTACGGCAAACGTACAGCACATGCTATGTTATCTCTCTGTAGCATACAGAATGTGCAACACGCCTATCTTTTACACACAAGTGTGTGTGTGTGTGTGTGTGTGTGTGTGTGTGTGTGTGTGTGTGTGCGCGCGTGTCCATGCAGGCACACACGTACATACATACACACATGCTCACAGGCGCGCGCACACACACACACACACACACACACACACTCAACCTAGTTAACAAAAACATGGCCAAAATTGATAGACCACTGGAATGACGAATCTAGAGGCACTTTATCTCTTGCCAGTTTTGGGTGAGTTAAAAGATTGTTGAAGAAGACATTTTAATAGACTAATATATGAAGAAAAAAATATTTATATTTGTCTTTTTCTTTTACAGTTTTGGCAAGTTTTGTCCCCCAGATAAGTAAGTTTATAAAACCAGTAATCTATCTTTCTTTTTTTGTTACTACACTAATAGTCAAATACTATATCTTACTACACTATACTGTATATGTATTGTGATGGCATTGCATACTGTAGGTTGATACATTGTGTGACCACATTAGTCTGTCCATAATATTGTTATGCTCCACAAACAGTGGAAGCTAAAAGTGAACATTTTGTCTAGCCTGCAGACAGTTGAAAACAAACGATACATTTTAACAAAACTCAATGAGTCCTATCCATCCAGTTATCACAGCATCTTCTACAAAAAACAATTTGACTTTATGTTCTTGGGTTGGAGCATAAAAGGAACAATAGCACTTTATGAAGGGGCATGCACATAGTTCTCTGTAGGAGGAGTAGCTGCCTGGGAATCTTTGTCATCATCATTAAAGATAAAATAAACTGCCTTTTTTCCAATCACTGAGGATAAATGTCACTCTTATTGAGTTCCCTAAGCATTAGGTTTATATATTTTTTTAAGCTTAGGTCATTTAGGTCATTCTTCCTGTACTGTGTCTACTCTCTGTTAGCAGGTGGATCGCTTTCTCCACACACAGTGCTGACTGGCCCAGAGATGGCCTACCTGGGCTCGAAAGTGGCATTCCAATGTATGTCACATGACTCCTCTACACCAATCACCTACCAGCTGGTGAAGGACACAGATCACCTGGTCGCTACAATGAATGGTCTCCAAAGTGACCAAAATGCAACGTTCTTCTTGAAGGTTGCCATGGGGACGGATGGGTCATACCACTGCAAGGCGACGACAAAGCGGGGCACAGCAGTGAGCAACAGCATCCGACTGATGGTAGTAAGTGAGTAATATATAGGAGCTAGAAAACAAGAGTCCTAGGGTTTCCAATGCAAAAACAAAAGAGAGACCACTGCATGTACAGTACAATGCAAAAGAATAGTTTTAATGCCTTCTGAAAGAATGTCTATAGGATAGTTCCGGTTTGTGACTGACAATGTGGGGAACAGGCAAGGCCACGGGCCAGGCTGACCTGGCAGAGGCAGAGGATTCTGTTTTCCGTTTTAATGGTGTGTGTGCTGTACCTGAAAGAAATACATCCGTGTCAATACTAGTTCATCAGTCCTTTACAAAGGAGAACAGGCCAAGTGACCAACCGGAACGTCCCACTGTGTGAGCCAGCCAACCAGGCGATGGCTACCCCAGGCCAACTGACCAACCGGAACGCTGGAGACCTGGTCCCACTGTGTGAGCCAGCCAACCAGGCCATGGCTACCCCAGGGACGACCACACAGAAGAAGAATATGAAGGTTCTGGAAAAACACGAGCGACCACTGGAAATGCCAAGGTGGCCGGATATTGTCCAAGCGCTTATACCAGCTCCAATGACAATGAAGACTCAAGTTCCTCAGTTACTGATGAAGACTCAAGTTCTTCCGTTCCTGATGAAGACTCAAGTTCTTCAGTTCCTGATGAAGACTCAAGTTCTTCAGTTACTGATGAAGACACAAGTTCTTCAGTGTGTCCATCGTCCAGCCACCCGGCCTCCTCTGACAGCCTGGACTCCTCTGACACCTTGCCCTCCCCTGAGATCCTCCTCAACAAGGATGATGGCGAATCAGTGACGTGCGTGCCTCAGTTCATCACAGGTCTCCCTGTCAACTCCACCTTGTTGAACTTGAGCCACGCTGAAAACATGAACATGCAACTGCCCCCGACGTGTCTACTATCCTTGGTTCCCCCACCATTCCTGCTGAAAAGCATAAACGTAGTTTCGTTGAAGGCACCAAAGACCAGCATGAAACATGCAGTGGATTATTTAAAGCAGACAAATCCTTGAAGATTAAAGTGCCAATGGTAAGTACAAGAAGCACTCGTAAGCCAAGAAGCACTCGGATCCAGAGGGCGCAGCCCAGCAGGTCTCCCTTGACCACCCTGCATACGCAGCCTTCCAGGGAAGACAGAGTGCAGCACAAAGTTCAAAGTCCTTTCAATCACAGAGCCGAAAGTTTGGTGCAGCAGCCCTCTCCCATCCTCCCGTGACGACTCTGCATTGAATGCAACAGGGCCCAGTGCTGCACTCTGTCTGCCCTGGAAGGCTGCATATGCAGGGCGGTCAAGGGAGACCTGCTGGGCTGCGCCCTCTGGTGGGTGGACGCCCTCTGGTGGGTGGACGGACTCTGCCGGCTGGACGGACTCTGGTGGGTGGACGGACTCTGGTGGGTGGACGCTCTCTGTGCCCACATCTGCTTGCTCGTTCTGCTCAAGGAAGGACGAGACTATCTTGGCCTCCTCCAATTTCTGCCTGGCCTGTCTCAGCCGCCGCTGTTGCACCATGTGCTTGGTGATGTACTCCTTCTCCTGCAGGTCCCGTCGAGTCCGCTCCTCCAGGATCCGACATCGCTCGTCTGCAACTCTGTCCTCTGAAATCTGCTGTTCAATCTCCTGTAAAGCCATGGCTCTCTTCCTCTCGGTGAGGGCGGCAATTTGGGTCTCATGCAGGACTATTGAGTGACCGCTGTCTTGGCTTCTCCGGCTGGAAGCTTTGGAGTCGCCCTGTCCAGGAACTGCCTGGCTGGCAGCTCTGGAATGGTGAGCAGAACCTGCTTGGTTGGGCACTCTGGAGTGGTGGCTGGAGCCTGCCTGGGTCGACGCTCTGGAGTGGTGGACAGGGCCTGACTGGCTGGACGTGCCTTCCCACTGACCACCTGTCTGTATGGACGATGCAGGTGGTTCTTCTGTGGGCTGGCCTGGTTCTGGTGGCTTGAATATTGCACTGGGCGGTGGTCGTCTCATTTGGTGGTGAGGCAACCCTTAAATTGAAACCGGGGCTCCCTGGAGCAGCTTCATGACCTTTCTTCTACCTCTTTATCCAGCTTCTCCTCTTCATCCTCTTCCAGCCTTCTGCCTTCCTCTCTACCTGCCATCGGTTCAATCACATCCGGCTCAAAGGACCATTGAAAGAATGTCTATAGGATAGTTCAGGTTTGTGACTGACAATGTGGGGAACAGGCAAGGCCACCGGGCAGGCTGACCATAGAAAAGGCAGAGGCAGAGGATTCTGTTCTCCGTTTTAATGGTGTGTGTGCTGTACATGAAAGAAATACATCCGTGTCAATAATAATTAATATAATAAACATTTCCAATAAACAAATCATAAATCGCAGTTTGTTCAATCTAATAATAAATCATATTCATATCATGGAATAATTAATATAAATAAGTAATCAATAATAATGTAGGCCGAATAGATATAGTTAAAGCATCAAGTTCAAGTATATATACACACCGGTATAATATCAAATACATATGCATAAATATAATACACACATATATATCAAATATATATACATACTGTACATATAAACATATTTCAAACATATGCACAGTTTTTTAAGCTGTCCAAAATTAGACGCTAACTAATTAGTCCACATTCTAGCTCCAATAAACCAAAGGAAAAATAACACAAATAACTGCCGGTCATCTTGTAATAAACAGGAGCAAACATTCAACACAAAGCACATGGGCAGTGCAGTGAGTCCATGATGGGTGATGAGGTGATGATGGCAATGAACAAACAGTTGACGGTCCGCGGCAAAGCGTATACATCAAAGTGTCTTTTGGGACTTACGTTGGCAGGGTCAACTGTAGACGCACACAAGCGGAGAAGTAGAGAATGGTGGTTGTAGTGTCAGGAGGTGGGAAGTGAGGAGGCAGCAGGTAGCATGTTGGAGAGGATATATGAGCATGAGGGAATGAGTGCAGGACAGGTCTACTTATATAGCCTCCAACACCTGTGCGTGGCCAATGGACAAGCTGCCACTCACTCAGGCTTGATTGGATCGATTGTGTGGGAGTTACTCTCCATGAGCCTTTTGACACTTTCAAACAGCACATGTTTTTTGTTTTGTTTTTACAACTTTTGTTTTGGCAAAAGAACAAACAATTCATGCAGGCAGCCTGAGCAAAACTTCTTATACTCAAAACGTGTTTCTTACTACTAGAGTCATTAAAACAATTATTTTGCATTATACAGTGGTCTCCATCCTCTATCGTTTTTACACAAATATCCTAACAATTCATTGGGCAGTAAGTCAGTTGTTATAGTTATTCAGTCTAAGAAACTCCCCATCACACCTTTTTCAGCTCCCGTCTCAGGAACCAGAGTCACGTCTGACCCTTCACCGCCCATCCTGTTTGAGGGGTCACGGCTCCTCCTCAGCTGTGATGTCACCAGGGGATCCCACCTGTCATACACCTGGTTCTGCAACAGGCAGGAGCTGACATCATCAACCCCACTTTGGCTCCGTCCAGCAGGAAACAAGCTTCTGGTGGAGAGGGTGACCCCAAAGCATGCTGGGAATTATTCTTGCATGGCAAAAACACTGACTATGGTGGGGGGTGCCAGTAGATTCTCCAGTAGTGATGTGGTCCAAGTGATAGTCAAAGGTAAAGGATGACAATAGTTAGGACATAGTAACAACAATTAGAGTAACTTTTTTTGTTGATGTGAAATCTACACAGTAACATCGTCAGTGTTAATGTATACATTTGTAACTCTGAGAGTGTACACATTTAAACAAATATTCATTCTGTTAAATGAGCAGGATCTTTACTGTGTACCTTCTTTATCATGACGTATGATCTTTAAAGCACAAAAGTTACTGTTTACCTTTGTCTTGATGACATTTGTATAGGATCATTTTGAACCACATGACCTTATAGCACGTGCTGACATGGCACAGGTACACCAGGAAGATACCTTGTTTTACTGCAAGCAGGGTGGGGTCACATGAAATACTAAAGTGAGAATTGTAGTTGAGCATAATTCAAGAACACTTGAGCAGTATAGTCGTATGTGTGAAAATGGCAAAAGGTAATACTGGTACTAATAACTTCTATATTATTAATAGAAAGCACAGTGAACAGAGACTAACTATTTGGTGCAGTGTAAATAACACAGCAAATGAATGTGGAGAATAAGCTTATAGTAAGGAAGTATAGGATAGTACTGAGAATGGAACTAATGATCTCTACCTCTCTATTTATCTGTCCCTCGCTCCATCTTTCTCCCTCTCCCCCTCTACTTCCTCTCCTCCATTCATCCCTGCTTTTACATCTTCCTTCACCTCCCCCTTCCTCCCTTCCCTAGTGTACTTCTCGACACCCAGGATCGCTTTCTCTATCTCCAAGGAGGGTTTCGATTACCATGGTAACGTTACCTGCTGGTCTTCGAAGGGGAGCCCCCCTGTGACCTTTCAGTTTTTGCTGGACAACAGAGAAGAGGGCTCCGTTGAAGCGACCGGGCCCCTGGTTGCCTCGTTCCCTGTTGCTATGGTACCCGGACGAGACTTTGGCACGGCCCAGTGCAGGTTGAAGAGTGAGGTGCAGCAGTCAATGAGCAAAACTCTCACTTTGGAAGTTGGTACGAATGTGTGTGTGTTCTAACAAAGATAATGTAGAAACATGCATGTATTATCCAAATGACGAATAATAGGTGCTGGACCAAAAAACACTATAGACATTATTTGGTTCCCACTACTTGGGGTGTTATCTTTTGTCACTGTATATTTTCACACAAGTGAAATTTGTCTTCTGCATTTTCTTTTCTTTTCAAAATCTTTTTATTCAGGTTTTTCAACAGTAGCCCAGGGGCAAGTATTAGACAGACATATAAAATATAAAAATAAAACTCAATCCCCTATCCCACCCTCCCCCCACCCACAATCCCAAGGATAGTCAGAACAGTCTGGAGGAAATAAAATAAATATATATATATACACACATACACAAAATACATGCATACATAATTACAAAAAATAAAAATATAATAAAATAAAAAAAGCAGATTTTTCATAGAGCAGATTTTGTTTCTGTTGTGGTTTGGCGTTGGCCGAGGCATAGGCACGGCACACTATGCAGTTTGTGTGTTGTGGTAGAATGTCATAAATGGGCCCCAGGTCTTGTAAAACTTTTTCTCAGAGCCGGCAATTGAAAACCTTAACATCTCCAACTCGAGACAGGACATTATATCACGAAGCCACTGACGGAGCACGGGCGGGGCAGCATCCTTCCATTTGAGCAGAATGGCACGCCTAGCGAGCAATAAGGCAAAGTCGACCATACGACACTCTATGCGTGTTAGAGGAAGGTCATCCCTTCCAGCAGTGCCAAGGAGAGCCACTAAGGGATCTGGGTCTAGATTTTGATGTAGAATGTTGGATAGAGTATTGAACACATTCCCCCAAAATGGTTGTAATTTAGGACACATCCAATACCGATGGATCAAAGTTGCATCACCGCTCTTGCACTTGTCACAGGTAGGAGTTACGTCAGGATAAATACTAGCCAGTCTAGCCTTAGACATATGAGCTCTATGGACTATTTTAAACTGCACTAAGCAATGTCGTGCACAAAGAGAAGACTTATGTATAGAAGAAAAAATAGAATCCCAAACTTCATCAGACAGTGTGAGGCCCAGATCATGTTCCCAGTCAGCCTTTATCTTATCTAAGGGCGCTGGCCTCGAATTTGAAATGATATCATATAATATTGAAATGGCGCCCTTAATCGTCGGGTCAAAAGACAGAAATTCATCAATAGGGTTAGCATTAGGCTTATTAGGGAAGTCAGGTAGTATAGAGCTCACATAATGTCGGGCCTGCAAAAATCTGTAGAAGTGTGGTCTAGGTAGACTATATTTCTTTGAAATTTGATCAAAGGATGCAAAGCTCCCCTCTATAAACATGTCTTTAAACCATTTGATGCTGTCTTCTGCATTTTAACCATCCTATAACTACTGTAGGAGCAGTGAGCAGCCGTTAGTTGTAGTGCTCAGGGAGCAGTTAGGGGTTAAATGTCTTGCTCAGAGACACTTTGACACATTACTGAAGTCTGTAATCAAACCTAGGATCTTTGGCTTCCCTAGCAGGCTCTCTAACCATTCAGCTATGGACGCTCACAAAATATATGCACACTAGGAAATGCTCCAATAGCAATGATAAAAACACTTAATATAGTGAAGTCTGCAATTGGCACACTAGAATAAAAACATGTAAAGTCTGCACACTATAGAAGAAAAACACTGAATAGACAAACATGTGCGCACTAGGGTGTCTGTGTGTCATCTCTCTCTGTCTCTCAGTCTCTTCCTTCCATCCTCCAGCCCCAGTGAGTGGCCATGCTAAGGTGGAGGTGGAGCAACTCTACAGAGCTGATTCAGAAAGGTCTACCATCATGCTGCACTGTCACCTGAGCAGAGGAACCTTCCCATCCTTCTCGTGGCTCTTGAACAATTCTCTTCTTCCCACCGAGACCCACAACACACTCCCTCGTCTCCACCCAACCTCCGCACCTCACTACACCTTCCATGACCATGGCCGAACACTCATCCTCCTTCAGTGGGGCCCAGAGAACTCTGGGTATTATCGCTGCAGGGCGAGAGACAGCTACGACAACTCCTCCCCCTGGGTGGAAAGCCAACCAGTGCTCATCAACGTGACTGGTGAGATGGGCAGCGCTTTGGTTTCCGATGAGAGCCTTTGGCTAGGTTCTCCATTCAACTACAAAGTTTTAACTGTCTGTCTGAAATGTAAACACACACACACACACACACACACACACACACACACACACACACACACACATACACACACACACACACACATACACGTGTGATAAGCTTGCGCTCATTGGTCAGCTGCCATATCTTCCCTAGGGAATATATTATACATTATACATCATCAGCCAACTCCCTCCCACTATCGTAGATTCTTTTTCTATTTTCCTCGTTGTCTTTGTGAATAATTGTGATGAAGAAATGATCACCCGGCCGGCAGGCGGCAGACTTACCCTTGACTAACTAAGCTTGGGGCAATGGGGCAATGACGAATGCCCATATTATATTATATTATATTATATTATATTATATTATATTATATTATATTATATTATATTATATTATATTATATTATATTATATTATATTATATTATATTATATTATATTATATTATATTATATTATATTATATTTATAAGATTTCCATTGAAATGAATGTTGACTACCTAGACATAAATAAAACAATGGAAAATGTCCCTGTTCGCCTGCTGCATTTCAAGTGCCATTTATTGTATAGGGTCTTCTGTTTAAAAAAGAAAAGTCTCCCATTTTCATGAAAGTTGAGAAAGAATGGCCAGATTGGTAGATTTTTAGGTTTACTAGGTCAGTTCCAACATGGTTAACACACTTAGAGCTTCTGGCGGAGCGAAGCTAAATGTCAAGCTAATCTGATATTAGTTATGTCATTATATTTCTCTGCTAATGCAGAGAAATATTGATTACAACTCAGGCACAAAATGTTTACATTTCTGACGCTGGGATTAGGTTGATTTTTGTAATTTTCTTTTCTTTCAAAGTGGGCACACAGCGTTCACCAAGCTGTGCATTGTCTCATACAGTGGGTACCATGACACCCATAGAGGTCTTCGCTATAGCCTTCTGCTGCTTCCTGCTGTTGACTCTAGCAGTGGCCGTTGCCTTTGTGATGAGGATGTTTGACCACAAGAAAGGTATGTTTTGTGCAGTGGTGGTAAAATTACTCACGCTTTTTTTTCCTTTTGTTTTTACTTAGGCTAAGTAAAAGTGTCGATACTGCAATGTAGAAATACTCTGTTACAAGTAATAGTACGGAATTCAATTCTTTTGAAAATAGCAGATCTACAAGCTTTGGCTGAAATGTATATATGGCTGAAGTGGTTAATGCACATTTTGTTATAATAATCAAAGTCTACAAAGTAACTAGTAACTCTAGTTATCAAACAATATTTGTCTCTGTGTTGTAGTGGAGTAGAAGTAAAAGTACAGAAAATGATGTACTTAGTTACATTACATCTTTACATGTTTTTGTGTGACTGTGTGCCTCAGTTTGTGACAATGTGTGATAAGATTTAGTAAATTTACATTTAAATTGAAATTCTTATTTCTGTACCATCTACCTTTTTCACAGCTAATGGTGCCATGAATGCAGCCACAAAGTAAGCTCTGTCTTCTCGTCGTCCGATCCATAAAAAACAAGAAATGATCACATAGTGATATTTGTCAGGTGAAAGAAGCGCTGGTTTCTTTATTTAGTAACGAACGCTCCTCTCAACCGGCCGTCTCAATCATAACATTACGTTACATACAGTAACATTGGGTGTCTCTAAAGAGTTCTGTTACCTGCTTCCTGTTACCTGTTACTTAGCAAATTGAACCTGAACCCTGCAACGATACTGTATATCAGCTATATTATTATGATATGTGACAGTGGTTTGACGACCCACGTCTCTCTTCTTTCCCATGCAGCTCAGAAGCATCATCTCCTCTGTCTGACGTCACTTCCAGGTCTGTGCAGGAAACATGCAGAGACCGCTCCAGCATGGACACTAATGTGCACAACCAGGTACAGTACGACAGTGGTTCTCAACCTTTGGGCAGGGTTCATGTTCATGACCCTAACACCTACAGTCAGTTTCAATCTGAAACATGTACAATCTGAACTAATATTTGATTCTCTGTACAAGAACAAATAATGACTGCTCTGCTCTCTCTATTTTCCTGTTTCAGACCATAGACATCACTGTATGATGTGATGTCATCATTATGAGCCATGGAACACAGACATCCCCTCCTCCTGCTCTTATCTCGTCTCACCATCAATATCTCGTTTTTGAGGACCCCCTCGAAAACAAGGGCTGCAACTCAAGGGGCTTATCCAAAATAAATTGAGCCAAAACAGTGGTTGAGGACCCCCAAATGAATGTGGCCAGTGACCTCCATAAGAGAATATTTGTGTAATAATAATAATCAAATGTGTTCAAAGTTTTCAGAACTACAAGCTCACATGTCACATCAAGAAGCATGGTGATCTTGTTGTATTAACTAATTTTGCTGGGTACCCTCTGGAACCCCTTCAAGGACCCCTGGGGGTTCCCAGACCCCACTTTGAGAACCAGTGCTGTAGTAGAGTAGAGTAGAGCAGTAGCTCCCAACCTGTGTGTCGGACTCGGGACCCCCAGTCCCCACATGATTTAGGGGGGAACCCTGCACTCCCCAGATGACAGTTAAGTGACAATTGAAGGACTTTCAAGTCCTTTTAAATACCTACTAGTCCAGTAGAGTAGAGTAGAGTATAGAGATGCATCGATATCTGACTGAATGATGTCCCCTTCCATTCCAACTTGAGAACTTTTGCATGTCTTCCTCTCTCTCTATTATACTGTGGATATAAAAGGACAAGAAATGCTTACATTTAAAAGTGTTACTCACTTACTCAGTTGACCCTGATGAAGGCCCATGCAGGCCGAAACGCGTTGGTCGTGTTTTTAACCCTTGTTTTTAATATTTAAATGAAATAAAGGATTTTTTCTACTTCAACTGGACAGAGCTGCCTTGGACCCTCTTTTAAGTTCGCCACCTTATACCTCCTTCCACAGTGACATTGACTCAAGGTATAGAGCTTTTTAAGAACTCTTGTGCTTTGTTATATGAAACCCTCTCCAAAGAGTACCTGTCTACAGTTTTCTCTACATATAAAGGACCCACGTAGCGCTTCTTCTTTTCTTTTTTTCTGTTACTCACTTACTTTTGACACCGTCCTTTATTTTAAGATCTTTTTGTTTCTTTTTAATTTTGTAAATTCTGCTTTTGTGTTATGTATAAATAAAATTTAAAATCTTAATTTTCTCATTGGTTTTAATTGAATGTGTTCCATATTAGAATATATTTAAAAAACATAAAAACGTTGACTGCAGTCAAATTGACTGCATTGAGCTGAAGAACGTGGGAGGGTCTATGATGGGGTGGTCTAACAGTAGGCCAACACTATCAGTCATTTGCACGTTTTAAAGTGCATGTCTCTGTGCGTCAGCATCAACCGTTTTACCCTCATAGTTTGTCCTATACCATTCAAAACTGCCATGCCTACTGCCATGCCTACAGAGTCCAGACTACCATCGTTAATTATCAATTTTTTATGCCAAACGTTTGTGTCTCATTAAGGAAGATTATATTTTTTCAATGCTCTTCTGGGCAGGACTATTTGGATAAGCTTAGAGAATGTCCTCTCGTATAATTTTGGTCATCCTGGGTAAGATATTATCTTTGGAAATAGCTAAAGTAAATTACAACTTACAAGCTAACAGTTTTATGTTATATTTTAAAACATTTTACATTTCCCCCTCATGTTAGGCCTGTGCTGCAGCAAGGAGACCAGTAAGTTATTTGTGCACTGCTGTGTGTTTGTGTGTTAATTGTACATACTGTAGCATACATGTGCAGTTGATGTCCTCTGCTGTGTGTGTGTGTGTGTGTGTGTGTGTGTGTGTGTGTGTGCGTGCGTGCGTGCGTGCGTGCGTGCGTGCGTGCGTGCGTGCGTGCGTGTGTGAGAGAGAGAGAGAGAGAGCGAAAGAAAGAGAGAGATTTCCAGTAATAAGTCTGCATTGTTTTTTCTAGGTGCCTCATCTCTGAGTGTTCCAACTATATCTGGTCCTGATATAGCCATGAGTGGTGCTATTGTAGAGTTCCATTGTGAGGTACAGGAGTACGAGGATGAACCCATTCTGCTGCAGCTGTACAAGTAGGTGTAGTTTCAACTGAAATCTTAGTGGAAAAAGCTAAGCATGTATCAACGTGTGAGCAGCAGTCATGCTAGAACAGGGTTTTCAAATATATGGTCATATACTACCGGTAATACTGTCAGGGTTGGGATTTGGATTTTCTTGTGGGCCATGTACTATAATATGTTCTGTTTCATGAAGGAACTCCAGATAAAAGCGTATCTGCTTTTTTTTCCCTTTGCTAGATGTTCCCATATGGGCTTATTTAAAGGAGTAGTTCACCCAAAAAATTACTTCGTTTTTTGTTATTGTCGAATTCCTCAGCCAACAATTTGATGACAGGGTGGCTGGTTTCCTACTGGAGACTCCGCTGGTCATCAAATTATTGCCGTAGGAATGCGACAAACAAAAACATCTCCATGAATTCAAGGCTTCATGGGGTGTGTTACCGTGTGTAATTAAGAGAAAGTTCATCATTTTTGGGGTGAACTACTCCTTTAATACCTGCAAATCAAATCAAAATCCATATTCCAATGGTCTGTTTTAGTAGGAGTTTCGTTCCCTCAAACAAAATGCCCCGCTGATTGGATGGTTCAGTATACAGTGGGGACCTCATGTTTTTGTATTGTCTTGGTGTTATGTGCTATGTGTTGTTTTTGATGTGGGTGTTTGAACAGACGAATATCCTTCGGGACAATAAAGATTATAAATATTAATGTCCATATTCTCCAGGGAGGAAGACCAATCCAAGCCTTTGGGTGAATACACGTCCAATGATGGACAGCCCGCAAACTTCCTCCTGGTTGTCAAAACAGCCAATGACGGGTACATGTTCTGTAGGGCTACTGTCCAAAACGATTCTCTGATTGAGCCTACGTTCAGCAACAGACACTACTTTAAGGTTCTCGGTAAGTGGCAGCCATGTCGTTTATTATGATTGTAGACTTGATTTAAGTCATGGGTTTTCCATAAATGGAATATGAAATTTGAAAACAATGTAGCAAAGTGTTGAAGTAAAGCCAAGCAACCAGACAAAATGGTACCACAAAAGATAATAATACAATACCAAATACTCCACAGAGCCAGTGAAGGTGTCGGAGCTTGTGATCCAGTCAGGCTCAGCAGAGTTCTTTGAGGGGAAGACTCTGATTCTGCGCTGCATCACCGCAGGAAACTACATCTCCTACAGCTGGTTGGTCAATGGACAGCCGGTCCCAAAGACTCAACGCCACAAACCACACCTGGACTTGCTCTACATATACAGGTCAGTGGATGTTCTGTGGGAGGTACAATCCTTCCATCCGTCCATCTGTTCATTAGTCCATCTGTTATGATTTACTAGAGCGGTGCCCGTTGGAACCCCCTGGAAAAATTATGGTAATGTTCCTGTAATGCTGTACATCTCAGGAGCACTCCTAGAGACAGTGGATCCTACATGTGTATGGCTTCCAATCGGTTCAGTGAGACACAGGACTACAACTCAAACAGCAGTGAAGTCATCATCACTGTCAAAGGTCAGATCCAAACTTGACTCTTTTTATTACAAAACTGTGACCTGAAGTGCATTTGCTTAAAGTGTTCATTATATCATGTTGTCAACAAATTGTAACGGTTTGTATAATGAACACTTTAAGGTAAATTACGCTGATTTTTTTGTGTGATGACATTGGTTGAAATATACCCACTTTGGTGATGGGGTTTGAATAAACCAGACCAAAACTTGAGCCATTTCATCAGCTCACCATCATCTCTATCATCTGCTTGCTTACCTGCAGAGTTAGTATCAGAACCTGAAATCTCCTTCACTGTGGTCAAACATCAATTACTCAACATCTCAGCCATGGTCACCTGTCAGTCAACCCGAGGGACTCCGCCCATCACCTTTTCGCTCTACAACAGGACGGAACTCATCAGCAGTGACACAGTAATGGATCGAATCACTACGTTCCCAGTTCCTGTGATTTTGGACAGGCACATGGGCCTTCTAGAATGCCAGGCAAATAATGGCGCAAACCTGACCAGAAGTCAATGGTTAGACCTGGAAGTCGGTATGTAGACTTTTGTTTCTGTATTAATAAAATCTGTTATCATTATTTTATAGAGGGTATGTGCGTGATATAATACCCTATGTAGGCGTTATGCGGTAACGCCTACTGAGTGGCAAAAACTACTTTCTGGCTTTGATAGCCCATACATCCAAACAGAAAAGTCCTATCTGATTGCATTAAATGACGTTAAACTCACTTTCACTAGATTTGCCACTCACTTTATGCATTTAAGTTTTTATTGAGGGGAGCTAGCCCCTCCTCCTATCTTTTGGTGTGTGTCCACAAACTTTGTCCTAAACACAAACATTAAATTCCCATTGACAATGAATGGAGAATTTTATGTCATAGGGTCTGAGCAAATATTTTACGTCATGATGACAAATTCCCTAACACAAACATTAATTGGCTGGAATGAGATGATGTATGATAATGTACGATGATACTCACTTCACACGGGTTTGTTTAGTGTATTGTAATATTAGGTCTTATTTATTTTGACATTTTCTCTATTTTCAATTATATTCAATGTAATCAAAATATAATTTCCTCCTAACAGTGTCAGTAAGTGGTCCTGTGCTGATGCATTATGACTATGATGTTGGAGAAAACTTTATAATAAACGGACTGAGGTTGTACTGCAAGGTAGCCAAGGGAACCCACCTGCAGTACCAATGGTTCCTCGATGGATCTCTCCTGGAGGGACAAGGAAACTTCTACAGGGTGGACCACCAACCTCCAGAGCGATCCATTCTCTTCCTGGCATTGAGAAAGAGTAGTGCAGGAACATACCACTGTGAAGTGTCACACAGCTTTGATAATACCACCACAATAAGGAGCGAGAAGCTGTATATTGATAAAGAAGGTAATAATAATAGATTTTATAGTATTGTTGAACCCAGGATGTGAATTGTGGCATTTTATAAAAAGGAATTGTAATTTGTAAAACTACTAAATATTAAGTTAAGTCACAATTAACATAGAATTATCCTGAAATCCAGTAACATTTTCAGGATAGTTATATTACTGGTGGTATTTTATGTACTACAAATCAACAGTGAAAATTAGCACCATCAACAGTCATGTGGAATTAAAGGTAAATGCAATTGTATATTACAGAATCTGGAATACAGGTTTGTTACACTGGATAATATAATAACACTGGATAATCTAATATGTTTAAAGTTTTAAACTACTGCAGTTAAGATATTGTTACAGCTCAATGTTAGGTTTATCAATGCTTTTCATTGTATTTTCACTGTATTGTATTTTATTATTTGAACTGAAATTGGGCAGCAACAGTTTTGCATGGAGTTGTACTCAGCACAATGTAATCATTTTATAATTGGTAGGTACTGATGCTAGGTCAAGGTCAAAGATAAGATAAGAAAGAGCACATTGCAGAGTGAGAGATGTACCCATGTATTCATGGACAAGTTTGTGCAAAATGTGTTGAAGAGTATGACACTTTTATCAAGGTTCATATACCAAGATATAATATTACAATATGTCATTTTTCTTTGGTTTTATCTTCTCTCTCCTCTTCTTTATCGTCTTCCTCCTTCTCTTCTCTGCTCGTCTTCTTCTTCCTCCCTCCATATAGTGCTCAACCGTCTACCTGTCTCTGTGGTAGTTGTGGTCTTTAGCTGTTTCATCTTTCTAGTGGCCTTGGTCTCAACATGTTGTTGTGTTAGCGTTGTCTACAGTAAGTTAATTTCTTTATTATGTGTCAAATTATGTATCCATTCACTCTCTTCCTGTTACTATTGCATGTCTCAAAACCTTTATACCACTTACAATGCTGTTTTGTCTTTCAGGGCGAAATTTCTACGGAGAGAAATTGCTGTAAGTTAAATCCCATGGCTACATCTCTGTCGTGTTTCTTGGCCACAACACAATAAAATCCTTCATGTGTTCATTTATCTATTTGTACACTCTCAGAGTTAAATTAACACTCAGAAATTTACAGTATTACCATATGTGACATTGTTATCAATTGTGTTCTTCTCTGTCAGATGGGATGGGGAGATGGAGAACATGTTCTTTTCTGAGGATGAACTGGTGAGTCTGTATTGTCATAACAATATTCCTCTTTTTTTGCTGATGCACTTTTTTGTCTGTGGGCAAGTGGATAGGTTTAAATGCTTAAAAATAATTATGGCCCTGAACCTTATGTTACACAAAATGTATCCAAAAGTCAGAGATCTTTTTGTGCACAGCTGCATTCTGGGACCTTACCATTAGCTTTAGAAACGGGTAGATTCATTGGTATATGAATGGTCTATCTACCTAAAATTTAAACGTGTTATACATTTTAATAGAAAAAGAGAGACGATCCGGGCACTCAAAGTTAAAAAAGAGGAAAGCCTTTATTTAATTAAAAGGCAGCCAACATGTTTCGACCTTAACTGGTCTTCATCATCGCCCTGATGAAGTAAATTAAATAAAGGCTTTCCTTTTTTTAACTTTGAGTGCACAAGTTAAAAACACACACACACACACACACACACACACACACACACACACACACACACACACACACACACACACACACACACACACACACACACACACACACACACACACACAACTACTACAATTTATTAGGCTACTGTACACATGGTGTATTGAAATGCCAATTTCTTTATTAGGATGTGGATGAGTACAGAGACGATACAGATCTGTTTGAAGCCACAAGAATAGATGACAATTATCAGGTAAGATTGATCAATCAATCAATCAATCAATCAATCAATCAATCAAGCTGCCTGTCTGTCTGTCTGTCCATCCAACTACTTATTCATTTATTCAAAGTAGCAGTCGAACTCAATTCGTTTCACTATCTAGTAATTTGACCCCAGGAAGAATAGTCTAGGGCAGTAGCCCCGGAAACCCAGACGTGTTGCGCAGCTGCGTCTAGATTCTCCCGGCGGATCCTGCCGGGAGCTGCCTATGCCATAGAATACATAGGTGGACCCCAGGCTACTGAGGCAGTGACTAATGGGGATCTAAAATAAACAAATAAACAATCTTTCTTGTGTTGTTTTCTCTGTAGGGATCTATATCATCCATAGATGCCATGCAACCATTTCAGAGCTTCAGTAAGCATTGACTAGAGGATCTTCAAACCAGATGAATAGTTCCTAAGGAACTGTTGCCCCTGCGACCCGATTCCGGATAAGCGGTTGAAGATGGACAAGAGCTTTTGACAATCTTGCATTGAGTCACTATAGTCATACTTATGACTATATTAAAAAAATCACACTCGTGTGCATTTTCACAAATTTATATTCATCATATTTGCCGGACATTTGACCTAATTTCTTCTTTTTTTTCTTCCCATATTTTGAAAATTCCTCTAATCTGGTGTGCAGGTGATGACATGCACATGACATGCACAATAGAATTACATTTTCTTTATTTTATTTATAATGGGGTGTAACGGCGGACGCCGTTACTATACCTAATGCATATGCTAACCCAATTCTACATGTATGGTATAATGTAAATAAGGACACAAATTGTAACAAATGCATTTATTGAAGCTAAGGGGGGGTGTGGGCAGCTCAGGGTTATGCAGGGGGGACACTGAGTTGTCTGTGATTCTTGAAGGGGCGGACGTGCCGATCTCATCATACACCTACAAATGAACAGATAGAGGCACATTAGTTTAGGAATAAATAAGACAGCATACTTTCTAATTGACCAGTATAATGAGAAGACTAGTGAAGAAGGAATGTGTAAATCTCTGATGTCTAAACTTACCTCTGTTTATTCTCATCCTCCTTTCAGGGTGGTGTTCGGGCAAATGGGTTCCCTCTGGGTACAGGCACCCCTTTTATAGTTCCGGGAGGGTGACACCAAGTGGGAGATGGATAGAAGGGGAGACTGGGAGGGACTATAATGAATGTAATCATGTATGGGTTGTGTATATATTTCTATGCTAAATGCTAACTGTGAATAGGTATTGAGGGTGCATATATATGTAGTAGGTTTATGTAAAATGGCATTGTGTGATTCTAGAGTGGGGAATATTGTTATTGTTACCTGGGGAATGGTATGGACCAACCAGGTAATGGGTCCCCACCCTATAAAAGGGAGTCAGTTGTTTCTAACCCAGATGATGACAGGTTGCATTGTATTTGACTGTCAAAGTGATTGAGAAAAATGGAAGAAATAAAGCCTTATTGAAGGTGCCCTGGACTGGTCGCTACTCATTTATCGCCTAGGCCGCTCGGCACTCTTACATGGGGACAGTGGCACCCAGGACCGAAACTGGTGTCCACCCCCTGGCACTTTTAATCATATTCCATCGTTCAAGGGCCTTTGGATAGAGATCGCCGAAAAGTTGGCGGAGGAACGTCGCCCGAAAAGATAAAAATAATTCATATTTTCGGGCGATAACGGGCGATTGGGCTATGTCGGCCGATGCTCGCCCGCTGTTAAAACGCACCGTGTCTGTGACTGTGACCAGCTGATGGTCGTTTACTGGCCTACCGGCATGTGCACTTAAGCCCCTCCAACTGATCCAAAATGCCGCAGCCCGCTTGGTCTTCAACCAGCCAAAATTCTCACACGTCACCCCCCTTCTCCGCTCCCTCCATTGGCTCCCGGTCGCTGCCCGCACAGAATACAAAACTCTGATGCTGGCATTCAAAGCAACCAAAGGCATGGCCCCCCCATATCTCACAAGTATGATCGTACCCTACAAACCCTCCCGCGCACTCAGATCAGCCAACGCAGGGAAGCTGGAGGTACCTTCACTAAAAACGCCGGGACAACGCTCCACACGTCCCAAACTCTTCTCCCTTCTGGCTCCAAAACTATGGAATGCACTTCCCATCACAGTCAGAACTGCAGCCTCACTCCCAATCTTCCGCCGTAGTCTGAAAACCCACCTCTTCAGACTCCACCATGGCCCGTAGCACTTGCCCTAGCCTAGCCCCTTAGATAGCACATTATGTAGACTTAGATAGTATTTTAAACAGACTTATAGCGTGTTACGTAGACAGCTCTAGAATTGCACTTTATGTAGTCATAGCACTTTATAGTACACATGTATAATATATTATATAGTATAGTATGTATAGTTTACATAGATACTCCACTGTTACGTTCTTAGTTTACGCATGATTCATGATAACTACTTTTTATATATGTGATGTATGCCATGCTTTTGTTATTGCTTAATGTAAATCGCTCTGGATTAAGAGCATCTGCTAAATGCCTAAATTGTAAATTGTTGACGCTATTGATGCATCAAGGTCAAGGAAGGCAATTATGTTTCTGCATTGTCAAATAGGTCTAAATCTATTCTAAGATAGCATCTTAAATAAATGTTGTGAAAATGTGTTTGAAAAGTTTTAATACAAATAGTTCCAATGGCATCTAAATTTAAGGTTGCAGATATGCTTACTGCAAATATTGTTGCGAGGATGAGGGGGTACATGGAAACAATTCTTCCACCCAAGGGGTACCTGGGCCAAAAAAGTTTGGGAACCCCTGACCGAAGGATCATAAAAAACGCCCCCTTTTTTTTTTTAGCTTAGATTGACTGGCCTAGGGAGTGAAATCAGCCTGTCTCTCTCTACTCTCTGTGTTGTGTGTGTGTGTGTGCGCGCGTGTGTGTGTGCGTGTGCGTGCGCGCGCGCGCGTGTGTGTGTGTGTGTGTGCGCGTGCGTGTGAGTGAGTGAGAGAGAGTTAGAGACAAATTTAGGCTATGTTGTTCCGCCCTGTGCTTCCACCTGGTGGTCCCTCGCATTAGTACCGGTATTATTTCCGTTTCTATTTAAAATAAATGTTAATCGTGCACGCTCACGCATCGCTTAATACGAACGAATAGCACAGTAGCAAGAAAGAACACAACACAGCTCTGCAAGATTCATACGTACGACGTACCGTATTCGTAAACTTTCAAATGGCAACTTTGTCATATACGGCCCTGGGTGAACTCAGAGCCTTGAACCGTGAACCCAGAGGGTGAACCGTGACTATCAGAACGAGACCGGAAAAATCTGCAAAATATAAGCATGGCATGCTACCAGTTTGTTTCTTTGGGTAAGTCAATGGTAGAGATGAGGAATTGTATAAAAAAAATGGCACTGTTTAATGTTTTTGTTTAATAATGTGTGTAATAAAAACATCTGTGTATACATTTTACTGTCTTGGGTGAGTGATACAGATATATATTTGTATTAAACACTTCGTGGAAATGAGTTTTATTTTGACATCCATTGCCGGAAGCTTTCTTTTTTTGTATCGTGGTTGTTTTCACGTTTCGACTCGAGTAGGCTGTTTTACAGAGGCGTTTTCATTCACGGGTGCACCAGCAGCACCTCCTCGCCTCGCCTTCGCAGTCGCGGAGGCTCGCTGGGGAAAGCAAGTCATATTAAAAGTAAAACCGGTGGATGCGTGGCTACCGCAGAGGAACGGACGGGTGTATAGTGAATAAATAAACTTCTCGGAGAGACATGGAGGAGACGGGCGGTGCGAGTGCTTACGGTGCGTCGCTCGCAGGAGGAGGCTTTGACCTGCATAAGTTTATCCGACAACCGCAAACCATCGTTCGGCTGCTGAGCTGGGTGAGTTGACGAGTCATGAAGGAGCGTCAATTACACAATATTATACTGGTCAAAGTTTGAAGGGACCACGCACTGATCCGTATTTGTTTTAACAAACGTCGACATGAAAGATAAAGTCACAACATAGATAGATAGCCGGTACTTTTTAGAAACATGTTAGGGAACAGACGCGCTGCACGCGAGTTGGTCTTAAATCAACAGGTGGTGCGCGCACAGGCACAGACTTGTTGAAAGTGAAACGCAGACTCCGGAATCTCGTGTTTATCGGCTGTATTTTACCAACAATTCCTGTTCTGTTATGTTTTTATTTAGTTAGCAGGCCAGGGTCTTATTAACCATCATGTTTTTATTCATTAAGAGGCTGCTAACCAATTCGTCATATTCTGTAGTATTTTATTCAGTACACAAACAACTAGTCCTGTTCCGCAATGTTTTTATATTGAGTAACGGGCTGCTAATATTTCACCCCCGCGGTGTCGTGTTGCGTGCAGCTGGCGTGTCACCATGCAGGCTGCAGTGACAGCACAGCACGGCACAACACACTACACACACCGCCACACAACCAGAGAATGAGTAGCCTTAGCCAATAACTACTGCTGCATTAACTCTGAAACTGGAAATAAATGACTACAGACTTAGTTATCTGACTCGTAAGATTTAATCATAATTGGCTCGATTACAGTCTGATTACAGTGACTAGGCTCGATACAAAGGATTTTATTTTCGTTCGCTACGGCTCAAAAAACTAACAAACGTTCTGCTATGATAACATGGTATGAGTGATGATATGAATATGACCTTTAAAACGCCAAACTCTGTAGGCTAGGCTACTGTCGTTTGTCTAACGACTCGGGGAGCTACAGACAGTGTCCATTAACAATTTGAACAAATAGTAGAGTTGAGGCAAGAATTACAACCACCCACCATCCGTGACCCACCCACGTATGTATGTGTGTGTGTGTGTGTGTGTGTGTGTGTGTGTGTGTTAGTTAGTATATTCTTATCTAGATTGAAAAGGTACTGCATATTGCAGTGAAAGTCTTGGGTGTTGTCAGTTGTTGCTAGGCAGGTCAGATTTATTATAGGACAGATTTGTATCTGGGAAGTATTTAACTCTGAAAGTACATGTGAATTTTTACACTTTCACAGATCAATTAACACAAATGATGTTGCTGTGTAGAATGTGAATAATAACAATTACAATAGAGGTAACAATAGAGGGTATGCATGTGACATCATCACACCCAGAAGTTATGCAGGAAAGCCTACTGAGTGGCAAAAAATAGTTTCTGGCCTTGACAGCCCATACATCCACACAGAAAAGTCATACAGTATCTGATTGCATTAAACAACATTAAACTCACTTTGCCACTCACTTTATGCATGTGCATACCCTCTATACATCTGTATGTTATAACAGTTAAAAGCAGCGTTTCCAAAGTGCTTTACATCAGAAGACCATATCAGAATACACTATTGGCAAGTATAAAGTACATGCAGGAGAAGGTTTTCTAAGACCTGTGATGCAGGGATTGCCCAACCTTAAAGGATCAACATGTACGTAGGACTACTGACAGTGCATGACAGACATTTCAGAGCATGTCTTCATACAGAGTAGACTATACTGCATGTTGTTTACAGAGCGTCAGAGTGGCCATTGAGAGAGAAATAAATTGTTAACTTGGGCGCTCAAATTAGTATATTGAGCGCTCAAGTTATATAATAATGAGTGCTAGTTAGTAAGTTACTAACTTAAGCACTCCAGATACTAACATGAGCGCTCAAGTTAATAATTAAAAACAAAAACAAAATCTCTCTCAATGGCCACATGTGGCTCCGTACATGTTTGATAAAATGTGGTAGACAAAACAAAACAAATGTGATTAGAGTCTGGATCACACTTGGCACAGATCACACTTTTTGTATCAATATGGGCTTATTCTTACATTCATGAACTACTCAATTGATTCATGCTTTCATCAACACATTTGTAAACAAAAAACATTTCAGTACATTAATGTAGAATTTAACATTTATGCAGTATTTTTAAACAATTAATATACACCATCTGTTTCATAAGAAAGAATATGTCCAGGATCTCTGGCCTTATAGTTTGTAAATACAGAATTACATTATGCCAGAATAACCTAAGTGTGGCACTCGGTGCCGCGCTATGAGCTTGTAGATCTGCTATTTTTCAATAGCTAAAGTATAACATAATACTTAAAACACCAAAAGAGGTTCCCGCCCAAAATGGGTTAACATGTAAATACTAGAGAGAGAGGAGAGCACCCTGGACATAATCTGACCTTGGTTGCCATAGTGCATGTGTGTGCGTGAGCGCATACAAGAATGAGTGTCAGTAGTAAATGGGGCAGGGGATGATGGGAAAGTAAAATGATACCTGTTGTCCCACTGCTTTGCCCAGCTGGTGAATGTGTGACACTATATATGCCCACCATGTGGGGCAGTTTACCTCAACTGGTGGCAAACAAGAAGGATTTGTTCATAGCTTTGAATGGGAGGCACCGTGAAGCTTGAATAATATCAAAGTATCAATATTGTTGGTGTTATTATTCCATTATGAAAAGTTTTTCATACACAAATTAAATGTGTGATTTCTATAAGTCTTTTTGATTTGAAATTGGAACCCCAGCACAATAGCAGAAGGCATTTGTTCGGCTATATATTTTTGTTTCTGGAAATTAATCAAATGGCTATTCAAATATACAGTAGCCTAACCTTCCCTCAACTAACTAATTTGTGCTTAAAGGAAAACTTTGCAGATTATATGCATTACGTATGCTGGTTAATGTGAAACTACATGTTTTGGATGACCTAGTTTTGTGATATTAACATTTTGAGGAGAAATACACAGGTGACATGTGGTATTTTTTCCACACTTTTCCTTTAAGAATCACCCAGTACTGTAGCCAACTGTTGACCTAATAACTCAGATGAGATTATATTGTACTTTATTGTCATTTTAGCACCCTATAAGGACCATACAAATACTGGTTATGTGCTGTGGCACTGCTGGCAGACACACTTTTCCCTTTCAATTAAATTTGTGTATTTCAATCTAGGAGAGTGTTTCATCAGTTTACCACACAGTGTCAACCACTTTGCACAATAACAGTATACTAACTATAAACCTTACGCGGAAAAATAAAAAAATAAACATTTACCAAACCAAACAGCTGTCAATGCTTTGGAAAGCGGAATTTGGTAATTGGTTGTTGGAGTAACTGTCCCATAATGAAAATCCATACCTGCTGACTCATTGCAAGTGGCTCCTGATAGAGCAGCAGCAAAATAACTGAAGCGTAACAATACATGGGCCATGATCCCTCGTGCATCTATTTATCTAGAGCCATTAGTGTGGCAACAGCAGTCAAATCCACACGACTTGCATAGCACAATCATTGTTCCTGGCAGAAGAATTTCACTTATCGTTTTTGCAGTTTTCCACACTCACACTCTCTGTATTTCCATGAATTGTTTTTTCCCCCCCTACCCCCTCTCTACTTTCCATCTTGTCAACAGAAAATCTAGAAATCCCCCCCATTCGGACCCCACAATGGTCTCTCTCTCTCTCCCCCCCCCCCCCCTCCCTCTCTATCTATCAAGGAGATATTCATGATTGTCAATGACATGGTTTTTCTCCATTTCTCAGCTCTCAGACAATCCTCCCTCGCCTCTGTCTTCATATAGGTGGAATTAAAAGGCCTATCTGTTCCTCTGTCCTCTCTCGCCCCACATCCCTCCTCTCCCTGGCAATTCCACTCTCTTTCTACTGCTTTCTTTCTCTCCTGCCGCTAATCCCTCTTCTTTCCCCTCCACCCCCTGCATACCCACCCTTTTTCTCCTCTCTCACTAACCAGTAGTGTCATAATGAATGTAGTTTGGAGAGCTGGTGGCGTCTTTCTCTTGTCACATGGCAGGCAGCTGCACTGAGAACTAGGTCACATGGTTTAGTAGGGAAGCAGTGCAGACAGACACACCACAGGCAGGCCAACAGTAGCTCTTCACACCTCAATATCAGACTGAGAAAAAAAGTATTACCCAATACCCAGCTCGTCATGTATTTCAAATGACAACATACCCTTTAAATTAGGGCTGGGAAATATATTGATATCACATCAACATAAACATCGTGATACGAGACAAGTTATTGCTGGAATTTTGGATAACGTAAAATTAGTATTGTCTTGTCTTGGTTTTAATCACAATCATTTTAGAAATGTTTTGGAAATTATAATAAAATCCCCACAATACAATACTCATACAATATGATCATTACAATATCGATATCAAGGAATTTGGTCCAAAATATGGTGATTTATTTTTGTCCATAATTGCCCAACCGTATTTTAAAGACTGTATCTAGCAGTCTATCTAATTAGAATAAAAACATACACTTGTGTTCTTTTTGCTATTGGGCTAGTTGTTTTATGTGCTAAAAGTGTACATTTGAGATGTATTTTTCCATGCAGTGAGTGAATGTAATCACTACTTCTGGTTTCCTACTCGCAGAAGCAACTATAAAGATGATTAACAATGACATCCCAGGGTTCTACCAAAGCTCAACATTTCTTTAATAAAGTTTGTTTCTTGTCAACTTACAACTTACATCTTGCCCTCTTCTTTCTCCTTTAGATCTTTTCCATCGTAGTGTTTGCCTCCATAACCACAGAGGGCTATGTGAACCCAATTACCAGTGCCCAGGCCAAGTGTATCTTTAACCAGAATGACTCTGCGTGCCACTATGCAGTGGGCATTGGAGTCATTGCCTTTCTGGCCTGTGTGGGGTTCCTGCTGCTGGATGCTTACCTCCCACTGATGAGCAATGCACAAGAGAGGAAGTATGCAGTCATGGCTGACTTGGGCTTCTCAGGTGAGCTCAAACGGGTATTTCAACCAACAAAATGACAGTGATAGGTCTTTTACTTATGTCTGCTGTAGAATAGTGAATTGAAACTGTCCGTGTTAATCCAAGTGGCAAAACATAAATGGGGTCTCTCTTGTATTTATAGAATCGTCTAACCGTCAGAGTGAAATGAGCTCAGTCAGCTCACTGTATTGTCAGTCCAGTCTTTACAAAGGAACTCCAGCAGTAAAAAGCAGAGGCAGAGGGTGTCTGATAAAAACACAATAAACAAATGTGGGGAATCAGTTTTTCTATTCAAAATTGAATGTGGTTAGAGGTATGCGTCATCATGATGTATACCTGCAAATTTGTTCCTAACATTTCCGTGTAGAGATCACTTTACCCATCGACTTAGGGAGGCTTAATGAGATAAAAAATGATTTCGATTTTCCTTATTATAACTATATATTCATACGCAAGTCCACAGGACCGAGTTTACATACAGAGGCTCCCAGGCTAGCGCAGTTGAATGCAGACAGATGTGTCATTTGACTGCTATACAGTAACACGTGTAATTCATATTCCACATTATTCAGACATTAGTTGGTCTGAGGGGTGGAGCATGGGGAGGCACTTGTATGTGACTACTATTCAACAGATGGCTATGTTAGCACTATCACTTCAAGTGTTGGCCATGGTATCGTAGGGAAGGGAGGGACAAACAGATGTCGTCCTGTATTATGTCCGTTGATACTGCGTGCATGTGTCTGTACGTGCCATTATTGTGGCAGTATGGCTTTGAACCTGTTTTTCTAGCAGTTGGCTGTAATTTGATCTATGAATGAAACCTGTGTGTGTTCTAGGGGTGTGGACCTTCCTATGGTTTGTCTGTTTCTGTCTGTTGGCCACCATGTGGGGGCGAACGCATGACGTCAGAGGAATCCCAGAGGATGCTGCACGGGCCACCGTGGCATTCTCATTCTTCTCTATCGCCACCTGGGTGAGGAGGACAGCTACTACACCCTACACTGACCCATTCAACAGCTCCTTTTTGAGGGGTTCTAGCCCCTCCTATATACAGCTTTTGTCCTCACACCTCTCAATATTTGCCATTGACAATGAAAGGAGAAATTAGAGACAAAACATTAAACGCCATTGAAGGGAACATTTACGTCATCTCATATGTAGACGAGCAAATCGGCGAACCAATCACATGTCGGTGGGAGCGCTTGGCCAATAAGGGTGCTTAAGCGCTTGGCCAGAAGATATCAAAGCTCTACTGATTGGCCAGTATGAGATGATGCATGATGATGTACGATGACAAGAGCGCCCTCACTTCACGCGGGTGTGATTTGTTTTATTTGTATCATTTAAACTTTTTTACTAGAAGTTACAGAGAGCGCAGTTGGCAAGTCATGAACTGGTTTTGACCTTGTAAGTAGGTCTTGTGCTACTACGTTTAATGCCATTTCGACCATTAACTGTAATGAATGGGACGTTTTCAGTGCAACAAGACGTACAGCAGCCAGTTAGTGTACTTCCTCAATGAACGGATAAATAGATACAGATGTACCTGTCTCGTTTCACCACTGAATTGTTCAGTAAATCAAAATTCAAAAAGCAGAAAACCCATCATCTTTGCGTTTTTGCTGATTTGCCTCTTCTTACTCTCCTGTATCCAGGGAATCCTGACCTACTTCGCTTTGGGACGGTATCGTCGAGGTATGGATGAGGTTGCTGTGCCAACCTTCGCCGAGCCCCCACAACCAGATCACCTCCATACCCCATACCCCGCAACCTATGCCCCCACCTCCTACACCCCCCCAACCCCCTACACTCCCACCACTTACTCAGCCTACCCGTCCAGCGGTGGGCCAGATGTCTACCAACAACCTCCCTTCACCTCAAACCCTCAACCCCTGGGAGATGGAGGCTACCAGCCCCCCAGCTATTGAGTCCGTGGGACTGGGTGGAGGGGTCACTGATTAGGTGTTCCAAGTCACCTGTTGATAGTCACTGCAACTGCTTGGCACACAATGACAGAGTGGATGTGTATGCTCATCCAGGTCAGGACCACACAATTTGTGGAGTTTAGTTGTATATCATGATTCTGAGTTTTGACAAAAGATTCATAACATTGGGCATATTTGCAATATATTTATTTAATTTAGAATGGCCACTGAGGATGACAATTGCATGTTTAGATAAAATACAAAAATGCCCTACAAAATAATTTCCCTCACTAGTCTAAAGTCTAATGATAAATCATGACTAAGACTTAATGTGGTATTTGACTAAATTAATCCAGTTTATTCATTTTGCAATAATGGTGAAAATGTTCATTAGCAAGTTAGTAACTGCAATTATTTATTATATTATTATTATTTATCACTATTATTGTAATATACAGTATAGATAACTCATAATCAAGTGATTATCAATGATAATCAGTAGCCAAAGTGGTGCAGCCTTGATTCAGTTGTGAGATCTGAGTGTGATCAGTGAGACTTGGAAAACCGGTATTAAATTGTTAAACAGTTAAGGTTTAACAGTTTAACAGAAATGATATACGTGACCCCCTTGACAACACTGTCAAGGGGGTCACGTATATCATTTCTGATCTTGAACACATCAGCCTGATGGTTGAGATCAGTGTTGGAAGATTTGTAAATCTGAAATTAGTGTGTGTCAAATTAAAAAAATTACCTCAAACATACTAATTGGGAAGACATAAACAGAATGTCGGCGGTCAAAGGTCCCGCAATGTGAGATCACTGAAAGTATCAGTCAATAAGTGCTCTTGTGGAAGTGGCCAGCACTTAATTTGTGTTCCTTTATTCTCCGTTCTGGACATTGAACTCTGGTGCCTTTGTTGCAGAAGAAGAATGTGTATCTGTACATAGATGTTCACTATGCAAAGCTACCATTTTTAATGGTTCCATGTGCCTGTGTTTATTTTTTTTTAGTTTGTGTTCTTTGTTTTATGTTCTTTGTGTTTAAGAGAACTTATGAGCACAATGCTTATTAGAGTGAATATGATTTTTATTTAATGCAGCAATACCTTGAGACACTTGACTGTGAGACTACTAGGAACAGCAAACTATGAAACCAGCCTAATGCCCTCCTACACATAGACACTCTCAGTTTGAGGAAGTGTTTGTGGCCTTACATGTTATCTGTAGAAATTTCATTTCTTAGCTCAATTTCTCAGATTACCTGATACCTATAGGGTAAGAAGAAAGATAATACACAGAAAGTAAGTTGTTCACCCTCATAGCAGATTTTATTATTGGGTATGTTTTTCTCAATAAAATAAAAACCCAGCAAAGTCCACCTACTCTCCTTTTGATAAAGCTTTTTGCCCAGATATTGCAATATCCAGTACTCGGGGAACTGACGATAAGTAATGGCATGTTTGAACCTACAAAGTCCTGACAATACTGGAGGTAGAGGTATTTAGTGCTATTTAGATAAGTGTAGTTAGTAATTGATTGACTTCATGCTGTGGCCCACCAGGTTTGCCCCTCATACTAAACAGTAACTTCATGGATAACGGATAGATTGTCCTGTATAAGAAAGGCCACAAGTTGTGTGGCCCTCAGTCCCAGGGCCACACAATTTCTGCTGACTGTCTTGTTAATTTGGTCCAGATATCTATATATATATATATATATATATATATATATATTTGTTTAAAAACTGATCATTTTAGAATCGCAGGTGTATGCAGTAGCCTGACCATTATACACTGTATAAGGATGTCGGCCAAATACCTTTAATGGAAATGTAATTTAGACAATGTGTATATATGCCAATGGCAGATGGCTTAAACACCGTAGCCATTTAGTATGATCAGGATAAAAACCTGTTCTCTGTGTAGGTTGTATTCACTGTCTGTACAGCGGATTTCAATGAAGAGATAACGGTCGAATGGGGTGGTCTGTACATGGGCAAAGTGCACTAATAAGGAATAAAGTTAAAAAGAGATTACTTCTCTTTTTCCCATAATATTGGTGCAGATAGCATAACATTTTGGGGCATTTAAAGATATGGTGTTTGGCGACATAGGATCAATAGTCATGATGTTTGTCACGGTTGAATCGTAGCTTGCCTTTTTGACTCGTATACATTTTGATACCGTATGTACTGCCTATTGTGCCATATTATTTGAGCCATTTTTTCCATCAGCAATGGTTTCCATTTAGCCAAATGTTGTATTCTATCTAATATGCCCTCAATATCATCAATTTGTTACAACAACAAAACTTTAATGTGTTGCGTTAAGGATTTGGGTGGTGCTATAGTTTGAGGTGTGCTGTTAGGCCACAGGCTTGGTTTAATTCCCTTAGTATGCATCATCAACTACCCTCTTGTCTTGTCCATCAGTAAAGCACAGCCCTTACCCATAAGTTGATCTAGTGAAGCGCATTGGCTAAATACCTAAAATGTAACGTAATGTAATTTTTTGCTTACTACTGTAAATGGAGCAAGTGGTGAAAATGAGATTTGCTGATTGTGATTGATGTTGCGTACGATTGCGTAGTAAATCAGTACATTTGAGTCTTGTCGATTTTTGTTTGATCTCGATTTTGCCTGTTGTATTTATGAATTTTTAACTTGAATTGCATTTATTTAATTCAGGCTCTCGCTGCAGATCTGAGCGTTGTGAATCAGACAGGATTTGTACAGTGAATGTTTTAATTTAAAAGGGTGGTATCTGCATAGATTTGACTCAAAATGAGTGGAATTGCACTTATTGTGTTCTGTAACTGATGTCTACATGCACAAAAATCTGTTTCATCAAGTGCATACGGTACCATTACAGTGCTTTGATGGAAAGTTGTGATGTTATACCATTTTGTGAGTTGCCATTCCATGTCATTGATTGTGAATAGCACAATAACACCCATTTTAACAGCCCTGTCCTTGAGTCATGGAATAAAAGTATACACAGAATAGTCTTAGTCTTATTGACTAGAAAAAGTGCCCCTCGAGTCGGGGGACAGGTCTACTCTTCACCAGGGCAGGTCAGGTTGTGGCCTCCTGGTGGCGCTATAATAAGCCAATGTGAAAAGGGTGCCATTTCTTATGCCTTGGATGGCAATTGGATGATTTGAGGCATTTTGTTCCCAAAATGTGTTTTGCAAAAATCCACCTGTTGGTGGCGCTATAACAGGCCAATGTGAAAAGGGTGGGATATATTCCTCAGCCTAGTAGGAACGTCTGTGAAAGATTTCATGTAAATTGCACGCGTTCATGATTTGAGGCTTTTTGTTCAAACTGGGCCAATCCTGTAAACTTTGAAAGCCAATGTTAGCCAATCAGGATGGAATATGAAATATCGGACAGATCTGTCTTGAGTACATGACTATAGAGATACTGTGTAACGATTTGCAGGATGTTTGGACAAAATATGGAGGCGTAATATCATTTTTTGTTTTTTTACAAAAGTCGGCCTCCTGGTGGCGCTATAACAGGCCGCTCTGGAAATTTTGAGGCAGAGGTTCTATCTAGGGAGTGTGTGTGCAAAGTTTGGCATCGACTGGGTTAACGGTGCCGGAGATTAGCTGTAGACGGACGGACGGACGGAGTGCAAAACATACTCTTTCCCCATGCCTTCGGCCTGGTGGAGACAATAAGTGAGATCAACCAGCTGTTGCTCAGGAGGTAGAATTGCCATCTTGGAATCTGAACTGAAGGCCGGTTCAATCCCTGTCTCTACAAGGCTTCGTATTGAAGTCCATGAGCAAGTCCCCGAGCCCCACATTGCTGTTTGCACTTACTTGGACCAGCTCGCCGTTTCTAATATAAATGCAGATATGTATTTTCCTCTTAGGGATAACTACAAATACCCTTTATGCACACACTAGAGACAATAGAAAAGGAGAAGCCATGAGCACTCTTGATAGTAATGTGCCAACTTGAAACCCAATAACATACCTATTACCTACTGCCAAACTTTTGCTTAAACATAGAAACCAAGTTTCAGCACTGCTGCTTATCCTACAGTACATAGCACAAGGGCTACATGTGTACATAGCCCCAATATGTTCCCTATATGTTCTGTAGCTCCGAGCTAGGGACTGAGGGAACATATTGGGGCTACATGTGTACATAGCTACAGAAGTGGTATATGGTAAATATATAATATTATATGTGTTTAGGCCCAATTTATGCTTCATCACATTGAAATGTTGCTCACCAAAGTAAGTAAACAATCAAAAGAACAAACCAGGCTTTAAAATTAGCTGTAGAACTGGTCTGTCATTAAACAGGCCATCTTGGTCCTCCAATGTGACTGGCTGCATTGAATTACATGACGCAAACACTGACATTGCATACAAGGATGAATGAAGCATACATTACAAACATGGTATTCTTATGCTGCTTTGGACACACACACACACACACACACACACACACAATTCTCATAAAATTATTTATTTACAGGTCATAATTACATAATTTTAAAGTAAACAGAACATTAAAGGAATCACATTTTAAGAACAAAATAAAATTGCCGTTGCCGATAAAACAAATATTAAATCTGATGGATATCACTGCCTGTATTTGTCTCTGCAATTGGGTGGTACAAGTTTCACCAATGTCATTACATTTTAAGCATAGGTAAATAACAAAGGCCCAGGTTTCATAAAACCAGGATTACAATTATACCCATAGCTTAGAGAGGTCTAGTAGTAATGGCTGCCAATTCCAACTGCAGCCAAAACCTGTCAAGTCAAATGCCTAAATAAAATGGTGACATAAACAACACACATACGTCTCTCTACATTTAGTGTAAACTTTACACTGCCTTGTTCTTTTCCTTTGTGTGGTTAAACTGTCTAGGTATAGAATGTTTCTATACCAGAATGGCTTCTACCGACAGTCATTTTCTATTGTAAGAATTACCCCATAGCTCCATAGCTTGTGTTAAGTAACCACAATACATTACACACAATACATTACACAAATGTCTACTGTATATACACTAGATGACTGTCCTCAATTGCCCAAATCAAATCTTTGACTGCATCAGTCCGTTCAGAGCTGTAGGGTGGAGAAGAGCCTCCTGGGAACACCAGAGTCTAGCTGTTTTGTTGTTGTGAGTGCTTGTGGTGGAGTCTCCTCCTTCATGGGGGAACAGTTCTCTTTGTTCATCAGCCCTCCGTAACACTTCCGACATACTGCCTGGTACTTATCTGCTCCACCGATCACCTCTACCTATGACAACAGTAATAAAACCATGTTGAAAATTACACACACACACACACACACACACACACACTCACACACTCTTCAAAGTCGGCGCTCGTAGCCTCGTAAAGGCAGTGACGTCCCTTAAAAGTGACAGGTTCTCTGTCTGCCGTCTCCCCTCTACTCTGTTAACATTATGGGTAACTCATTCAAGTGGTAAATTAAATGTGAAATACATTCTCTATTGAGAAAACAACAATATATGTTGACAAAGACACTTCATACATTTGGAAACATAATTTTATTCAAATCAATATCGGTAGTCTTCAGTTCATTTCGTATTATTTTAAAAGTAGGCTAACTACAGTTGAATTTCAATGGACTTCTACGGCCCCTAGTACCTCCCCCTTCACATTCAATAGATCCTGTGATCTTTTGTGGCCAGATGTAAGTTCCTGGGGTCTAGTAGAACTATAGTAAATATAAAGAAATCACCGTACATTTTTCATCTCACAAAACTCCCTAGCATGGCCCTATTGGGTCCCTAAACCCTTACCTTAAGTTGTACCATACAGAAACAATCTATATCAGTCACCGTTTTATGTTTGCCATTTGCAGAATGCAGAAAAGTGACACCAGCCATTGACTGTTTATAAACTCACCTGCACATTGCCGGCTGACTGACACAAATTATGAAATATTAAAATGAGCTAAATAAAAGCGAAACAAAAAGCTCATAATACTCATATTGAGTCCATAGACTAGTTTGTCCTTCATATTACATGAAACCTGTTCCAATTGACCTGATTTTAACAACACACACTAAAGTACTACAGAACTTTAGTTCATCATCACGCCCTCTCTGCCTCCTCCATCATCTCATTCACCCCACTCCTTCTCAAGCTTCACTCCACTCACCTCCTGCTCAGCTCCCAGTCTCTTTGTGTAGGAAGCCTCTTTGAAACACTGCATACAGACAGCATTAAGCTTCACCACGCTCTCAGCCAGAGGAACCAGGCTCAGGATATTGCCAAATGGCTGAGGAAGGACAAAAAGAATAAGGTTAGGCTACATGCAAGCTAGGTGCCAGAATTACATTTCACAAGTAGTTTAAGTTTTTTTGCATGCCTGACATCATAAGAATTTAAATTGAAATGAAATTGAAACAAGCTCTCATGGCATTTTGCGTCAGCATTATTGTATAACTGTACCTCTGTACTTTTTGCAAATTAAAGTATTCAATCTATCAGTTCCCCTATCCTTTGGCACTGGTAATGGATTATGATAGTTAGGGCTACTAAACCACAAGCCTAAGATGTATCATTTGTACTACTAAGAGGCTGTGAACTGGTTGTATGATTATTATTAACACCATCTATGTGTGCAGATGATTTGGCTATTTATTTTTCCTGGTTAAAGTTTCAGGAGGTTTTACACTATGGTGTTTGTGATATAATATGAAATGTAGCTTACATAACAGTACACATAATCATATTCAAGAGCTTTTTTTTACTAAATCAGTTCAGCACAGCTGAGGTTTGTGTCACTGTCCAAATGACGCTCATTGACACTTGTTAAAGTGCAAGACCACTTTGGTATAAAGGTTTGGGTTGTGTAGTTACCTTGCCATGATGTAACTCTAAATGTAGACAAGAAATCAAAAATAATTGCTCCAGTGATTAGAAATTGATAATTCAAAATATGCTCGCCATTGACTTACATTGTATGCTGAAACGCTCTAATAAATGCTCTCAAAGTCATTATTTTAGTGCCGTAAACAAACACAAACACAAAGTTGATTCAGACAATATAGAACATCACCAAAACTCATACAGTTTTTCATTTATTTATTTATTATTTATTTTATAAAAATGTTAACTTTCTGTTGATTTTACTATTTGAAGATATGGTTCCGGATCCAGTACGGATTTTCTTCAATGGGAAGTTAACCTTTTTTTTTTTCAGTGCCAAAACAGTACAGTTTTGGTGATGTTCCATATTGTGTTTGTTACTTAACGTACTAAAAGAGTGACTTTGAGCTGTTTTAGCGTACAATGTAAGCCAATGAGGAGCATATTTTGAATTATCAATTTCTAATCACTGGAGCAATCATTTTTGATTTCTTGTCGTCCACATTTGGAGTTAAATCAAAAGGGGAAATAACACCCAAAACGAAATAAACACATATCAGTATCGGCTAAATTTATATTTTAAACATCAGTATCGGCCAAGAATTTCCATATCGGCATCCCTACCCTAGTATAATGCTAAGAAGTAAGAACTAGAAGAGTGTTGTCATGACAAAAGGGGAATGCCCTCAACTTTCGAGACCATCTTTCAGATCAAATGTCTGATGATGTCTGATATGACGTGTTGGCATTTTGAGATAACACTCTTTAAAGCATAGCATTGAATCTGCACTCTTCTTACTGGCCCTTTGTGGGCCAAGTTAAAAAGGCAAGCATTCATAAGCTTCATGTTGCCAATAAGGAGTAATGGCTGTATGTTCTGTAATGCAGGAGTGAGGAGTAAACACTTTTCAGGCTCTAATGGGTAACCTGATGTACAAATGTATCTGAATGATTCCCAGAATGCCATATTCATGCTGCTGACAAATCGTGTTGTGCGATACCAGTCATTCCAGTTGAGACATCGGCACAGCTGCATTTTGTAATGTTTTTCTTTTGTTTCTTTTCACTGTTGTAGGCCTATGTGTTTTTATTTTATTTATTTGGAGTCCAAATAAAAAGTTGTTCATTGACCAACAAAAGTACTGTACTGTACATGGACCTCCAGTCACCATTAAACCCATCACCTCTGACATGTCATGCTGTGAAGAGACTTTTAGTTTAAAGTCTTTAATTTCCTGTATAGTGGAGTGAGCCGAGGTTACTAAACAATACACAAGTCCAGAGCACAACTCCCCATTACTGAGACTGAACAGCATACAATAGGTCCTAAAATAATAGACAATGAACTGGCTGTTTTACATCCAACTATGGTTTTTGTTTAGTGACATTACGTACTGCCCCCACAGTCACCTATCCTTCTCCGAACAGTGTTTACTTCCCATACGCGGCGTCTTGTTTTTAGCTATACCCACAGTGGCACTCTGTCTGCTCAAACAGTAGCCGTTTGTGAATCTGAATAGTGAATAGATAACAAGTAGACTATCACATTTTTGCCTCTCATTGACAAAACACACCCCTACCTTTCTTTGGAAGGTTGCATCCAAGGCAGCTACAATGATGGTCTTTCCCATGTTAGCCATCTCTTCACAGAACTCCACTGTGTCAGGGAACTATAAATATAACATTAGATGGATATTGTTCAGTGAATAAATGTTTAGTAGGTCTGTACATGTATTTCTATGGATTAACCAATGACTAAAAGTTATACTCACAAACTGGCCTTCATCAATTCCAATGACGCAGAATTTCAACGCCAGAGAGCGCAAATCTCCCAGGCAGTTAGCAGGTACTGCTTCCATTGTGTTTCTGAACCAAAAGAGCTAATTTAAAAACATTTTGTAACACACACTCACTCATCAAAATAAAATTGAGAAAAACAAGAAAATCACATGTTTTACTTTTAAACCTAAAATGAAAAAAGAGAACACATGCCGTTAGTACCCAGAGTCCCAGACCCAACTTACTTGTCATGTGTGGCCATGCCTTTCTCAGAATAGCGTGTGTCTTTGGCATACTTTATCACAAGGCAGTTATATTGAGCAACTTGGAATCGACGCACTCTCCTCATCAGTTCAGTGCTAAATAAAAATACATTGATTGATTGAAATATTTATTAACAGTTTGCAGAATTACAGTACATTTCAAGCACAAACTCAATACAAAGGCTGTGAGTGGACGACCCAATTAAGCATTACACTTGTTTACAAGAGGGTCCACCATGTTCAATTCATCAAAACATTTAGAGACGTACAAATAGACACTTCTATATAGACAAAGAACAGAACAGGAATTCATCATAATGGAGGTAAAAAGGGAAAAGAAAATATACAGTGAGGGAAAAAGGGGGTGGGGGGCGGTATTCAGATTTTACGGGGGCCAGTTTCGAATTGCAGCCATCCGTAGGTGCCCTTTGAGAGCGGTTTTGAAGGAGTCAAGGGATTCGCATGTCTTAATGACTGTTGGTAGGGCGTTCCACATTTTGGTGGCATAGGAGCGAAAATAATTTAGTCCCTTGTTTGTGCCGAATCTGGGTTGTACATGGTTCGTTGCACTCCCTCTGGTGTTGTGGGTGTGGACTTCGTTAACATTAAGGAAGTATCTAGACAGGTACATGGGTATCTTGGTGGTGTATCGAATCTTGTGGACCAGACCCATTGCAAGATGCTGTACTCTGTCATCGACCCTAAGCCATTCCAGCCTGTCAAAGTGGGCAGGGGTGAGGTGGGTTCGGGGGGTGAGGCCAAGTAGGAGTCTGACCAGTAAAAACACGAGTTTATCAACAACACCATAAGCTAACTGATAATAACAGGATGTGTGATATGAACTCCAGACAGATTGTGATGATAATAAAACTCAACTCTGGGAGGAATCTAGCCCTAGAGCCTAGAATGTCTGATCTTACA
Organism: Electrona antarctica; assembly: GCF_951216825.1. NCBI lineage: Eukaryota > Metazoa > Chordata > Actinopteri > Myctophiformes > Myctophidae > Electrona > Electrona antarctica. Next base: position 30,413,758 of record NC_136809.1, on the reverse strand, counting down.
TACATTTCATGTATTCCAATGAATTGTAGGCTATCACAGACATTCTAGGGCTAGGAGGAAGCAAGTCTCGTTTTCTGGGACAGTTTTAGCAAGCTAAATTGATAGTAAAAACACACTTGGCTAATATCGAACTCTGTAAGTGAACGCCACATAGGTTAGAGAATAGAGTAGTACTGCTTCATTGTGTTTCTGAACCAGTAAAAGAGCTCAGTGAAGCGGCGCCTACAGTGAAGCAGACTGCTTCAATCATATTTGGCGCGACATCTGCTGCTACTGTAAACTAAAGACCATAGCTAGATCTGCGCTTTGTCCGATATTGGTTGCACATTACAAACAGTTAAGAAACTTAACAGATACGGTAGTTATGCAGCTTACATCGGTAATGAGATAAAGAAACAAATAACACACCTTTTCCCAGAAAACATCGGTCCAAAGATAACCTGCAAAATAGGAAACGGTCAATAAAATAGTATGTTTTTGTTTAGCCATTGTTGTAACATATTATTCAAGCGTACCGTATCACATAGCATGGTTATTAACACATAATTGCCGCGAGACAATGAATCATTGTCCACATCATCAACTTTAACAAGTTTACAAACCTGAATTTGTCCTCTGGCTTTCTGTGGGGAATTCGGTAGAATTCTTGGGACACCCAAAAAGTCCATATTAGATAGAACAGTTTAATAAAACTCGATCAAAAAATAAATAAAACAAGCTAATAATAATAACACAACTAACTGTACTTAACACAACTGAAAATCCGCGCCGAAGCTCGCAACTGGACATTTACAGGAAATAGCTTTGTCCAATCGTCACGGAGCCACGTGACAATCGCAACCAATGAGGTGGTACTCTGATCAACAACCAATCAGAACATACTCGAGTTAGGCGCGGGACACAAGTGGGCCGAGGCCCGAGTGGCATAAAAAAGGCAGCAGCTGGAATGGGGTCAAAGTAGCAGATGGAATGTGCTGACATTGGCTAGCCGCTAGTGGCTACTGATTCACACACATGCCAATGTTCTAAAGTTCAGCCTCAGTCAGTCGTCAGTGTGTGTGCCATGTTGTGGACATTTTGTCTCTGCTGCACGTCGGACTCATCCAGCTAAAACAGTAGTGGGGAAAAGTAAAACATTACAGCTTTGGAAGACATGGAGAAGGATGTAAGTACAAATGTGTCCTTATATTGGAAGAAATCTTCACATGTATGTAATATAGAACGACGCCGACTTCGGCGTCGCATTTATGCAAGAGATTGATTGAAATATGTATTAACAGTTTGCAGAATTACAGTACATTTCCAGCACAACTCGATACAAAGACTGTTAACTGTGAGTGGACGACCCAATAAAGCATTACACTTGTTTACAAGAAGGTCCACCTTGTTCAATTCATCAAAAATCACTCAGAATCAAAATAATTGGCATGAACTCTACTCTAGAGTCAACAGGGTAAATGGTCACGTGCTAGTACAGCATAAGATTATATTACTTATTTACTTCCTCAACTCAAGGAAGGATTACACACAAAATATATTGAACAGAAACTCTTGCAAGTTGCTATCTGTTTTGTGGAATTTTGAGCTGTAATTTTACGATTTGAACGCCAGAGAGCGCTGTTCACCACAGCACTGTTTGACACAGATCTGTGACAGCAGCTGCAGCGGCTCGCCTACACATGTTATTTATTTGCCTTGTTTGGATTCTTTGGCATTTGACTGTTGAAATTGGCTTCAGTGAAATACATGGGTAAAAGAAGGACTCTCTGCCTCTCGTCCCCGTCGGACAGGAGCTCGAGAGGCAATACTCCCCAAGTCGGTGGTCACACAGAATGTCTGCAGACGACGTGATCAAAGCGCACGTCGCGGCGCTCAAAGAAGGTTGGTCTTACAATAATTTAATTTAGCCCAAACATTTAGACTCTCGTAGAGGTTTTTTTCGACGAATCTCTCGTTGAGAGATTCGTCAGAATCGAAAAAAACCTCTACGAGAGTCTAAATGTTTGGGCTAAATTTAATTCATGATCAGTCACCAGATATTTAATTTGAACTGGCAGTGGCCGGCAGGAGTCTAGCGTTACTGCCTACTGCTGAGATATGTCAGGGTGTGAAATGAAATGAAATCTATATTTACCCAGGGTATCTGGGCTAAGCTCAAGAACTTGTTTCCAGCCAGGCCCTGCTCATAGAACACATTTCATCGTAGTGGTTGATGCCTTGTTCAAGGGCATTTCAGCGGTGGTAATTTTTTAACGTGTCGGACGGCTGGTTCGAACTGGGAACCTTCCGGTATCTAGACCGCGCCGCTATCCGTTCGGCCACCGCTGCCACTGTGTGTGTATCCCATAGATCTATGGTGTAGCCTACGGACTGGTTAGACTTGTTGTCCGTGTATCCCATTCTGCTGCTACTGACGCACTTTTAATAGAAGGGATGAAGTGCTTGTTATTGGGTTGCAATTGTAGTTGTAGTGTTGGTTGTAAATAGACCAATAAAAGTGTCAGTTAAAATAAGTGTTAATTAAATTGCTTTATAATCTGATAGCAAATGAGCAATCAGAGTGGTGTTCAGAGCTGGACAGTAACTGTCTGTCCAGCTCTTTTGTAAACAGAATCAACAGATTACAGAACGCATATTTAGGTCGGCCTCGGGACACCAATTATATTTAACCAGGAGATAACTCATACAGGATGAACAAGTGGAATTTGAAGTGATGATGATGACACAAAGAAGTGAGCAGACAAAATTGGAACATAACATTGAAGATGATAAATGGATACTCTCTGAATAAGCTATACAGACAGGGAGAGAACCCAGCATATAGAGCTTTCACTATTTAACAAAAGTCAATCACCTGTACTACCTTTTAAGTGTCTAAATGTCAGTATGAGGCTATGAGCGTTTTTGTGTGTTTGTTTGTAACATTATTCAGGTACTGAGCGCGCTCGTGGCTTGGCCCAGACCTTGTTGAATGTACCCTATGGAGAGGGAGAAGGAGAGAAACTGGATGTTTACATACCCAGTACCAATTCACTGGGTGAGTTAAGTCATCCCTTTATTGTACATAAATATGGTTGTTTGTGCACATCGCACTTCAGATGTACTCTGCCTGCCACATGGTTTCTGTAAACATACTTGTACTCATACTTTTGTTTCGAAAGAGAGGTAGTAGGCAAGTAGGGGGTTGCCTTCAATATGGTGCTCCTGGAGTAGCCTAAGATTTAGACTCTTGTAGATGTACAGTATTTATTGTTTCTGACATTTTCAATCTACAAGAGTCTAAGCGAACTCACCCCTTGGTCCTTCGCCCAAAACCCCCTGCCCTTGAATGGCTCTGAACATGTACAAATGCGAAATCTAAGGTGCTTACGCTGCTGCCCCACTTGTCTGGTTACCTTGCGCATAGCGTTTAAAACCTGTTGGTCCATAGTTTTCAATAAAAAAGTGAACCAAATGGATCTAGCATCCATCTAGATTAGACTGTCGTAGATTGAAAATGTCAGAATTGATAAATACATCTACGAGAGTCTAAATCTTAGGCTACTCCTGGAGAAGTTTTAGGGTTCAGCGCCTTGCTCAATGAAACTTTGTTTCCACATATATCATGGATGTCTATACTACGTCTCACTTAGTTCCAACAATACTTTGTAGACTCTATTCCGTTCAGTATAATAACAATGCATGAAAGATGTTTTATCCCTTCAGTGATACTGAATTATTTCCCTGTACTGTTCTGTTCTGTTCTGTTCTGTTTTGCTTATTTTCTGTGTGTGTTGTTGTCCTCTGTTCTATCATGTCCTAACTAATTGGTATCCCTTTGTTTTAGACATGCCCCTGGTTATCTACATACATGGAGGCTACTGGCAGTTCTTCAGGTAATAATCTTTATTATGAAAGGGCTGCACAGTATTCACCAAGGTATTGACGCGTCGCTTATGCATCGGAGAGTTACTTGAAATGAAAATCTCACTGACTGTCTCTCTCCACATACAGTAAGGAGGAATCAGGCTTTATGGCAGTCCCACTGGTCCAAAAAGGTGTGGTGGTTGTTGCTGTTGGATATGACATCGCTCCCAAAGGTAAAGGGTTGCTTTTTTGTGCCATAATAACTGCAGTGTAGTAGAAATACTGACATACTGAAATACCTTTTCTGTTCATCACTTACTTCTCAGGCAATATGGACCTGATGGTGTCCCAGGTGCGTAAGAGTGTGGTGTCTGTCATTCAGCAGTACAGTCACATCAGGTACTGCACATTGCTTGTTCTTCCTAGCTTCACTGGCAACTCTTTTCAAGATAATCTTTATGTGATGTGTTTATCTTGGCTGCTACTAACTGATTCATCAGCCCTTCTTTTCCTCTTACCTGCTGTATGAGTGGTGAAAATATTTTCTTCTTCTGAGATCCAACAAATCTCTTCCTCAGTGGCCTGTACCTGTGTGGTCACTCTGCTGGTGCTCACCTGGCTGCCATGGTCCTGTCCACTGATTGGTCACAATACGACATCACCCCTCAGATCAAAGGTGAGGCCTGGTGAGAGGAGAGGGCAGGAATGAGTGTTTACAGACACTGTTAACTGTTATCGAGAGCAGCATAGATGAGTGAGCAGGCAGGTAGGTATAAGTAGTGCCTTTCTCTCTCATTCCACTGCTTCCCTTCCCTCACATCTTGTTTTAGTTCTCTCTCTGAGTCACTCACTCACTCACTCACAAAAATGAACATCCCAAATGCCTCAACCCTAACATCCCAAATGCCTCAACCCTAACATCCCAAATGCCTCATCCCAAATGCCTCAACCCTAACATCCCAAATGCCTCAACCCTAACATCCCAAATGCCTCAACCCTAACAGCCACAGGTTTCCTGTCTACCCTTAAATGAACATCCCAAATGCCTCAACCCTAACAGCCACAGGTTTATGAACATCCCAAATGCCTCAACCCTAACAGCCACAGGTTTCCCGTCTACCCTTACACCCTTCAGGTGCCTTCCTGGTCAGTGGTATCTACGACCTCCTACCTATTCTCTCCACCTATGTCAACGAGCCTCTCAAGATGACAGAGTATGTACATGTTGTAGTACACTACATGTTGTAGACTTGTAGTACACACTACTCTCAGTTTCTGCCTGATTTATTATTTAAGTACCGGTATAACTCAGGCTTTGTTTTTGTTTCTACAAGCTCACCACGCATCACACTGCAACACGTTATAAAGTTACATTTTCTTTCTTGTTTTTTTGTGTGAATGTAGCACAGTATATGTGTAGGTCTTTGTCTGTGTGTCTGTTTTGGTGTAAATATTTGTGTTCGTGTAATCTACTATCTCAGAACATGCCTATGTCCTTGTCTTGTTCAAAACATGTGTGTCCATTGTATACTCTATATCTCAGTGTTTGTTTCCTATGTTCTTTACAGGGAAGTAGCAGTGCAGAATAGCCCCAGTAAACTGGTCCCTCAGCTCAAACTTTCTTCCTCCAGCTGTCACATTGTGGTTGCCATGGCAAAGAACGACTCCCCAGAGTTCCGCAAGCAATCCGAAGATTACTACAAAGTTAGTGTTCCCTTGAATAGAGCACCAGAACTGTCTGTCTACCAGTTAATGACATGGGCCAGGTTTCCCAAAGATTTTGGGTCGTTCGTAGCTTGCACAGGTGTGCAGCGCATGCGCACATGCCCAGATGGCCACAGGTAACCTGTTTCCTGAAAGACTTTGTTGGCTACGCATGGTGCAGCCAATTTAGCATTACGTGCGACCTAACTGGCTTTGGGAAACACTGCATGCATAGATTCTCTAGAGCACAGCCTTATGCACAAATTAATTTAGAAGCAAACCCGTTTCCTGAAAGCCTTTGTAGCCTACACACACATGTCTTACACAGCAGTTTGAAAGAGTGACCTGGGGCGGTCGTACCACCCTTTGCAGTGATATGTGTGTGGTGAGTGGTGACTTTCTTCATCTCATTTAAATATATAAACGTCAAAATTAAATTAATATTTTTTTATCTCAGCTTCGTCTAGACTAGAGAACTCCTATATTCAGCTATTTGTGTAGATTCTCGTCTTACACAAACATTAAATTCCCATTGACAATGAACGGAGAATTTACATCATACTGTATGTGTCAGCTATTTTCGTCCTACACAAACATTGAATTCCCATTGACAATGAATGGACAATTTTACGTATTGTGTCTGAGCAAATCGGCTTAGTGTCTATTTTTGTCCACACCAACATTAAATTGACAATGAATGGACAATTTTACGTAATAGTGTCTGAGCAAATCGGCCTAGTGTCTATTTTTGTCCTACACAAACATTCAATTCCCATTGACAATGAATGGACAATTTTACGTCATAGTGTCTGAGCAAATAGGCATAGTGTCTTGTCTATTTTAGGTCATGATGTACGATGATAAGAGCGCCCCTCACTTCACACAAGTGTGATTTTTAAAAAATATATATTTTAAAGATTTAAGTCCCCACAATGTTGTGCTCGCCATGTTACACAGGCGAGCACAGCACAGACAGACTGAAGGTGGCATAGATAGCCTATGGTCAGATGCACATGACATGCAAGCAGACCAACGTTTGGATTCATGAATTAAATATAGAGTCGTGATGTCTCATGTCGGCAATAAATGTATATGTAGGCCTATATGAAAACACTAGTGTCCCAATTATGAAGGTAAATTAAATAGTATAACATTCAATTATGGGTTAATAGGCCTATTAAATAGGTTATAATCGGCACATCTGCTCTCCTTCTCAATAGAAACTGATAGTCACTCAACCATGTTCTCTCACATTGAGACTGACAGAGGCGCTTACGCGTGCCTTTCAGAAGCACCTGCAATGTAAGGGACATATCGTGGAAAACAGCATGTAAGAACTACATGTGCACGTTCTCATTGGGAAACCCGGCCATCTACTTAAATGATCACCTACCAGCAGGTGGCAGAAATACTCTTTTATTGGTCTCTGTGGCCCCTTTTCCATGGTTCCCAATGGGAACCAGTTCAGTTCTTTTTGGTTCTTAGTCCATGAGCCAGAGCTCCAAAATTGGAACGTTAATTATGAATTGAGTGCGCAAAACTATACCTATATTAGATTGTTATCACCATGAAACTTCCCCAGTTGATTACTTACACGAAGACAACGATTTATTGTATTACAAATTTTACATTTGATAAATATGCAAATGAGGCTTTATGTAGGAAAATATGCAAAATAATAGAAAATATGAAAAAGCTACTACTGTGGAAGGGTTATCATGTATTAATTTATTCATTTTGATCCTATAAACAATTTAATATAGGTCTAATTTTTCCCACCAATTTTGGAGCTCTGGCTCATGGACTAAGAACCAAAAAGAACTGAACCGGTTCCCATTGGGAACCAACCGGTGGAAAGGGGGTCTCTGTGTAGGTTAGCAGGCCACCAATGTGGCAAGTTCATCATCTAATATGATGACTGATACTAGCCTGACTGGCCTGACTGATAACAGTGACAACACAGAAGTATGTTTTTCATTATGCCCGTTCAACCATTTTCTTATCTTCGCTTCCCTGACCTTTAAAGGCGTTGGCAGCTTCGGGAGTAAATGTGACCATGGAGGATGTGCCCAACACAGACCACTTCAATATCATAGAACAACTGGTGGATGGGGACTATCACTTAACAATGGTATTTGCAACACACACCAAGCCCACTTAATTAGACAGGGAATACAGTCTAGTGTAATCATGATGTTTTTTTGTTTGTTTTTCGGTAATATTATTACCGTATTATTATAATTATTATTAAAAGAAAAGTTGTGCAAATATCTGTTACTGTTCAGCAATTTTATAGCACATGGCATTAATCAGTGTTTGCGTTTTTTTCTTTCTGCTTTCCTACCTTTTCTCTGCTATTTCCTCCATAATGTTCTTCTTTCCATCCCTCCCCATCTTCTTAACTTCATTCCTAGCTCCTGTTGAAAATGATGGGGAAAGGCTGAGAAGATACATTCTCCTTTTGTTAGGAGTTAGGATAATATGAAGCCTAATGTCTACTTGTCAAGTCAACCTGTTGAGTATGTAGAGAGTGCTTTGTATTGCAAATATCACAATACAGCACATCACACAAACTGTCATCCACACTTGGCTAACATCTGTTAAAAACAAATATACATACAACATCTCATTTGTAGGGAAAAACATTATAAAGATGCACTTTGTGGTGTTACTTGCAGTCCACAATCAATCATCTTAAAATAACTGGTGTTACATGATTGTTGTGTTCACTGTATACTGTAGGATTATGAAAAACATAAAATGTAAATAAATGTCTATTTAAGACAGTCTAATGATGTTTGATCAAATATAATGTGTATATTGGTGATATTTAAGTTTCGCAATAAGCCTGTTTATGTGGGTAACAAATTAAATGGTACATTGTAATTTATCGCTGGTCCCCTCCCAAAAGATGGGCTCTTGTGCAACTGTGACATCAGTAAGCAAGACTTTATCTCACAGACATTAAGCATATGGGGTAATGGTTTCTCATGACATTGCTGAAAAGATTAGGAAATGTGTGTTATCATTGTGAACAGATGGACAAACAACACCTCATTTCAGCCTGGAGCAAGTGGACATTAGACAGTGCAAGTAGTGCATTTTCCAAGTGGCGTCAGGCACAGTGGTGGAAGTGCATTCACTCAACTGTACTTTAGTACAATGTTTAGATACTTTACCTTTACTTGAGTATAATTTCCTACTTTTGATACTTCATATAGTTCCACAACTCCACTACATCTCAGCAGCAAATATTGTATTTTTTTAGCCCACAATTATTTGACAGTTTAGTTAGGCCTACTAGTTACTTTGCAGATGCATAGACTTAATAGAGAAAATCATTAATTAAAGGATAGCACAAAGTAATTCATAGCCCCACCCTTTAGCAGCTGCATCATTAAAGTGATGAACAGTGAACACATTCATGTATTATTACTAAGTTGAGGAAAACTTTCCACCACTGTTTTTGCATTACAGTAGCTTGCTGGTTTAAATAAATGTGCTCATGATCGAGTTAAACATGGAATGGCATTAGATTATGTTGATGATGGATGGAGTCTGCACACCACAGGTACAAAAATACTTTCTTTATTGAGAAATCTGACAACGTTTCGACCTAAATTTGATCTTCATCAGGTGTGTGTGTGTGGGGGTGGGGGGGGGGGGGGGGGGGGGGCATATATCAGTGCTATGTCATCATGTGAGCAGATGGGGGCAGTGGCAGTGCGTTACATGATCGTATCTCAATGTTAAACATTCACTGTCTGAGCTACAGTACAGTATGGTTAGGTAACATAACATTAGATATGATCACAGTTCGGCCGCTGTTGGATTGGAAGCGTCTGCATCAGGAAGTGCTGGCTGACTGTAGTGACTGACTGACTCCCGGACGGACCGCTGTGTGCAACAAGCGATGGAGCGGCGATAAGGACGGAGCCACGGAGGAGCACCACCGCACAAAAGTCCCTTCCTCTCCGAACGACGAGGTCCGACCGATGATCAGTGTACTACCGGTAAGTACTTTCTGGCCCAGGGCCTCAGGCTACTCATAATCGGGTAGGTACCGTACAGAACTTTTGAGACACACATTTGGTTCGACAACGTGAAAGAAAAGCGAATAATCGATTTGACACAGCCTACCCTGGTAAAGGTAAATGAAAGCCAGTTGGTTGAAGTTGTTAGCTAGTGGCATTAGCCAGAATAGCTAGTGTAACTAACGTAGAAGTTGTAACCTAACGGTATTATTACTTTATGTCTAGTGCTTTTACTACTGGAACACTTAAAGTTGATGACGTGCTTCGTGGCAAATGGCTATAAGCTTTCCTGAGGTATACTAACTCTCTCTTTTACACACTTGGACACTTGAGGCCGTTGAGGGGTTCGTAGTAGTAGCTGCCGAACAGCCGAAGTTGACCAGTGTGTCTTTGTGGCTGTGGCACACTGTGTGTGTGTGTGTGTGTGTGTGTGTGAGAACCACACCACAGTGACCACACACGACTTCACTATCATTAGGGCATTAGGCATGGTATTTAGTCACACCATCACCATGTTATAACTAGTACATCACCATGTTATAACTAGTAATGCATAAGAGAATTAGAGAATAGTTTATTGCTGTATTAGGGGATGTCACTGGACAGGAGCTTTAACTACGAACACATCATTTTTCTAAAGCAATAATCTGGGGGGTGCAGTTGCAGGAACTATTATAAGGATCTGTCTTCAGGTTATATACATACTGTATAGGCATGAAACAATGCAAACATGGCTAATATGCAGAAAGATAAACCTATTGCAAACACATTAGTAGTGAGGAGAGACAGAAAGTAAAATTGGCAGATAAAAATAAGCCAGAGGTACAGAGGACATTGACAGTGTCATGTTTTTTATGGGTTGCGTGCGAAGGGAAGCAGCATACTACTGGTGTCAGAATGCTCATGGGGGCAAAAATGGTGAATACGTTTCAGTGTGCATGTGCAATGCATGTGTTTGCTGCTGTGTGCAGCTCCATTGCAGTATACAGGTGATTCTGGACAATCACGATTGATTGATTGAAATATTTATTTACAGTTTGCAGAATTACAGTACATTTCAAGCACAAACTCAATACAAAGACTGTTAACTGTGAGTGGACGACCCAATTAAGCATTACACTTGTTTACAAGAGGGTCCACCTTGTTCAATTCATCAAAACATTTAGAGACGTACAAATAGACACTTCTATATAGTCAAAGAACAGAACAGGAATTCATCATAAAGGAGGTAAAAAGGGAAAAGAAGCATATACATTCAGGGGAAAAAGGGGTGGGGGGGATTCAGATTTTACTGGGGCCAGTTTCGAATTGCAGCCGTCCGTAGGTGACTACGGTATATGAATAGATGACAGGTGTCCTCCACGGGTCTGTTGGTTGCCGTTGACAACACTGATTGATTATATAATCGGAACTATGGGACAGGTCACAGCTTGTCCTTGGTGTGCCTGCAGCAGGTATAGCAGGTTACTACTGTTGTACCCCCACCTACAATGTGCTTTAGCTGTTTCCAGAGCCTGTTGTTACTGGAAAAGGCATTATGATATGAATTGTTGTGTAGCTGAGTATTATTTCTCTGCCACTGATGGTTTAAGGATAGGGAAGGGATAATTCTGTACACCACAATACCCTGTTAAGGAGACTACTGAGGTATTCTTTCTTTCTTATATAATGTACCGTTTTCAACTCCAGCAAGTTGTCTAAATGGAATGTTAATGTTTCAATAATTGCATAGAAGTTATATAACTGCCGTTACTGCCAATGATTAACGGTGTAAATGAATGCAAAACTATGCCAACTATATTTTCATGGTATATACAAAGACATGGATATTTTTATTTGAACTTCACATGGAACACAGATGTGAAATAATGTAATTTTCTTCAGAGCAGATCACTGTATCATACACTGAAGTTTCCTCAGGCCAGAGGATGTAGGAGGTGCCTACTGGCTAGTTAGTATGCCTATTCACACACTCCCCACAAACAATACACAATGGCCTGCAATGAATAAACAATGAACAATAAGAACGTGGCCTATTTTTCCAAGATCTCCATCTCTCTTTCCCTTCCCACTTGGCTAAATTTGTGTCATTCTTTATAAATTAGTTTTTCGTATTTCGTACTGCAATTTCTTAATTCAAAATTACTGATTTGAGCTATTTCCTTACCTCTCTCCATCACTCTCTCTCTCACACTCTACATCCTTTGGTTTATCTTTCTCTCTCCCCCTCCTCCTCCTCTTCCTCCTCCTCTCTCTCTCTCTCTCTCTCTTTCTCCTCCTGCTCTCTCTCTCTCTCTCTCTCTCTCTCTCTCTTCCTTCCAGGGCATTTCAGCTGTCTGTCCCTCTCCCCTCCAGCTGATGATGATGATGATGATAGCGGTGCTTCTATGATCTCATTTGGTCTGATGGTGCGAGGCCTCCACCAGGTCCTCCTGGCTGCTGCGACCTCCGACCCTCGCTTCCACCTCAGATGGCGGGCCATCACCGTGGTAGCGCTGCTGGCCGTCGCCCTCCTGTTGCTCGTGCACGGCCCGTCGGACGATGGCGATGACAGCATCATCACTACAGGTTCCAATAGCAACAGGCTCCAAGACTGGAAATCACAGCGTGGAGTTAGTGAGGATGACATCCTCACCAGTCAACAAAGTCTTGCCGTTTCTGATGGAACATTTCGCGAAGTGGCGAAACGTCAACGTTATAATGGCACATACCCGCTCAGCCCGCCGGAGAGGACAGAGCATGGTGTCCGGTTCCGAATTGCCGTGATCGCGGACCTAGATACGGCCTCGCGCTCCGTTGCCAAGGAGGCCACCTGGTTCAGCTACATGAGGAAAGGTCACCTGACTGTGTCAGACAGGCTGGATGTGGAGTGGGATGCTGAGATGGTGACCGTGGAGGGACACCTGGCTGAAAAGGGACGAGGTACAGTTTTTGGGTACTCATATCAGTAACACAGTAAACTAGTGCCATTACAAATGCCATTATAAGTTAAATGTTATTGCTTCTCATGTGAAAATAAGTTACTTCATCATTGTTAGTACAGGGATACAGTAGTATAGTTCCTTATCCTATATCTATCCTATGTCATTTATATGAATAGTAAATAATATAAAACCCGAACACACCCAACCCGAACCAGCCATGGTAAAATTGCACTTCCGTGTTTGTGAAAGCCACTCCGTCAAACACTATATGAACAGACTTTTGGTTCTTTTAGTCGTTTATCTACGGAATTGCAATTTCGTTCATATACTATTTTCTGTGAGATTAGGCTGGGTCCTCAAACATTTTAATTTCGGACCTCCAGTTTGATCCTTGAAAGCTGATTAGGCCAACAGTCCTCCATAACTCTGAGAGTTTACAAATGGAACCAATGGACCTTTAAGCGTCCATTCAGTTTCTACCAAACTAATAACAGACTGCCTCCTTGTCCTCTAGCTAAAGTTATGCACTTATGGACCTGTCTGCTCTGTCTTGCTCTGTCTCTCCCTGTCTTGTGTTTATTCCTTATTGGCCAATATATAACCTATATGTCTCACTGTCTGTCTGTCCCAGGTATGGAGTTGTCAGAGCTGGTGGTGTATAATGGGCACCTATATAGTGTAGACGACCGTACAGGAGTGGTGTACAGAATAGAGGGACAGCAGGCCATTCCCTGGGTTATCCTGCCTGATGGAGATGGATCAGTCTCCAAAGGTCAGTTTGAACTTGAACCTCTTAGCTTTTCCTCAGGTAATCTCTAAATTGTTACTGCTGTATTGTTGTACAAGGTCAAAAACAGCTAATACCAGATATTGCTGGAAAGCCACCATGGAAATGTATTCTAACGTATTATAGCCATACTGGTTATGTGGGGTGGCCTAGAAATAATCACAACTGTCTCATAACCAACATGTCATAACACTGAACGCTGGCCCCCTGACACCCCCCCCCCCCCCCCCCCCCCCCCCCGACCCACAACCTGACACTGGTAGGATTCAAGGCAGAGTGGTTGGCAGTGAAGGACGAACACCTCTATGTGGGTGGACTAGGGAAGGAGTGGACCACCACTTCCGGAGAGGTCGTCAATAACAACCCTGAGTGGGTCAAGGTCGTCGGTTCCCATGGAGACGTGGAGCACGAGAACTGGGTGTGGCGCTACAATGCCCTGCGGAGTGCGGCGGGAATACATTCCCCAGGTACTGATTTAGCTGCTAGTGTGAACACAGCATCAAGCCCTATTCAAACATTAAAAAAATAGCAAATCTACAAGCGTGCAAAGTGTCGATATCATGGGAGTGCTTCTCTCATGATATCATTTAATAAACTTCTAACTTAGAAATACTCAAGTGTTTCAGACTGTATGCCTCAACACTTGATTCCTCTGGAATTCCTCAGTAGTTTTTACAATCACCTGTGTCTTTGTACAACTTGGCCAAGCCGTCTGAATATCACCAATTATCACCATCATACCCCTAATTACAGTATTTGGACACAACATATCATTTCTGTATCAAGTTCTCCAGTTTATATCAGTACAATCTCATAATAAAATCCAATGTCTCTTTCTCCTCTCTCCCCAGGTTACCTCATTCATGAGTCAGCAGCATGGAGCAATCATCTCCAGCGCTGGTTCTTCCTGCCACGCCGTGCAAGTCACCAGCGCTATGAGGAGACAGCCGATGAGCGTCGAGCTACCAACCTGCTCCTCTCTTGTCCCGGTGACTTCAGCCCCATCGACGTAAGGCATGTCGGACCCCTAAACCCGACTCACGGCTTCTCCTCATTCAAATTCGTCCCGGGCACAGGTGACAACATCATTGTGGCGCTCAAGTCAGAGGAAGATGCTGGGAAAATCGCCACTTACATCCTGGCCTTCACGTTGGATGGCCACATGCTGTTGCCTGAGACTAAAATAGGAGATGTCAAGTATGAAGGTTTGGAGTTCATCTAGATTCTAGAATCAGCAAACTTGATTGAACAGCGGACCATATGGGTTTTCAAATTGCTCTGCAATTGACCAAAAAGCAGCTCGGGATCGACCAGTTGATCTTAAAGACATGGTTGTCTACCCCTGATGTAGAAATTAGTGCTGTAAGCAGAGCCAGCTATATTAGTTATGTTTCCATCCAATTGTCATGCAAAATCTTCTAAAGCGGCCTTTTAATTTGTAAAAAAAACAAACAAAAGGGAATTAGCTAAAGGCTACCTTATTTGGGCATACAGTACCTTCAGCCAACATCGCAATCCCTTCCACATAATTTCACACATATCTAATAACAGTGACAAGCATTATTGTCACGTGTCACACAGACTCTCTACCCTCTCTTGGTTATCTCTCCTCTAAACCATAGCAGAAATGCCTTAAAGCTACGATCATCTGTACGTCTGTTGTGTCCCACTCCCAACAGAAAGGAAATTGTTAACAGTGTCCGAATACAGCCAAGATGTCAGAATTATGACCCTTTGCTTCTACTAAGCAACTAACTTTATTTGACACTGGGGTTGAAACCTTTCAGAGGACGAGTTGGGATGCCACTGTGGAAGTTATATTGTATTAAAACATAAAACTACACTGTTACTAAGGGTCACTTGGACGTGGACCAATACTGGTTGACAAGTGGTACTGCCAGTGCCTGAACGTCAAGATTCAATTTCTCCCCTGAGTAAGAAAGTGTGCTCTATTAAGGTAAAATGTTACGATGGCTGCATTGCAGCAACAATTAACAATCTTTAAAGAAGAGAGACTTAGTGAGGAGAGGAAAAGAGTTAGATGAATGAGAGGAGAATTAGGAGACAGTCACACTTAACATACAGTTCTACGCTACAAAGCCAAAGAATAAGCGCATCTGTTCTGCCAAAGTATTAGTAGAGAGAGTAGACGTACATTTCTTATCGTTGAGTAACATTTAGTTATATTATTTTGGTCTGTGAAACCTTTATGACACAAAGAAAAACTTGCTGTTTGTCTTTGAAGAGCAGAACTGTCTGCAAACTATCTGCACTTGGCAAAGTTGGCATAATGTTTGGTATCATCTACCCTGCCCCAGCCTGTGTGATTTCTGGTTTAGAGGGGCGGGTGCTGGTCGAAAACAGGCGGTGGATCCTATTGGTTCACCGATCTGAGCACCGCCCCCCTCCTCCCCTCCCCGGTAGAAAACAGTGGAGAACACTGATGTCACCAAATTTGGAGCGGCGCACTGTTATTGGTTAGCGAAATACAAGTTGACTCTCACTTCCTATGCCAGATTTTCCAATGGGTTTCCCCAGGCTTTTCTTTTTGAGACAAATGCGAACAAACATAAAAGCCTGAGTACCGAGGTGAGGTATCATCTAGCCTGGGCAGCATTCCTGTTCGGGGTTTATGATCCGGTCGGAAGCGGATGATATCGCTACGCCATGTTGTAGTATTGTTTTGTAGTCATCAGGTGAAGTTCCAGATGATGGTTCCTGCCTGATGACTACAAAACAATACTACAACATGACCTAGCGATATCATCCGCTCCAGACCCGTTCACACGGCAGTTTTGTAACACAGACCAGGCTTACCTCCGAGGTGGAAAGCCTGGTGACACGAGGTTACGTATCATCTTCTAGCCTGAAACTAAATTCAAATTGTGCTGGTCAGAGACTCGGTGAGTTAAAAAAAAAAAAACAGCAACATCCAGAGCATTTGGGTATATAAGCAGGAATGATCTAAAAGAAAATATGTATGTAATATTACAACTACATTCATCTTTTTTTGTTTTTAACTTATTTTATGGTTTTATTATATGTGCCTTGAACATCATGTGTGTACTCTACATTGAGGTAAAAAGTACACATGTGTTGATAACAATTCTATAAATGTTATACTGTTGAAGTTGAAGATGCTCTCTACAGTGACAATGACTACTTCAGTTTTACCAATGGAACACAACTGCACCTTGTATCTACTGTATCACTGTCATATGCCGAACAAAGACAATACTCTTGGGTATTTTAGTTTTACATTCACTAATTATGCAGGAATATTCTTCTCATTTACACTAGATGTAAAATAATGTGGCAGCTATGTCAGTCATAGTTTGGTAAGGTTTGTTTTGGAAGGTGGCAGTAATGCTTTCTAGCCTGGTCCCCAGGCTAAAGGCGCATTTCATCCTATAATATATGTGAATCTTGTCCGAGCCTTACTGTATGTGTAACTGATTCTCTGACACACTACATTTCACTACATTCTGCAGATTACTAGATTATTTGGTTGTAATACATTTCATTCATAAAGGCTGTCAATGTACTGTAACAAGTTTATTCATAATTTGAAACGTACATGTTCCCAGCCGTATTGGTCCATGAGGCTTTAGCCATGTTCAGTTCTCATGTTTTCACTTCGCTTTATTGAACATAAGGAATGGGTAACCATCTAATAACATTACTTGAAGGTCAAATTCAGTCATTGGCAAATTAATGCATGCAAAACTGCTTAGATTTGCAGTTTGTGTGAGATTATTATATACATCTAAAGTTTTCAGTGAAATGAACAAATTCTGACTGCTTAATTAATTCATTGATTGTTTTAATCCTTAAAGGGTCATGGTGTTGATGTGCATTTCAGTTAATTGTTGATCGTTATACTCTTTATTTTAAATATTGTCCCTATATTGTATTTGACAGTGTGTCAAAGTATGACAGTATACAATATAGCAACAATTTTGCTAATTGTGTCCCTCTAAGGTCAGAAAACTTGACCTTAAACGGTCAACATGTATTCCTACAAGTTACTCAAATGCATTGCGCAAAGATATTAAAATGTGTTTTATTGGTCTTTCTTGTGTCTTAAGTTTTTGTTTCAATATTCTATTAATATAATACACACACCAGTGAAATGCTGGAAGATTGTCACTCATTTCAGTTTCTGAAAACACATCTTGATGTTATCTTTTTAACATTCTACAATTCTAGCTGAGATCAACTAATAAAAATGTAATACAAATAAAATGTAAAGAAATCTGACAGTGGGGATGTTTTGCTTTTCCACTGAGAGTGGAAGGCAATTACTGAACCACAAAGAAGAAGTATGGCCCATTAGGCCCCTAGTCATGATGAGGCATGACCTTTAAAACAAAAGAGGCCCAATACCAATGTCCTCCATAATGCTGAATCAATGCGTTTTTTTTTTTTTGGGGGATACTCAACAACAAAAGCATAGCAAGTTGTGTGGAATTAATCAAGATTGATCAACTGCATAGCATATGTAATGCCTCAAATGTCTAAACTGCCAGAGATGAGAATCGAGTGTCTGTGTACTTCTGCCTGTGTCGGTGTGGTCTTGCCGGGTGTAGCTGCTGGCTTTGATCTGCTTGGATCACAGAGGCTGTCACTGGGCATGGACTAGACACACTCGACACTACTTGAAATGGACAAATGCAATGCTGTATGGATGCAGCAAACACTAAAGTAGCCGTTGTAGATGGATAGACAACTACTTTAACAACAGCCTTACTAATCTTTGAGGTGATATGTTTGTTCACAGACTTATTCCCATTATGATGATTTCTTGAGGCAATGTGGACATTTTGATGGCTTTGAAGGAGCCTAGTTTATTGTAGAAATCCAGCATCCTGCAGTCATTCTGCCTCAACTCACAGAAAGCTCCTTTGGAACCTGAATGTGAGAAGAGGCAAGTTTTTATGTTTTTAAATGGGACAGAAATGACATCCTTTGGAGACCTGTACAGAGCACAATCTCAGAACTACACTCACCAGTGGCCTTGATGGATGAGAGCAAGCTGGCAATCATGCGGTTGGCAGGGGTGGGGTCAATGACCCGTGGAAGAAGTTGCATGGTGATCAGTGAGGGGAAGTCCTCCAGCACAGAATCACACAGGAACCTCTAGATTTGGAAGAATGGAGAGAAGAACAGACACCATGACATGACTGGTGTAGGGATGGTACCAGCTGTGTATTTTTGTGCAATGTTGCATAAAATTAGCTAAATTGGCTTAATTAACATCTGGACCAAGATTCTCACCTGAAACTTGGCTGCAGCTAGTTTGACTTCAGTAAATCCCAGGGCGTAACCACACAGACCCAACTCATCCTCCAGGACAAGAGCGCACTGAGGCGACGGAGGCAGATCACCTACTGCAAGGCTGGAGTAATTTAAGGACAAGGACAGTTAGGATTAGGATAGAGGTAGGAAATAAGTGGAGGAGTGTGTTGTGGCACTGAACAGTAGGAGGGAAAAGCATGAATAATAATGAGCTATTAGGGTGGGATAGGGGAATATGAACGAAGGATGTTTAGTGTAGATTAGAAGTAATCCAGTCCACACATGGTCTGGTGGTCAAATCTGTGACATCTTGACTAATGGCAGGCTCCTAAATTACAGGTACTAGCACTCACACTCTCTCCTACCTGTAACTAATAAGTGAATCTTGTGTTGTCATGGTCCCTTCTTCCTCTCTCCGCATGTCACTGAAAATCTTCTGTATGTCGACCTAGGACAGGAAAAGTAGTGTGAAGATGTATTGGTCCTTCACACAGCTCATAAAGCCAATTCTGATTGGCATGCAAAATAAAAAATCACAACTGTGTGAACTGAGCGGTGAAACTATACATTTATTGTTATAGTTACTGTGCTCTGTATTGTATTGTAGTGTACTGTGCGGGGGTCCCCGGAACATCCAGACCACCATGAACGCGCGCAGGGAGCCGGTCCAGTGAGCTGCCGCACGTCCAAAACGGTCGAGAAATGACAGAGTTACCATGTGGGGGTCCCCGGAACATCCAGAGCCCCAGGAACGGCCCAGGGCTCGTACTGTAGTGTACTCTGTGTGCCACTTTACTCTGTGCTGTACTGTACTGGCAGTACTACAGTAGCTCCGTAATGGAGCTGAGGCACCGCTCAAAAGTAACAGTGTCGCTGTTGAGCAGAAACGTTTTATCTCCATAATTCAATGTATGTTTTCCTATAAATGAATGTGTTGTGAGCTTGTAGATCAGCTATTAAAATGGTTAACTGTGTCTGTGGGGTTTATACATATTTAACCAATGAAAAGTATGAATAAGAGCTTGTCACTAAATAATAACTACATCCTTCGAAACACCTGAAAAGTAACGGTTTTGGACATACTTTCATAGTTTCCACCTGACACCAACAACATTTAAGGAATAATGTGTGTAAGCCGCTTAGTGTTGATTCTACTTCATCCTGTTGTGTTTCATTTTCCAATAATGGTTCACTGTACAATACCCTGCTAATTCGCCCCTCCTGTTTTTATGCCAGAACTTCTGGGAACTCAGATTACCCTGTTTAATAAATTTCCTTCCTTCGTTTCTAGACAGAAAGGTGTGCAGGAGTCCCTAGTTGGTGTTGGCTAATCCGCACTCTCATCGCATCATTGCATTGAAAAATATATATATATTTGACTTCCAAGTTTCTGCTTCCAATGCAATTAGACAGAAGCAGACTAGTGGTCTGTTATTGATAAATAAGACACAGAATCCTTGATTGATCAATCAGAATCGAGTATTCAACAAAGAACAGCAACAAATCAAACGTTTGTGGATGTTACCTTGTCCTCTGGGCAGTATGGACGTATAGAGTACACAGTTGTCATCGGAGGGTGTCGGAATAAGTCCCTGTTCCCATGGCAAGGTAGCATCCTCTACAAAAAACAATAATAAACGGATACTTTTTTCACTCTTAAGTATTGTCCTATTTTCTGATTGATGGATGGCGTGAGAGGCGAGCATGTCATCATCATAGGTGAAAATCTTCACACACAGAATACTAAATTGGCAAAAGATTTCAAAGATGTTCATTTTCTGAAGATTGTTCAAAACTAGTGAAAATAGTAGATCTACAAGCTCACAACGTGTTACGATTTTTTAAATATGACTTAAGTGGATAGGGTGTACAGTTGACACCAATATCCAAAGCAGCAGCAGAGGTTTCAGTAACTTAAAAAACAACACATAAAATACACATTGCTCGTAGTAGATCAACACATGTGCTGCAGTCTTTCTCATGATAAACTGTTCAGGGTGCACATTACCTGGAACTCTCCAGACAGACCTCCTCTGAAGCCCCATGGTTCGGGATCATCGTTCATCAACTGGGCTGAGGGTCCACCACGCCCCCCTGTGGACAGAAAACACACTATAACTTAATATGGTCAGGTCTAGGCTAGCTAATCAGTGCTGCGGTGTCAGCTATGGCTCCCCTCTGTGGATTCGTCTATAACCTCCCAAATTCTCAACCTAACCCTGGCCCCTACTACATCCCAAGTTAACAGGGGCTAACTCAACCGCCAATCATATCTTATTAGTCCGGCAGCCAGGGTTGTGGGGTGGGAAATTTGGTATATAGTTTTTTGTATTGGCCTAAAATATTGTCTATATACACACATTCATGAATCCACTTGCTGAACGGGGGGGGGGGGGTTTCATGATTCTGAATCCATTCCAAGCATTAGTTTTGCACAATATAAGCACATTTGGGCAAGTGGCTATGGCCGTTTTTATCCCAAGGAGTGTTTTTTATGAAAAACGAATGCTTGAAATGGATTCAGAATCATGAAAATCCCCTAGTTTGACATGTCACATGCTACATAAAGCATAATGAAAATTTGAAAATCTTGCCATATATAGGATGTTAATGGTATGGTCACATATAATCCCCTATTAAAAGAATTGCTCAATGGCGACAGCCGGTCAGCAAGTGGATTCATGAATGTATGTATATAGACAATATTTTAGGCCAATAAAAAAGACTATATACCAAATTTCCCACTTTAAACAAAAGAAGCCTGTCAGCTGCCGGCCTATATAACACAGAACTTCCCATAACCTGAAACTTTCCTGAACTCATGAAGTTCTGTCACTGTGAGGTTTTTGATGCGTTTATGATTCCATTATAACCAGAACCACTGAACCAGGGAGTTACTTAATAATAGTAAGATGTGACGCTCTGTGACCTTGTATATCAGCTTTTCTTTGCTATTTTTGAAAATATTTGAAAGTACAAGTTCTGAGAACTCAGAGTTAGTACTACCTCCTAAGCAGGGCCCAAATTAGGTTCTGACAACCTTATGTGAAACCGAGCCATGGTATATGGCTGTAGGTCCTGTTTTTCGTACCCATGGTTTTGACATAGGCTCGTGCCAGGCCCACACCACTCTTAATGTCACAGATGTAGTCATAGAGGTCATAGAGGATGCGGCGGTTGGGGGCGTTGCTCAGGCGGTTGAACATCTGAACCACTGCTTCACACATGTTGTCAAACTGCTGGGCTCTCGAATGCCATTCAGCCGTCTGGAAAGGTATGAAAAGACAAAGCATGACTTAAGACCATATCAGCGAAATGTACACCTGACACATTGTCATATACACCTGACATTACTAACCATTTTACAAAGCATAGCATAGATTTAATAATGTAAGAAACATGTTTTTTTTCAGATTTTACCTGATCATATAATCACCTACAGACAGGGAATATAAAAATAGGTGATTTTATTACGTGTAACCAAAATAATGTAATTATGTAATTGTATGCCTCTGTGGTCTCTCGCCTATAGGGAAGATGACTAGATCTCTCGAGGCCAGAATTGCAGAATACAGAAGCAAGAAGCATCAACCCTGGCCAGTAGTAGCTGTGCATTTTGCAGAAGCGCCGCACAGTGTCTCCTCTTTGAGGTAAATACTGTAGATATAGAGCATGTTGACTCCAAGAAGGGGAGGCAACATAGACAACCATTAAGTGAGTTATTCCAAATGGTTTGAATCAAGAAAATGAAATTATATTCTGTGATAGCTCCCCCTTTTAGCTTTAGTTTTTATCATGATAAATCCATTCTTCTGCAGTTGAAAATATTCTCTGGGGAATATTGCTTCTGTGCATCTTCATTCTGGCTCAATATTAATTTTTATATACTGCCATGTGGTACAGTATTGACATGAATATGGAATTTGGAATGGTCGGCCCGGCCGGGAATTGAACTGAGAGAGGAAGGGGATGTTATTAAGATGGGACACGATAACAAGGAAAAAGGGCACCTTAACATTTTAGTACAGTATGTACTTGGATGGAATCCAAGTATTAGTATTAGTATCCTATTATTTAGCTGAGTTGGCAGCACCATCACAGTAAAACAAAAAACATTTCTCTGATAAATTAAAGGTGATAGAAAAACTGAAACTAAAAGTAAAGAGAAACAAAAAAGTTGAATACGTGAAGAGAAACATGGGTTGAATTTCAATACATAAAAGTTGTTAAGACAACAATGGAAAAAAGCTCTCTAGCTTTTTTGTGTCATCCATCAATCAAAAAAAGAAAGAAAAAAAGAACAGAACATGTTGAAACACAGAAGTTGTGATACCTTGTCAGTCACAGTTGCTGTAGTCACTACTCCCCTGTGGCTCTTGAGCCAGTCCAGTTCGTGCAGCATGGTTCTGGCGGTGGGGCCGTATTCATATGGCAGATAGAACAGTTCCGACAGCAGGTTCAAGTCATCCAGGGTCAGAGGTTCGGCCGTGAACAGAGGGTTCTCACCAGGACCCGGAACGTAAGCGAGTTCTCCCCCGTCCGTCTGCATGGGCTCGTCCGTCTGACGAGGGCCTCAAAGGAGAGAATCAACCTTTTTACATTTCAGATATTTATCTGATTCTTTTATCATGGGCGATAATCATAATTATTGTACGTGACACAGACTATTGGAATATGTCTAGCTGACCCTTAACATAGACTACATACATACATAACTTACTCCGGCAAAGCATCAGTTTCTAGATAGTAACCATTAACCAACAGCAAGGACTATCAAGAGTAACAAGATCATATTCATTAATTAATTTAATTGTCAAAGTATTTGTATACTATGTGCAGTGACAATAAATTGAATCTAATCTAATCTAAAATATATTCTTTTGACTCTAAATGGATCATGTAAGGCCTGGCAGACATGGCATGAACAGGAAAGGAAAATCAGGTCAGGGTTATGATTGATTCATACTCCATTGCTCGCCGGAGTCGCACACTGAATATAGCCGATCTACAAGCTCACAATGCGCCACACTGCAACACATTGTGAACTTATAGATCGGCTATTTTCAGTGCACAACACCTGCATTCAACTAACTAAATTATAAGGAGGATGTGAACCGATACAAATAAATGAAGGGCTTGAACTGTCTGAGTTGCTCCAGTGCCTTCCTTCCTCCTGCTACCTGTCCTGCCTCGGAGATGCACCAGACTAGCCTGCCACAGGCTTGAGGCGCGGTTGGAACTCCCTTTTGCTTTAACTAAATTATAACTCAGGTTTAGGGTTTGCGCTAAGGAGGACACAGGTACCTCCAGGCTGGTCTGTGATGAGGAACTCCTGCAGCCAGTCAGTGAGGGCCATACGCAGTGCCTTCTGGGGGCTGTAGTTTGGGTCCTGCTCCTCTTCACCTGGAGATAGTGGTGGGTTACAAACAGTGTTTAAGCAGGCAATAGCTAGATGAATTGCAGAATAGGGAGTGTTGTGTGTATGTGGCAGCGGTGGCCGAACGGATTGCGGAGCGGTCTTGATACCGGAAGGTCGCCAGTTCGAATCAGCGGTCCGACACGTTAAAATTACCACCGCTGAAGTGCCCTTGAACAAGGCATTGAACCACTACGATAAAATGTTCTATGAGCAGGGCCTGGCTGGAAACAAGTTCTTGAGCTTAGCCCAGATACCCTGGGTAAATATAGTAATCATTTCATTTCATTTCATTTATGGTGGTGAGTTGCTTTGTGTTCAATGCATAAATGGTCTGTAGAGCACAATGAGAGAGTAAGTAAGAACCGATAACCCTAAAACCAACTGAAACTAATACAATTTGATGGCTAAACACACTGCTAAAATTACAATAACAAATGTGCAAGGCAACATCTTTACATAAATGACACTCACTCATCTCTATGTCCCTCTGCCCGCCATCAGCCCCAGACTTGCACCAGGTAGCAAGGGTGTGAATGGCCACAAAGTTGGGGTAAAATTCACAGTTTGGATTCGTAAGAATACCACTCAGTTTGGGGATCAGCTCTGTGGGACGGTCCTAGCAGAGGAAATGTATTAGTTAAGCCTAATAAAAGAATCTATACTATAAAATAAATAACGTTAAATAATGCTAAATGCTGACTATTTATTTCCACTATAAACATCATAATATACATGACGTAGGTATAAAATAAATGATGATGAAAGATAACCGACCTTGAATGGTCCCATGTAGACTCTCTGTGGATCATAGTCGTTGGCATGGATGTTGTCCCAGATGACTGGTGCCCTCTTCAGGACACATGATACCTCCTCTATAGACTCCACTGTGATATGGTGGGACACCACCTTAGGACCTGGAAAACACAATTGACCCAACAGTCACAGTCATGGAACTGTCTAATACTAGTAATACTTGACACAGTCAAGTAACAGTGGAGAAGTTTCTATTTATCTGAAGTGAGATGTTTTACATGCCCATTGGATTCACAGTCACATTCATAAATCCCTTTTGAACCATGTATATTCCTACTGGCCTACAGTAATTTAAAAACCTACCAGAGGCAACACTACTCCCTCTCAGCTTTCCTGCTGCCTGGCTTATACCTTTCTAGTTTGTCTCACTTTATCTGTATACATTTACGATTCATCTTTATGTGAAAACATAAAGTAAAGTAAAAAAACAATAAAAAAAAATTATTTAAAAAATAATAATACAAGGGACAAAGATTTCTTTCTTTCTCTTTAAAATGTAGACTTTCTCTCTTTAAAATGTAGTCTCTACTACAACTGTCACACACTAAGAATGAGTTCCAATATTTTGTTACCAACCGATTCAGATTGTTGAGTTACAGTTAGGCTATCATGGGCCAACTCGATAGCCTAGTGGTTAGGGCGCATACCACATGGCCTCTAATGTCTGGTTAAATTTCCGAACGGGCGTACCATTTGGTGCATGTCACTCGGCTCACTCCCCTACTCTCTTCATGTTTTCTGTCTCTTTACACTTGTGACCATCAAAAAAGCCACCAAAAATAACTAAAACATGCATTGTATCCTTACCAGTCCAGAGGATGTCTACACCAGGTAGCAGGTTCTCTCCTACAGTGTGGAGGTAGGAAGACTGAGACACATTGGGAGTAGAGAACGCGGCACAGTAATCTGCAGGATCAAGAACAAATGTTTATTCAGTGATTTCAAAAATAAAAATAAAAGAAAAATGTTTATACGTTAGTTCTACTTCAGTTGTTTTTGTACCGGTGGGACAGAAGAGGAAGATCTCTGGTTCTCCCAGGTGCAGGTACACTTGGTTAGTGATGGTCACCTGTGCGTGGGCAAAGGTGCTGAAGGCCTGCTTGTCAGCAGGACACATATCTCTCTCAATGTCATCAAACAGCAGAGAGAAAGACCTGCAGCCAAACCCCTTTACCTGCAGGAGCAAAGGGGAAAGTCTGTATTCAGATGTGGTAATATGAAATGTCAAATCATATGTAAAGGTGTGGTAGGCATGGCAAATCCCAGAAAAACAATAAAGATTAATCAAGTTCAGATGAAGTTCTTATCTTGATTGTCCTAATACCTGAACTCCACTTGTGCTTTATAGTCCAAGCTATATTATAAACATTATACACATGATGACTTCATGATGCATTCTTATCTTTATGTTTATGACATGTTCTTATCTTACGTATGTGGCTGTTTTTGTATATTATTTTTTTATATCTGTAGATACTACCATAATGTCCAAAACAAATTTAACCAAATCATTTAAAAGAATCGTATCTTACCTGGTCAAATTTTCTTTGGAGTGCAGCAACTTCTTTGGGATTAGAAAAGGTGATGTCCAGACCAGGGGAGATGGCATAGACAAACTCCACATTGTGCCGTTGGGCCGCTGATATCAGAGCCTTCAGTTGTTCTAGAAAAGCAATGAAGCACAACAATACAGATACAAAAACAGGTTAATGACTAGATGCATACTACTCTAGTACTCTACTTGACTATATCCAGTTAATTATTCAGGGCCCCGATGGATTCATATCTGAGAGACATTTAACCAGGGTTTAAAATAGTTTAAATACACAGACCTGAACCTTGTACAGTAAAGTGTAGTTTAGTGCAGTAATCCACACAGTTTAAACTCAGGCTAGGCATTTAGCAGACACTCTTATCCAGAGAGACTTAAAAGTGTGAGATCAGTGTGCAAGTGGAGTGCAATGGAAAACAATTTAGCTCTTCAAAGTAACTAGGATACCAAGTAAACATAAAAGCTAGCATCTGTCTTAACTTTTAACAACATGTTATCTAAATAACAGCTATAAGGATGGTTATATTCATTTTATGATCAAAGTATTTTTATCCCCATGTATGCCAATATGCCAAAGGTTATTCTATAGTCAATCCTACATTCATTCATACAGTTTATATTCTGCTTATGGCTGTCACATTCATGCAATTGTAGTTGCCAATTAATTATACAAATAATTGTGATTAGCAATTTAGCTGTGTTTTTGTCATTGAACATTGGAACACTTGAATCACAATTCTGTTTGCCTTTTAGGCTTTGTAAAGAAAAACTGCACAGGGCAGATACAGTATGACAAGTAAATACAGTATAAACGGAAATAACTGACAATGCCCGAACCAACAGTCACAATAATAATGGCCATGCATTTAATAAAAAGGAAAAAGAGATGATAGATCACCTTTTTTCTATTTATTTAGCAAATTTATACAGATGAATGGAAATGATTCTGACAATTACGCAAAAATAATTGCGATTATCTCAAATAATTTTGATCAATTTTATTATTATGTAGTAATTGGGCGTATTTCTGCTCTTTTATGGGGCATCCATCACTGACTGAGTGGAGACTCACCTGCCTCCTTGTCACAGTACAAGTCTCTCCAGTACATCCTGTGTTTGTAGTCATCCTTAGGAGCGTAAAGGTATGTGTTCAAACCCCACTTCTGTTCCCTAGCAATTTTAAGAATAGCAAGGAGTAGATCAACAAAAAAAATATCTATTATATGACTTGCAAAAAACAACCATGTTTTTTTTTTGTTAAATGGTAAATGGTGCATTTATATAGCGCCTTTATCCAAGGCACATCGGGAGCAATTTGGGGTTCAGTGTCTTGCCCAAGGACACTTCGACATGTAGACAGGAGGAGCCGGGATTCGAACCGCCGACCCATGGATCGTTGGATGACCTGCTCTACCTCCTGAGCCACAGTCGCCCTTCTTCGTTCTTTTTAGATCTAAAGACTGTAGACACAAGGGGCTATATTTTCGTCCATGCTAAACCCTTTATCGCTTTTTGTTTTTACAATTTTGAAAAACATTTTTGTATAGTTAAAATAGCCAATCTACATCGACACGTTGTGAGCTTGTAGTGTGTGTGTGTGTGTGTGTGTGTGTGTGTGTGTGTGTGTGTGTGTGTGTGTGCGCGTGTGTTAAAAAGAAAATAATAATCATTTTTAATATATAAATATAATATTACACCAGGATTCAGGTGTTTCAATTTGCAAGCCTCACTCACATAATACCTGGCCAGGTGTTTCATAAGATTTATGAGTATATAAATCATACCCAATAATGATGGGTGTTTTTTTTTTCTTCAATCTGCCAATAAAGTCATTGAGCAGATAAGATAACCAGGGTGTCATTTGAGTTGTTTATTCTACAATGTGGTGAGGTGTAACAGGGTCAGGGTAAAAGAGATGCTGAAAAGCTCTGAAAGTGAGATACTTCCTTTCATCTTGTCTTATTTGATCCGTTCATGAGAGTGCATTATCCTCCTAAACCTGTCCTCTGGGTATCATGGCTGCGACCAATGTATTTACATTAGTCTTGCTTTCTTGCTATGTTAATGATAGCCCAGACAATATGTCCCTTGATCCCAAAGGGATCTTGTAAAAGAGCACAGGAGAAGATACCCACTATGGAGAGCAGAAGAGGGATATTTAAAAGCTTGCTGCCTGGGTTAGTTTCAGTAATGATCATTACATGGACTAGACACTAGGAAGCTAATAACTGTGTCAATTACCTCTTGAAAAGGTCTGTTCTTTGCTCCATAGTCCATGGCCGCCCGTAAAAACCTGCATCAAACAAAGGTTGCATTATAAACCCAATGGGTCTCAATAAATAGACCGAGCTGACCTTCAAAGTTCAAAGAGCAGTAATTGTTTGGTTCTTCTGTCCAACATAGCTCTGGTCCATATCCAACCAGATATTGTTTGTCATGTCAAACAAAATGTGTTATAATCATGCCTTTGTAGGGCAGAGAAGCACTGACCAATGCAAATTAACTATACTAGGTTCCCAAATATTGACTATAATAAAGGTGGAAGGTTTCTTTATCTCTACATTTTTAGAGTACAATTATTTTTGTTCTAGTTCCCCAGACACTATAGCATAGCATTAATAATAATAATAATAATAATAATAATAATAATAATAATAATAATAATAATAATAATGATAATAATAATAATAATAATAATAATAATAATAATAATAGACCTAATAGACCCCAAAACCGGTCGCTACAATATCACCCAAAACCTCCAAAGAGGTGATAGTTTTTTCGGTCAGCATCATGCTGCTGCACCTGTTTCAGATCCCAAGTCGTACTGGTATGTTTTGTTTTACAATCATGGAGTTAAGATGACGCTGTTGTAGAATAATAATGTGTGACAGAATGTTACAGTGTGAATTACATTACATTATGAAATATACACAGTTTGAATTATAAAATGTGTTCAATGTACCTACCTAATGTAAAATAACTACAAAAACGGAATAACAAAACATGTGTCGTCAGAGTGAGATTTACTGAGATAGGCTATACCCTGTTGTGACCACCTGACCTGAGACATGAGAAGTGGACACTGGACAGTGACAGTAACTACTAACTCACCTTCCACGACTCCGCTGATGAAGCGCTTCGTTCTAGTGTTCGGCATGGTATGGTATTGGTGGTTCCACTTCCAATAAGTTATTTCTAAGCCTCGACTCTTTTGATTTTATGTACTACTACTACTACTACTAATACTACTACTACTGTAGTCTGTAGCGCCACTAGCACAGATCCTAAATAAGTTAACAGTGGCTGTGGCGAATTATGTCAAGACAAGTCATACAGTTTGACATTACAAGCAGCAGACTGATTACAAGTCTTCATTTAGTGCACTGTGTTGCACCGTCCCGTGCCTGCACATGCGCAATATTATTCCATATAAACACAATAGTGCATCTATATAAAGAACGATTCAACGAATTAAAGAAACCATTGGTTTACAGTGAAAGGTGCATGCCCACTGTGTTTGCGTGTCTTCCTACCGGGGTAGCGTCTTAAAGAGACAGTGACCATTCCTTTGAGACATATTGCCATCTGTTGGACAAATAATGTTATAATAAATCAGGGCTTCAATGGTAGAACACTTTTCGGCCGGACAAGTGAATGCTTTATGCTTACTCAACCAACAGATAAAACGAATTGCTAGTGGAAATTACTGCAAATTAATGCTCTGAAAATGTTTAGAGAACAATCCAAATTTTAATGTTGTTGTTTAATGACTGATTTTTACAGTCTATGGTTGTTTACAGCTTTTTTAAGACTTTAAACTATTACCCAGTTATAGCTCGTTTGATGTTAATTATAACCAACCACACAATATTAATATGTTGTGTGTTTGTGTTACAAGCTTGCCTACTGTACTGTTGTACTCTTGTTGTGGGACCTTGACTTTTTCCAACTGGTAAAAATGCAATCAGGGTTTTTTCCAGATCATATTGGTCACAAACCATGACATGCATAGCCTACTTTTAATCGTTCAGTGAGTACTTTATCAAGGCCGATAACTGTACACTATGGACAGCTGTTGGCTGGATGGAACTCCAATGCGGGTAGCAGCTTGCCAGTGAGGACCACGCTCAGTCCATTGGCATATTATGTATAGATTGTACCAGTACCAGTATCCATGTCCTCCTCTTTAGGCTCCTTCTCATTAAACTACCCTCAGCACACAGCCCCCATGACCATTGGAACTTGTGTCCCTTAGGTGAATTAACATTCAATCATGTAATTCATGTAAGTTGCTTCCAACAATTTCTTCTAAGAATTAATGCTATTAGTTCTTTAGTTTAACATTCAATGTGCAGTAGCAAAAACAAAAATCGAAGCTATTAAACAGCTGAACTTCAAAAGGTGAGGAAGGCCAAATTGTTGTCCCTTGTGATGTACTGACTGCATATACAATGTGTCAAAGCTAAGCTGCTAAACTGTTGCTTATCCTGTCTTGCACCAGCGACAACTGGATGTGCCCAATATTCTCCTTTGAATTTATATTATGTAAATGCACTTACTGGACCATATTATGAGATCTTATCAACTCGATAGCAAGACAATACTTCACTTTAATCTTTTAAAAAGGAAAATACAAAACAGTGATAGGGAATGCAAAACAAAAAAGTTTTTTCTTTTTTTTTTTTTTACCAAATCATCATTCGATTTGTCATGAGTAATTCATTATGCTACATGCTAAAATAACAAATTAAAATAAATGTTCATGCATAGCAACATGAAAAAAGGTAAGTACGTAAATATAGTGCTACAAAAGATTGCATGTATAGTGCTATAAAAGAGAGAGCATGAAGCTCTGAGGTTCATAGTGTCCTTCTGTTTTCCGCTGAGGGCTGCTAACTCTTTAACCCTCTCTGGGCTTGTTTCAGTAGTGAGTCAAAATCCAGCTCTTCATTCTGGCTCATCTCTGGAATAGGGTCCACATCTCTGTTAGAATCTGAGGGGAAGTAAATTCACAGGTTCATTGTTCAATCGGGGAAAGCATCTGTGTCATTTTAGATTTTGCTAAATGTAAACTATCCTTTCTGTCAGAAACCTTTGGGCAAACCTTATCTCCATAGTTAAATTTTTTGTGTGTGTTTTATTCTGTAAATTAACTCCCTACTAGGCCTGCTTGGTCACACTAACTACAGGGTCACACAATAGCATACAAAGTATCAGATCTGCCAGCTCAAAACGCACCGTGAAGCAACCCGTTTTGAGCTTGTAGATCTGCTACGTTTGCTATTTCTGAAATGGAATTTATGTTTTTGAAAATATGTTTCTGAAAATATGTTTTTCAGAAAACTTTTGTTTTGTTGTTTTTAGAATCGGCCTCAGGTCTAAATGGGTTAAAGTGTCATTTTGTCACGTGTGGAAAATTACAATGTTTGATCGCAGGAATTAACAATCTCAACAAGTCAACTTTGACCTGTTTGAGACACGTACCCAGGTCAGCGTAGTTGGACTTGCAGAACTGTCTCCTCCCCCCGAAGCAAATGTCAAACGGCAGCTCGTCAGGCTTTCTCAACTTACTGCCGTTCTCGATAGCTGAAAACGCAGACTCCATGTTGTAGAATGTCACAAACCCGTAGTTGTCTCTATGGGAGCAAGTTAACATTTTGAGTAATCATTGACAGTCTAATTATACTTGCTTTTATTGCCATCAGTTTTATTGGAGAATGTGACTTACAGTATGTGCTCATACATGGGTGGTAGGTTACAACACTATGAATAAATGTACTTGTGCATTTTGTTAAATAAAAATAACATACAGCTTTATCGCTACTGATTTCATATTATGTCAGTTGCAGCATAAAAATACTGAAATACTGTTCAACTTCTACAAGATGCATTTGTGCAACCATGAAGCTACTTTTAAGAGTGTCTCTCTGTGTTACTTACCCTCTGTCTCTGAAGTGCAGTGAAACACATTCAACTTCTCCAAACATAGAGAAGCGTTCTCTCAGCTCATCGTGGGTCATGTTCCGCCGAAGCCGACCCACATACACCACCCTCCGCTCATCCTGTTGGACAAGTTGTTACAAAAGATGTTTACTAGTGCTAAATGAAGGATAACAATATAGCTTAATAAAATCAGGTATACACGGTGACTCTCCATGTAACAAAAGTTAAATTACCAGCTTTCTTTTCTTTTGCAAAAAGGTAATTACACTAACAAATGGATTGCCACTGTGGTGGCATTAATCTCATACTCACTATGGCTTTCAGTTTCTGAAGTCTGATCTGTTGTTGCCTTCTACGCCTTCTGTGTTCTGTGCTGCTGCGATGGTACACTGGGCTGAATATAGGGGGGAATGAATAACATAAATACAGCATTATAGACTACTCTACTCACCCTTTATGGTGAAACAGGGAACCACTCTCTTTGTTACGTGTTTTATGCATCACTGCAACCAAATTTCCCATTTGGGAGAAATAAAGGCTTTAACTAAATATATTATTTACATTTGAAGACTCAGTGGAGGCATGAAAAGACAAAAGGTAGAACATACATTTAAATCCCATTTTCCTGTATCTTTTTCCATTTCAACACAAAAGCATACTGTACACATTATTCACCGTCTATCAAACAAAAGGAGTTAATCTTTTAAAAAGGAAAATACAAAACAGTGATAGGGAATGCAAAACCAAATCATCATTCGATTTGTCATGAGTAACCATGTGCTACCTTGAGCCATAGATTGTCAAAATCAGAGATTCTCAACGTTTTGGCTGGGGATCCCTGGAAATGCTTTGGCCATGCCTCACGACCCCTGCCCCGCCGCCCTCCCCACTCCCAATACAAATTGACCACTACAATAACCTTAATAAGAGAAAATACATCATAAATAAATACTGAAACCAGATATAATTATTAAGGAAAGTTTATGCCTGTACTATGTGTACTATGTAAACTCTTAATTTCCATTTTCTAGCCATTCAGTATAAAGTAAAAGTAAAAAAAAATCCCTTTGGAAAATAATCTGAAATAATTTGGCAACCCGGCGAGGGGTCGCGGCCCACATAAGGCCCCTAGTATGTTTTTATGTGACTTTGTTATTCTCACTGCAATACTGTAATACAACATTTCACACTAAACTAACCTAGAGTAAATTAACTTAAGCTAAATGACTCACACTCACAAATGTTCCGGAGAACACTTCCATTGGCCACTTACCTGTAAACATCCCTCCACCCTCTGCCACAAGTTTGAGGCGACAACGACCTAGACCTTGACCGAGACCAAGATTTGGATTTTGAGCGACTAGACCTTGGGCATGAGAAACTGTAGTGTCGGGGCGGAGAGCGGGAAGCAGAACGAGAGGATGAACTTGAGCTACTCTCTGAACGCCTGTGACAGTATCTGAGAGATGGACAGAGAGGCAATAAGAGAGAGATACAGTGGGCGAGATAGAATTAGAGTACAGAAACAAGTCAGTAACAGACATACCATAACATGACATACAGTAGCTATATCTAAAGCAGCTTGCCTTAAAATGCTACATTTGTAGCTTGCATCATGCTTATGGGACAACATTACGCCACAGAAAACAAGAAAAAGATGACAGTTTAAGAGACGGCTACCTGAACCTCTTTCTCTTTGGAGAGCGAGATCTGGAGCGAGAGGAGGATGAGGAAGAGGAAAGGGATGAACAGGAGGATGAGGAAGTAGAACTGGAGCTTGAGTCTGAATATGGGGACGTTCTCCGATATCTCCTTGTCACCCTCGTCTCCTGTCTTCCTCTGCCAGGAGGGCTTGGTGGAGGTGTGGGGAGACAGCTGGCCTTCTCCCTGTCTTCCCTCATATTGATTGCATTACTGGACTCCATCTTAAGGGTGGCACTGTCTGAATATGGCAGCATAGCTTCTATGGGAAGCCCTGCCTCTGCACTCATTCTCGTCTGCCCGGAGGCAGTCTCCTTCACACATCTATCCACATTTGTCCCAGGTCCTGGATTAGTGTTACTTTCACAGTTTGTGCTGTGTCTTTTGTATGGAGAGCTGGTGCCTGGGTCAAGTATTGTTAATTGTGTTCCATTCGGAAGATTAATCAAGTTTTTAGAAGGGATGGGAATCTGATGTTTTCTGAAAGGGGGAGTACCAGTAACTGGCCTATCCCCAATGACACAGTAGTCATGGTCTAAGTACACAGACACAGGTGATGTTACCGGAGGAGAAGGTGTTTGGATTTGGGAAGCAGGAGACATTGAGGAAATGGTGTGTGTCTTCTTGGATGGTAAGGGACGGGGGTCAATGATCTGAATGGTCTTGGCTGGAGAAGGTTTGGATTGGGCTGTTGACAGAACTATATCGGTGCCCAGAGGTTCTGGAATGTCCAGAGACTCTAACGTTTGTGGTTGAGTCTTTACCACCCCGAGGGGTTCAACAGTTCGTGGTGGACAGAATTGGTTTTCTTTAATCAGTAAACCCGGTAATTCTGAAAGGAAAAACATGATAAATATGAAATGTGTGTAATAGAATGCCTCAGTCTTGTGCATGAGTCAATATTTAACACCTGACTAAGTAATTAGATGTGTTCATGTGTTGGCAAACTTGTACTATCTCATTATTCACCTTGTGTTTCCTCGAACTGCTCCAATAGGCTGGTCAAATCACTGGCTTCAATGCCTTAAAATTAACAAAAAGACAGACATTAATCACATGAATCCTAGCATCCTTATTCTGGGCATGTCATGATAGGCGAACAAACATTCTGCCAAAATAGCCAATCTATAAGCTCAAGATGCGACACAGATCAGCACTGACTGAGCTTGTACTGTAGATTGGTTATTTTTTGCAAAGAGATTTCAACCCTTTGAAGATGTTAAAATGAGGCAAGGGAGAAGTCATTTCCAGTATTCCTAAAATACCTCTTATTCTGAATTTGACATTTGACTAATTTGACAACATTACTGACTTATGTGTTTTTAAAACCAAACTAATCAATTATACAGCAATGGTTTAGCAGCTTACCTGAGTCACATGGGGTGTGGACACTGCAGCTAATCTCAGCAGGGGGTTCTAGTTGCTCAGGAGGTAAAATACAGAGGGCTGCTCCTGTCGACTCCTTCACCATGACAGGAGCGTGAACTGCACTAAGAGGCTGAGTAGAGCACGGCGAGGACAAAGGACACTTGGGTTGTGAAATCAGAACTGAAGTGCACAACTGTGAAGTCTTTGGTAAGGCTTTGCTTTCCGAGAATGGACTTAAAATGCATTGTTTTTGCTGAGGTTTGTTGCATTTTGAAAGAGGTTTGGTGTGCACCATATTATGGTTATGTGCAGAGGAGAGGTGCTCTTCGGCCTGAGATGGTCTTGAAAATGTACGCTGGGTTTCCTGAATGAAGTAAGTGGCTTTGGTGCTGTCTGAGTTTGGATCGTGGTCAGGCATCAACACTTCGAGATTTGTCTCTACTGTGGACGGCTCTCTTTCAGAAGACTGCTTGGCGCATGTCTTCTGCAGCTCTCCAAGGAGACTGTTGCTGAAGACTGTTTTGAGCTTGGATTTCATGGCGGACTGGGTGAAGAGCATCGACGCTGGTTGGCTGCTAGTCTTTTCCTTGGATGGATGGTCAACAGGCATGGGGAGAAGCACAGGGTTAGGAGGATCACTATTCACAAATGTTGGCTTCTTCCCTAGACTTGTCTTCTTTAAAGTACAATCAGAAATTGACACTGCAGAGGGACTAGCTGGTGAGATGACTTTGGATTCAGCCCTCAGGCGCTTCAACCTACAAAGACGTCCATAATTGGGTTTTGTCTCCATTGAGTCTGGAATGGGCTTTGAGGATGGACAGGACGAACCAATCTTGATACCAAATGCTTTCATTTCTCCATTCGCATCATGTTTGTGTCTTGTCATCGGTTCCCCTTTGGTGTTATGTCTGTGTCCCTGTGAAGGACAGAGTATTGGAGACAACTCCTTTGGGGGCTCTGGTAAGGTGGGCCACTTGGTGGTGTAGTTCCCCTGTTTCTCCCCTAGGGGTTGTCTCTGCAGGCGCAGCTCTCTGTACTGCTGAAGACTGAGAGGTTTGGGCTTGACCTCTAGATGTGGAGGTAGAGCCAATGGAGCCTGAGTAACTTCAGCCTGGTCACTGTTGACCTCTGTAGTCAACGGTGTTGTTGGCGGTTCTGCTGATATACATGCATGAGTATCAGGTGTTTCCATACAGGCAAGAGGAGCTGAGGTAGTTATTTTACTTGTCAGATTACCTGCAAATGCCTGGTTGAGATCATCCTCTTCCTCCACAGATACATCAAAGGCTATCACCTTAACAGGACCGAAGCTCACCCTTTTCTTCTCCTTGAGTGCCTGAGATATGGACACCTCTCGATCTACAAGTGCACTCTTTAGTAATCTCTCCTCACCTCTGCATTCTTTCAGTGTCTCTTTCGGTAGTGTCTCATCATCAGACATGTCGACGTTGATCTCTTCATCGCTGTCTCCAGATGGTTTCTCGTACCTCCAGATTTCTCCCTGTAGGGACAGTGACTGGTCCAGTTTACCCAATGCCACAACATTTTGCCTGGGCTCACTCACCCAAGCTTCCCCCTCTTCCTCCACACACAGTCTCAAACAGTACGGGTGCATGAGTTTGACCAGGTTCACCAGAGACATGGAGGTGAAGACCTCAATTTCACTCTCTGGTTTGTGATCACAAGTCTTAGCTGTGCTGGTTGTGTGATTCAGACTCGGCTGTTTGAGGCCCTGTGATGGGCTGGTGATTTCTTCTTTATTTCTGTCTTCCTCCGCCCCATTGCTCTGTTGTGTGATGACATTGGGGGATCTGAACCTCGGCTTTCTCAGTCTGTCAGCAATGGATTCTTCCTACAGTTATAGAGGACAGAAAGAATCAATAAGATATTGGTTATATAATATATTATATATATAT
Organism: Electrona antarctica; assembly: GCF_951216825.1. Taxonomy (NCBI): domain Eukaryota; kingdom Metazoa; phylum Chordata; class Actinopteri; order Myctophiformes; family Myctophidae; genus Electrona; species Electrona antarctica. Next base: position 30,376,447 of record NC_136809.1, on the reverse strand, counting down.
ATATATAACGTTGACAACAGATAACTGCACAATCTCAAGCAAGTGTCATGGCTTGGCAATTTTCATATTGTAACAACATAACATTAATTCATATTAAAATGAATTACTTCTGTGACCTCATTATAACAAATACCAAACAAGAAAAGAATGAGGTTCTTACCATGACTGAAGAGGTGGACTTGGTTGGATGATGTCCAGGCTCTCTGGTAGGAGGAACAACAGCCAGACTCAAAAGCCTCCTTAACTGAAACAACACAGGAGTGACACCTCATCAATGAGAGTGAACAAAAATACGTTATGCATTATATCAAAATATTAGCATTCTAAATTAATCATGGGCTTATTAATATTGAAGCTAAAATATAAATATTTAACGCACTTTGTAATTCTAATAAAGCATAGAACAGACTAATGCATCATTGCATGCTTATACTCACTGGAGAGTTGTCTCTGTGTTTTTCAGGGTCTGGCAGGGTATCAAAGGGAGACATGGACCCTTCCTCATCTCCCACACTGTCTAGCATCTCTGTCAGGGCTGTCAGCAGACTGGACTCGTTTTCCTCCTCCACTCTACTCTTCTCCTGGACAGAGATAACCAACAGAACGACTGTCACTAACCTATTACCTGACGTAATAAAAACACATTCAATGTGTATGTGCATGAAAGACTCAAGGCCATGTTATCAGTTTTGTCTGGGCTCTGTTTTCTTTTCCTGAACCAATCCCTTTGCTGTTCCCTAAACTCTCAACACCAGGAATAATATTTGGGCCCTTTTATCCTGACGCTTGTCGAGCATCGGCCGACACATCGCCCGTCATCGCCCGAAAATATTAATTATTTGTATCTTTTCGGACAACGTTGCCCCGCCCACTTTTCGACCATCGCCCGTTCGCCTGCTATCGCTATTAGTCGCCGGGTCCCATAGACAAATAATGCACCTCCTGGAAAATTCGTCTGGCTGTCGCCCACTGTTTTTTTTTTTTTTTTTTTTTAATTTTTATCCCACGATTTTGTAACCCATTTTACACCCCTGTGTCAATTATCTAATGTGATCCTGGGCTCTACACACCCTCCGCCAACCTGGGGAGAGCAACGGACTTGAACTCATGCTTCCTTCATGCATGAGTGTCCAAGTCGCTCCTTTACACCTGACAGGGGGGAGTTTCCCCGGTTGGACGTAGCGCGTGGAAGGAAGTGGAACACGTTATTCCAACCAGTTCCTTTCCCCTCCATCAGGCGCCCCGGGTGGCCAGGGGGAGGCAGTTCAGAGACCAGGATTACTGCATGTTTTTGTGAGGTTACCTACTACCTACCCTAGGGGACACAGGGAGAACATGCAAACTTTTGCCAACCCCGCCTCGGGTATGGGCACCAATGATTCAGAGGAGAGTATACGCCGCCAGCGCCCACAGTGTCCCGAGCGGGAATCGAACCCAGGACAGCACTGCTGACTGTGCCATCGTGTTCCCGCTGTAAGCCCGCTGTTAAAACGTACTGTTACTATTAAAATGCTACATTAGCAATTGGTCACTCTGACCTCTGAAGGAGTTGTGGAGTCTTCAAAGATGGCCAGGATGGAGTGGTCCACTTCCATAACTTCCACTTCTCTTTTACTCAGGGCCACCTACGAGGGGGGGGGGGGGGGGGGGGGGGGGGGTGAAAAAGCACATTTAGATGTTGATCTCATTTACACAATGAGACAATTTGTTTTTCCCTGAAATTTCATTAGATTTTTGAAAAGGTTTGGCTATAATGACATGCCCAAAATCAATATGTTGAAAAGGTTGAAAGCTGAAAGGTATACTTGAATGAGACCTTAGGTCTAATATTAAGTATCATATCAGCTCAATTTTACACACAATCATTACATAATCACCTAATCACAATTATTTGAGATAATCGCAATTATTTGTATGACAATTAATCATCAAGTAAAATAAAATGTCTAAAACGTCATGATGGTGACAGACAAAAAAAAGATTAAGTAGATGCATTATGATTTTACGTAAGTATTAATTTTGGACTCATGCATTAGTTTGTTGTACATCAAATCGTATGTATATTGTGTACATTATGATTTACCACCCCAGTGGCCTTGTGGTTAAGAGTTTCTGTCCTGAGACTGGGAGGTCAGGGTTCAATCCCCGGTCAAAATGGGACCCTGTCCCTTCCTGCTTTGCACTCAGCATCAATTCTGGATCAATTGGAGAGGCTTAAGTGTGCATGCAGGTAGGCCCACTAAGGAGAGAGTTACAATAGTCAAGTTTGATATGACTGATGATGTCTGTATAAGGAGCTGGGCTGACTCCTGGGTGTAGAAGGGTCTAATTCATCAAATGTTATAGAGTGTAAACCTACAGGATCGAGTGACCGCTGCAATGTGTGCTTTGAATGAGAGCTGACTGTCCAGCCAGGTTCTTGGCTGTTGGAACTTGGATCCGAAGTTACCAAGGCGTTGTCTATGGAAATAGTTAGATCCTGCATGGTTAACTTTGGATTGGGGTAAAATCACAGAGTCCCACATAAATACTGATTTGAACCTTAGTCTGTAAAGAATTGGGATTTAATGAGTCCCAGCGGGACTTAAATTATGTGTTTCGGGAAGAGTCAAGAAGACTAATAAAAAGGTAGGAATCTTTTGTTTTAACAACCCTGAGTTTAAAATGAAATGGAATTAAGAAAACAATTAATTAAGCAGGAGAATTTTTAGGATGAGAGGATAGATCATTATTATATTGTTTTTAAGGCTACATTGTAGACACAAACTGGGGAGGCAGGGCCTAGCTTGCTTTGATGAACGTCTCTGGGAAGTTGTGGGAACCAATGAAAATTCTCCTAACTGAACGGGTCGATCCCATATAAAGTGACAGTGGCAGTGCGTCAAGCAAGGCGACTACTGTACCATTACGACCTGATTTGAACTGTTGTGTTCTCTTCTCACAATGAACGAACACATTATAGCGTTACAAATTAAGTTGTATTAGTTTGCTTACAAATGGTAACAACTTAACGTGGTGGTTGTCAGCAACACAGTCTATATCACCGTGTCGGTTTCTATCCAGAACATCATGTTCCAGATTTCTGACCTAACTATGATTTTAAAAGATCCACACATAACACATTACAACTAAGTTCGTAAGAGGTATTCACAATAAACATTACGAAAAAATGTCACACACAGTAGAAGCAACGGAAGCAACTCATTGCTATTACAGTCGTACTACACTACTACTACACTAGTACTACTAGCTAGCCCTGCTAGCCACGTGTTGAACTGCGGTACATGTGGCTTGTGGCAGTTACAACGTGTCATAACGGCCCCGACGCAGTCCAAATCAAGCGCTTGTCATTCATTTTAACGTAACATTGCCATGCGTAATGCACCGGTACCTCTTTGAGGATGTCTTTGTCAAGAAAGTCGGTGTTGCCGGCATTTAAATGCTTCTCTTTTCCTCTCCGTTGCGTCGCCATCTTGCAGTTCTGCACATGGTGCGCTGGCGGGGCAGAGACACGTGGCCGCCGACGCAGAGCACACTACAGAACTGGGATCAGTTTGTCATCCCTGTGTTTCGCTACATCAATGCAACCGGGCGAGGTGGAATCCGATCCAAGGTCAGTGGTGTATATGTGACGTGTGCGATACATCTGTTCATCATCAGTGGTTAATTTTTGCATAGAAGAATATAATATACTTAACCTGTTATATATGGGACTCGTATTGAATAAGACAACCGGACAAAGTAAAACGTTAGAGCAATAAGTATCACACTAGTACAGTAGGTCACTAGGGTGAAATGAGGCGAACCGCTAATGGCGATGGGGGGGGGGGGGGGGGGGGGGGGGGGTGGTATGGTAGTTAGTTCTCGGAGCCTGTTAGCCTCGGAGACCGCAGGCATTTCATTTTCTGTTACTGTTTCTGTTTGCATCTGATTCCCTTTTCTTCAGCTTAAAGGCGACATCTAGTGTCCAAATAACGCACAGAATGAAGCCCTTAATATGAGGCTTTTCTTTTTTCTTTTTCTTTTCAATGTATTTTTATTGAGGCTCTGAGATTTCACAACTGTTCAATCACAATTCAATGTATATTTCAATCACATTTTTATTTTTTCAACATAATATGAGGCTTTTCTATTGAATAGCCCCGTGGTTTTCACCATTGGTTGGTAACCAAATGGACCCTTATAGATCTTTAACTCTTGCGAGTGTTAAATTAAACCAAATGGACCCTTACGGGTGACATTTGGTTTAATTTTACACTCTCATGAGTTACATTATTGTTAAACATCTGCATTACTTAATTTACAAGAAGTCTACACAATTAGAGAATGTAAAATAATTGTTATTTTTTATTTTGCCTGTTATCTCATGCTGTATTGATGTTGGCCATCAATACAGCATGGATTGTGGACAAAATCTTATCCAACCATATTCCATATTCATGGACTATCAATCTGTTATATTTTGTGTTGATGTGGTGAGTGTTGAGATTCTGGGCACTGCAAAATGTGACATGTCATTTTATTCAAATGTTTTATTCATAAATCTTCTAAATATGTTCTAACAAGCTAAAGTGAAAGTATTGGTCCTGCTGTAATTTATAGCATATACCTAGAATTGATTCTCGGATTCTCTTCTCTGAGCTTAAGTGTAGATGAGTTCCAAACGGAGCTATTATGTTGACAGAAAGGAAACTGTGAGTTGGCTGTGAGTGTGAGGTGTGGTTTAATAGTTCAAGTCTTAGGTTTAACCGTGCCTGTATCCTTAACTATTATGATCTAGCTAATGCACTGAGCATACAGTAGGCCTACAGTATTTTAAGTTTCTTATATTTCAAATAAGATCATCCAGCAAGTCATTGCAAGTAATTTTGACCACTAGCTGGTGCTATGTGTTTCAATCATTGACTATACATCTGACCTCATCAAACCCTGTACACTCAAGACACTGCCCCTGCTGCTACCCTTATATTTCCATATATGGAGCTGACCTGTTCTGACATTCCATTTGTTGAATTGTTGATCTGACCTCATCAAACCCTGTCAAGACACGCTCCATATATGGCCAGTACAGAATTAATTCCATATGTTGATCTGACCCCATGCCAAAGCGCCAGCGCTCGCCCAGCAGTCTGCCGTCATCCAGGCGCGTGCACGTGAGGGCGAGGTCGCTTCCCCCCCTCAGGTTGTCTAAGCTCGTCTTACTGGTGTTTCATCTTTCAGTTTTGTGTAAAGAAAGGCGGTAACACATCACTTCATTTTGCTCTAAAGAAATCATCCTGAATCAGTTTGTGTTCATCACTCTGTTGTGTTTGTGACCCTGTTATCTTGCCCATTCATACCAGCACACAGTTGACCTTTCACTTGAATGTCAACATCAGTTACTGTGTCAGAGGGGAAGGGTACAACCTGCTTATGACACACACCGCTGCTGGTCACACTAGTTTCATAGCATCACTGTCTTTTGACACCCAGGCCATTTAAGACCAACTATACAAATTATAGCAAAACATGGCGTATAATATTCTTCATAGGCCTACTTGATGTGTGCATCAAATAAACAGATTTCATATAGTAATTACTGCGACTGCAGTTTGCATTTACTATGAAATTGTGCATTTCCTGTCAGTCAGTCAAGTCAGTCAGTTGTTTAGTTGGTCACCCCAGGCCTCGTGACATCATGATGTCATCAATATTAATTGGGAATTCCCATATATGGAGATCCCATATATGGAGATCCCTGATGTCATCAATATCTAGACGGGCCTCCCCCAAAGTTATTAGTGCAGCCGCGCCTGGAAGCCAGTGAAAACTAGAGTTCTCTACAGGCCCGAAAATTAAGGCCCGGCCCTACCTGGGCCCTCATCAAACCCTGTACACTCAAGACACTGCCCCTGCTGCCACCCTTAGATCTCCATATATGGAGCTGACCTGTTCTGACATTCCATATGTTGATCTGACCACATCAAACCCTGTACACTCAAGACACGGTCCATATATGGCCAGTACAGAATTCATTCCATATGTTGATCTGACCCCCCATGCCAAAGGGCCAGCGCTCGCCCAGCAGTCTGCTGTCACCCAGGCGGATGTGTGCACACAACCTCACCTTCTTCTCGCCCTCAGGCGTCTTACTGGTACTATCTAGTTTACCCAATTATCCTCGATTTAGAAATAACTTTGACTAGAAGTTTGGTAACTCTCCATCAAAATCACACCTGTGTGAAGTAAGTGGTGCAACTCCGTGTGGGCGTCCCCGGGGGTTCCCCGAAACTTCCAGACCCACAGGAACACGGGGAGGGGAGAGGGCCGGTTCCAGCGAGCCGTCCCGCGTCCCAAACGGTCGAGAAATGACAGAGTTACCGTGTGGGGGTCGCCGGGGGGTCCCCGGAACATCCAGACCCCTAGGAACGCGCCCAGGGGAGAGGGCCGGTTCCAGCGAGCCGCCCCGCGTCCGAAACGGTTGAGAAATGGTCTCTGTACTGTACTGTACTGTACTGTACTGTACTGTACTGTACTGTACTGTACTGTACTGTACTGTACTGTACTGTACTGTACTGTACTGTCACACCCAAAATCATCATATATACAGTTAATATGTGTGTGTGTGTGTGTGTGTGTGTGTGTGTGTGTGTGTGTGTGTGTGTGTGTGTGTGTTAGGCTGCGCAACAGTGACACTTGGTTGTGAAAACCAACCAAACTCTATTTTCGTGCTCGGACAGACCCAGCCAGCCAGCCAGCCACCCACCCAGCCACCCACGGACACACAAAGCTACTTAATGAAGTGGTTGCACCACTTAAAAATACATTTCAGTTACATACAGTACAGTAATATACATACAGTATTACATTCATACATGTATTTGTTTATTTCATGCATATCAAGTATGAAGACATACAGAATGGCATGGAAAGGCATACTCCTCTCTCTTCCCTTTCAGGAGAGATGAGACAATTACAATTTCCAGATTGTTCATGTGGTTTAGATTCTATTCTTGAAATAATACAGTATGCTCATAATGCTCTAATCCTAATGTCACATGTATGTAACAGATGTAACAGTTGGTAACAAGCCCGCCGCTAACTTGACACTCTTCTTACCAGGACCAGCTTTGCCATCCTCTTACTAGCTGTCTTATTCCTGCACTCTTTCCACTTCTTCTATTAGTTAATTTATCTCTCTAACTCTCTTATGCTATCTCTATAATGCGCATGTTTTTTTTCTCTCTATTTTTTCCCGTAGCCTATCTGTCTCTTATCTGCCACATCTCTGAAACATATACTGCCTGAAATGGGGCCAAAGCATCCTGGTGCCAGACTGTGTGTGTGGTTGCAGGGGTTCTGTGTAAATGGGTCACCTTACTACAGCATCCAGCCTCTGTGTTGCGTCACAACATTGACACACGTACACACGCACATATTGTAGACACTGACATGTCCCCTCCCTCCCTCCTCACACTGCCCCCTTTTCCATTCAGGCCTTTGGTTTTGGTTTGTGTAGCGAATCTTGTAGACCAGGCCCATTGCAAGTTGCTGTCATCAACCCTAAGCCATTCCAACCTATCAAAATGGGTAGGGGTGAGGTGGGTTCTGGGAATAAGGCCAAGTACTAGCCTGACCATAGAAAAAAGCGGAGATCCGGGCACACTTAATAGTTAAAAAGGAGGAAAACTTTATTGAACCGACATGTTTCGATCGGCTTTTACTCTCGTTCCTGGGAAAAGAAAGGAAAAGAGAGCGTTAGGAAGTCTCTTTCACTCCATTCTGTTCATTTCTTCCTCTGACTCTTCTCTTCCTCCTCTCTCTCTCTCTCTCTCTCGATCGACTCTCTCTCTCTCTCGATCGACTCTCTCTCTCTCTCGATCGACTCTCTCTCTCTCTCTCTCTCTCTCTCTCTCTCTCTCTCTGCCTCCTGTGCTGCTGTGCATCAGCAGCTAGCTAGTGTATGTGTGTATCTTGCCCTAGCTCCTCTTTGTTGCTCAGCCATGTCATGTTGATGTGTGGGTACTTTTTTCATATAATTATAGGGAAATGATTTTTGAAAGTTTTGAAAAGGTGACAGATAGGTAGAATGGAATTGTTCAGTGATGACATCATGAGTGGAGGAAGCTTCTATGTACAGTACGCTGTCTTGTCAGTACTTCCAGTATAATATTGGCTGCCCTGTAAATGTCAAGCATTACAAATCTGATATATTTGCATTGCTCTTGAAGCTTCTCTACTATATAATTTTAGATTAAATGTATATTGATCTTGTACAGTATTTGTTTATAGGGAGTTTAGCTGAGTTGACCAAGTTGGACCTCTTCCACTCCTGACATCACAGAACAATTCTGAGAATGCCGACTACTGCGTTTTCACATTATTTGAATATCCAGCATTTAAAATTATCTTTAAATTGCCGTTAACGAACACTGAGGATATTGCTTGGCACTCTCTGGTTCTGTAGTTGAGCATTCATCTCTTCTAGCCCTTCCTTCACCCCCTTCCCTTCTGTTTCTCTTTCATTGTTATAATGTCCCCCTTCATCTCTAGTCTTCTCCTTCCTCACTTTCTCTCTCTCATGTTATGTATGAATGCCCCCCCAGGTTCTCAGTAACAGATGTTCTTTCCTCTGTGCAGGAGGGCATTCCTTCTCTCTGCTCTGTGAGGGAATGGAGGGAAGCAGATGAAGTAAAAAGAAAACAGACGACGGGAATGGCAACAAAACAATGCCCTCAAGGGGATTTTTTCCACCCCCCTTACCCACAACAATACATCTGAACTAGATCTTTTTTTGGTGAAGTCCAAGTCCACAGCAACATTTCTTCACAGATGGTCTGTCTGTCTGTCTGTCTGTTTGTCTATGCGTGCGTGTGACGTGCATGCGTGCGTGCGTGTCAGCGTGCACACACTGTTCTTTCACGAGCATGCACACACACTGTTCTTTCAGAGGTGTCAGGTTAAAGGTCATGCTTTCTTGGCCTTTTTATAACACTCTGTCATGTCACACTTGGGCTGTAAGGACTGCAGACGCACATGCACATTCTTGTATTGCAATACTTGGACTTTTGACTGGTTACCTTTGACTATAACCTTAACCATCACCACTACATGCCTAACCTTTACCCTATAGCCTTAACCTAACACTAATTCTAATCCTACATCCTAACCCCAAGCCCCTTGATAATTGAGGACCAAAATGTCTTCACTTTCTATAATTCTGCTATCCTTGCGAGGTTCTTACAAAGATAGCAGTACAAGCAGACACATAAATAAAAATATCTATCCCTACAGTATCAGACACTTGCTGTGACACATGTTTTCAAGTATTAGTCTTAACACGTGCACACACACACACACAGCATGATATGATAATAGACGCCTGCATCAATAATGTATTTGTGAGGAACTGGATGCAGATTGAGCCTTACATAACCCAGTGAGAGCTGACAGAGAGCTGTCTCATAAAGTCACTACTCCAACCACCTAAAGTCTGGAAGCTTCTTGAACCAATTAACCATCACATTCATCCATACATTTTCCACTGTGCTCTGACAGACAACATCTTGTAGAACCAAATTCTACACACAAATCTTGTTTTAATTCTCTTTTGGGAAAAGGGGTCTTCTCTTCTACAAGGCTTTATTTGTCCATTCCATGATTTTGTTGCTATGCTGTCTATACCTTGTATCTTTGTATTTCAACTTTGTATGGAATTTCTTCCCTTTTTGTCCGTAATTAATGCACTACTTTATCGTACATGAGTGTCGTGCAAAAGTAGCAAAAATAGCCAATCTACAAGCCCACACCGCTTCGCATCGGAGCACGTTGGCAGCTTGTAGATCTGCTTTTATTCTTTTTTGAGGGACGCTAGGCGCTAGCCCCTCCTATATTCAGCTGTAGTGTAGATTTTAGAACATTAGAACATTAAATTCCCATTGACATTGAATGGATGATGTACGATGATAAGAGCGCCCCTCACTTCACACGGGTGTGATTTTTCTTTTTTGAGCCCCTCTGTTTCCAGCTTTGAACAACAACACAACTGCCATTGATAATGAATGGCCAGGTTTGTGTAAACACAAACATTGAAGACGAAGGTGAGGACGCAAATTCTAATTGGCCAGAATGGGATGATGTATGATGATAAGAGCGCCCCTCACTTCACACGGGTGTAGTGATTTAAAGGCGACCATTTCTAAGGCCTCTAAAAGTCTCCATCTAAACCTTGGGCTGGTGGGTGAGGATCCATCGAGTCGCAGGTGCGGAGAACATATGCCAACACACAGCGATGCATTACACATACAGTACATTCTGAAGGTTATTACACACACAGATACATATATACAGTAGGACATTGATTGATTGATTGAAATATTTATTAACAGTTTGCAGAATTACAGTACAATTCAAGCACAACTCAATACAAAGACTGTTAACTGTGAGTGGACGACCTAATAAAGCATTACACTTGTTTACAAGAGGGTCCACCTTGTTCAATTCATCAAAACATTTAGAGACGTACAAATATACACTTCTATAAAGCCAAAGAACAGAACGGGAATTCATCATAGTGGACAGTGGATCTATGACGTCCCTAGTAGATTATGGAAACCATGATAAGAACAGAATAAGCAGGAAGTGGAACAAGCTTGCATCTCATATCATTGTACATAGTACATACAGTCAGTCCCTCTGATGCAGTAGTAGATGATCACAGGGACGAATAGTTTTCATAATCCTCATGGGGGCCCGCCGCTCCTCCCCCTGCTAACCCCAGCGGCGCGATTACATACAAAGTCAATGCAAGACGAGAATTGCGCGAACGGGCGCGACCTGGTGCGGCACAAACGGGACGAACCGAGGCGAATATATATTCAGGTTCAATTCCTCATGGGGGCCGAGATCCCTGGTCCAATTCCTCATGGGGGCCCTGGCCCCCACAGACTCTACGTCACTGGATGATCATCATCAACGGCGTCGAAGCACCCACACACACAATAGGAACCCAAATAGCACCCCCTGAACCTCCCTTCCCCCTGGTCCCCCATTTTGTCATGTAGTCACACAACTCTCACACCTTTACGGGGGGTGGTGGGGTTGCCTGTTCCCTGTTCACAGAACAGGTATTCAAATGCTAATATAGTGGCTTTTGTTTCACGCTGCCAGGTAGAGTATACACTGCAGTACAGTAGCCTTTCTTTCTCACTTGTCTGACTTGAACCTGCCGAGGCGGACAGCACTGTCAGTGGCAGTGCCAACACAACGACTCTTTTAAGAGCCAACAATGCCTTGATATCTAAAAGTGCCAGCAGCAGCCGGAACCGCCCGTGAACCAAGCAGTAACGACGTGACGGTGCAGTGACTGAACGACGAGGGCGCACATATCAAGCTAATTGGAAAGACCCACACCAATTATATGAACTGTCCGCGCCTGATCATCATGTCATGGTGATCAATATGCTTATGCAGATAAATGTGTTGTCACTGAGTCAGGCAGCTAAGGCTGTATCACAGGTGTGAAAATAGCATTTGGTTGCGCAGCCTAACACACACACACAATTTACAATTTACAATTTAGGCATTTAGCAGACGCTCTTAATCCAGAGCGACTTACATTAAGCAATAACAAAAAGCATGGCATACATCACATGTATAAAAAGTAGTTATCATGAATCATGCGTAAACTAAGAACGTAACAGTGGAGTATCTATGTAAACTATACATACTATACTATATAATATATTATACATGTGTACTATAAAGTGCTATGACTACATAAAGTGCAATTCTAGAGCTGTCTACATAACAAGCTATAAGTCTGTTTAAAATACTATCTAAGTCTACATAATGTGCTATCTAAGGGGCTAGGCTAGGGCAAGTGCTACGGGCCATGGTGGAGTCTGAAGAGGTGGGTTTTCAGACTACGGCGGAAGATTGGGAGTGAGGCTGCAGTTCTGACTGCAATGGGAAGTGCATTCCATAGTTTTGGAGCCAGAAGGGAGAAGAGTTTGGGACACACACACACACACACACACACACACACACACTGTTAACTGTATATATGATGATTTCGGGTGTGACAGTACAGTAGGGACCCCTTGGGGGCTCCACACGGTAACTGTCATTTCTCAACACGGGGCGGCTCGCTGGAACCAGAACCGGAATCCAGACCCACAGGAACGCGGGGCGGCTCGCTGGAACCAGAACCGGAATCCAGACCCACAGGAACGCCAGGGGGCCGGTTGTTTTTCGGATGCGGGGCGGCTCGCCGGAACCGGGCCGGCAGCCTGGGCGCGTTCCTGTGGGTCTGGAAGTTCACACGGGTGTGATTTCTTCAGTAAACATGGTTAAGTGTGTCTGTGTTTCCAGTTCGACTTTTAGTTGGTAAATCTGACCCTAGATCTGTACTTGGAGGCATTAAAAACACACGTCTTTCCAGCATATGTGATGCGTTTTTGTCACGTAGGACTCTCAAACAAGGTTGTTTCTTACACTTAAAACACAATTATTATTTGTGAAATTACACATATACACGTGTGATTTCATTTCTTTTTTGTCTGCTACGATAGTTTTCTTTCAAATACGATAATTTTAAGCCACCGTTACAATATTCAACATTTCCCATCTGGCAACACTGGGCTGTATACAGCAAAATGTTATTCATTTAATTTGCTGACAGCTACTTCAGCAGGCTGTGTTGACAGCTTGTAACCTTTCGGTGCCTGGACTACATGGGATAAATATAACAGAATTTAGTTCAGGACTTTGAACTAAATGTAATTAAGTCATTAGAAAATGTTTCACAGGATCATACTGTAGTTGATGGAGTTGAATATTTGATTTGTATTGTCCCCAGGGAGAGTATGTATGTTTGTATTGTCCCCAGGGAGAGCTGGAAAACTGTTGAGAGATGTTTTCAAGCCCGGTACACTGTGTGTGCACGAGACTGTTAGTGTGTAAGACATTATTGTGTCAGAGACCTATGTCTCCACGATCTCTCAAAAGAAAGACAAGAAATGAATGGGAGAATACTGCTGAGTCCCCCATTTCTCCACTATACACTGTTTTTCGGTGATGGTATACTCAAATGGGTTAAGAAAACACCGGTTTATGATTTATATTTTATTTAGCTTTTTCATTTTTGTTTTCAAGACATGCAAAAGGATAAATACAAAAATTACAGATATCCCATGTCAGCACGAAAGTGATGAGGTCAGCACATTTGGGCAAATTTAGGCCAAGGAGTGTTTTAATGCTTGGAATGGATTCAGAATCATGAAAACCCCCTAGTTTGACATTGTCACATGCTACTTAAAGCATGATGAAATTTGGGAAATGTTGCCTTATATTGGTTGGTGTGGTATACAAAAATGGCCATAACCTTTTTTTCGCGATGTTTCCGGCAGAGCAGGCCTCTCATTCTGTGTACCTTAATGACCAAGTGAATAGAAAAAACACAAAAAAAAAGTACGGCACTTACTTCACCAGGCTGAAGGCATGAGGAGAGAGTATGTTTTGGGGGACTGCGCATTAGTCCGACATATACGTGGCCGGTTAAGACTCACCCCGTGGCTTCCGTGTGCAGTTATAGTTAGGGTGTGTGTGTGTGTGTGTGTGTGTGTGTGTGTGTGTGTGTGTGTGTGTGTGTGTGAGTGTGAGCTCATCATGGTTATATCCTTTCTCTGCCACATTGCCATGGCGACAGTGCCCTCCCAGGGTAATGGGGGACGATTGCGCCAGAGCTATTTATTTTCTTCTTCTTTTCTCCCTCCCTCCCTCCATCTTTCCCTCTATCCATTCACTGCTCCCTCCATATCTTTGTCTCTTTACCATCCCTCGCTCCCTTTCTCCCACCATAATCTCTCCCTTGTCCCTCTCTCTTACTTGCCCCCTGTACACCTCTGCCTCCTCACTTCTCCCTCTTCCTCCTGCGACCCATCTTTTCCTCTCCTGACCTTCTCTCTCTCTGTCTCTCTCTCTCCTTGCCATCTCTCACCATCCTCTGCTGTGATTGGCTATATGATCTAGTCCTTCAAAATGCAAAATGAGACCTCAGAGAGACAGGGACAGACAGGCCGACAGGACAGAGGGACAAAAAGACAGAGAGGAAGAGAGAAAGACAGGGGGAGAGAAGAAGATACAGAGAGAGAGAGAGAGACAAAGAGAGAGAGAGAGAGAGAGAGAGAGAGAGAGGTAGTAGATAAAGAATAATTTCAGACTCTGTGTTCCTGAATATAAAAGAGAAAGAATGATTTATGTACGAGACGAGACTGTGATGTCATCTTTTGGAGGGAAAGAGAAGAGCTTGGGTGTTTTTTGCGTGCGCGCGCGCGTGTGTGTGTGTGTGTGTGTGTGTGCGTGCGTGCGTGTGTGCGTGTGCGTGCGTGACGTGAGTGCACTCGTATACTCACTGTATGTATGTGTGTCTATTGAGCATTTTACCCTGTGGTTTGTTGACTATAGGGTTCATTCCACAAGGCAGTACATTATAGGGGAGTTGAGTAGAGAGGAGTTGACCATGCAGTGGATAAATGACTTTACTCTGATACCTATAGCTGTGCATAAAAGCGTCTGATAAATGCCTAAACTGTAATAGTT